>NC_086322.1:293771334-294371334 GCF_036172605.1 Pelobates fuscus
CTCTGCCTCTAAAGTTTCCGTAGCCTGCCCTGGGTTGGTCTCTCTCGTACTGCTCTCTTTGCGGACATTCGTTCCTCCAATGCCCTTCTTCCCTGCAATACGCGCACTGATCCCTACTCAAAGGCTCCCTACTCCATCTATTATTGCCTCTATCTGGGCCCCGTTTATCTACGCCTGCGATCGCTACCGCTAGCATATCAGCCTTTTTACGCATCTTGCGCTCTTCCTCTTTCTTACTTTCTGTATCCCTGTTCATATAAACCTTATTAGCTACCTCCATTAGTTGGGTGATGGACATACCTGCAAACCCTTCTAACTTTTGTAGCTTGCGCTTAATATCTCCGTATGCTTGGCTGACAAAGGCGGAGTTAACCATTCGGGAATTGTCTGCGTCTTCCGGATTAAAGGGGGTATACAAGCGGTATGCCTCCAATAATCGGTCATAAAAGACACTGGGCGCTTCATCGCTTTTCTGGATCACCTCAACTGTCTTCGACATGTTAATGGCTTTCTTTCCTCCTGCTTTCATGCCAGCAATTATAGCGTCTCTATAGGCTCTGAGTTGAACCATATCAGCACCATTTACGTTCCAATCGGGATCAGTGTTGGGATAATGTGTTGCGGCCCATGCTGCTGGATTAGCTTGGTTCAAAGCACGGGCTCTATCTTCTAATGCTTTAATGGCTGCTTGATTTATTCTTGTCCTTTCCTCATTGTTAAATAAAGTCATTAATAACTGCTGGCAATCAGCCCATGTCGGATTATGCGTCTGTACTATTGAGGTGAACAGATCAGTCATGGCTTGTGGTTTCTCAGTATACGAGGAATTATGGGTCTTCCAGTTTAAAAGGTCGGTAGTGGTAAATGGGACATATACGAAGACTGGGTCAGCGTGTGCCATTTGACCTGCGGCATCGATATAAGCTGACCCGGGATTTAGGCGAAGAGGCATCTGATAGTGCTTTAATTGTTGGGCACCAGTCAACTGTCGGGTTTGGATGGGGCTACGTAGAGAGGCGTCAGTCATGGGTTCCGGTCGGGGAGAGGTAGGGTATGGGGATGTGGGAGGTTGGTTTTGGGAAAAGGTCGTAAATAAAACACTTCGAGCCGAGCTAGATGAAGCTTGACCGGAAGTCTGAAGTGGCGCCAAATCAGGATATTCGTTTTTAATGGGGGTGGGTTCTGGTTCCGGAAGGGGAGATTTAGTACGAGGGGGGGTGGATCCTGTACTGGAGGAGGAAGCGGAAGTGGATGAGGGTAATGAGGGGAGGGGTGCAGGGCTTCCTGCGTTTGCGTCACTTCTTCTTAACGGAAAGTAAGGGGGCGGCAAAGGGATCTCGGACTCAGGGGGCGTGTCCAAAATGGGCCTAACACCAGTCCTAGTGGACGAACAAGTCCTAGCTACCATGAGGCGACACTGCTCCTCGTGGCATGTCTGGAGCCATTTTGGCGAGTCATTTACGGCCTGTCTCCAACAGTCAATATAAGGAAACTGGCCGTAAAGTTCAGGCCTACCTGATACAGCCACGTGTAAGCGCTGTACCAGAGTTAGATCCAAACTGCCACGTGGCGGCCATGCCGCAACCAAAGTAGGCCACTCCCTAGTGCACAAAGTAACTAAACGTACAGGAGACATCTTAACCCCAAAATCACAAGTTTTGAATCCCTTTTTAAAATTCTTCACCATACAACCTAAGGGATCCGGAATCGTTGACTGCGACGCACCCATACTTAACAATGGAACGTCGTCGACAACGAATACTATACACGCGTACTATTCAACAGTCACACCCGTTTCCTCTGGCAACAGCACCACGTGGTACGGTTACCAAGTGAAACGTACACAATAACAATAAACACTCAGGGAATTCCCGTACACACACAGCTGTTACACCAGTCACTATATAATCAATATTATGCCCTTTGGCGTAACTATACAGTCACCCACGCTATAATTCTCTATATACGAATTACCCGTCTATAACACACCCCAGTAACATCGTCTTTTACAAATAGCGGTTACAGTACGGTTAGCATAGGTCAAAGCACAAGTTAAGGTCACAATACAATTATTAGTGGTTATGGTGTTAAACATGCAATGGACGACAATGATTAGTACTTATATACAGTGTCAGTAAATATACAGGGTTATGGTACCGTGCACTATAATACAGCAACACACTATTAACACTCTCGCTAGACGGCTGAGCTCGCGCTATCTAACAAGATATACACTTTACTAAAACAATCGTTAACACATTTACAATTCCCAACTAAACTATTGGCCAGTACCTTGAATGGACTACCTAAAACTATATACACCCGTTTTGGTTAGCCACACTGCCCAATCACCACATATATAGCGAGCTAGAGAACCGAATTTACACAGGCGCCTCTTAGTCGCACTATCAAAAGTCTAGTGGGTTCCAAATTTACACGCCTTCCCACTTAGCCCAGATAGGATGAGAACTAGCGAACCGAATTTACACAGGCGCCGCTTAGTCTCCCGGTCCCTCCGACCTAGCGAACGTAATATACACCCTAGAACGCTAGTCTAGACAAGACACCGGTGTCCGGCTAGGGCTATTTACACCAGAACCCCGCCTGACTAACCAAATCAAACGGTCTGACTAAAGAGCGTTCGATCGAGCG
Organism: Pelobates fuscus; assembly: GCF_036172605.1. Taxonomy (NCBI): domain Eukaryota; kingdom Metazoa; phylum Chordata; class Amphibia; order Anura; family Pelobatidae; genus Pelobates; species Pelobates fuscus. The sequence continues at coordinate 293,773,987 of NC_086322.1, forward strand.
GTGCGCCTTCGCTCCTTCCCTCCGACAGAGGGGGCAGATACACAGATTCAAAACCCCTTTGGGCCTACCGCACAATCGGTATACCCCTAGTGGGTCCTGCCGTCTAAAACAGCAGTTATCTTACCTCCTCGTTCCTGAACCTGAGTTCACACTCATCGACGGGGACACCCCAGCACTTCTCACGTAGAGGCCGATGATCTCCTGGACAACGGCCCAGTGGCGCCGAGACGAAGGGAGGTCCACGCAGAAGTTCAGGGGTGCAGCCGTAGAGAACGTGGGCAAAGATAGACCGTCTCACGCCTCTGCCTCTCAGCTACCGTTGAACGATGAGCTTCCCGGCCAATGCACCAAATGATACCGGAGAAACTGACGGAAGCCAAGCACAGAGAGATGGACACAGGTTTCTTCAGGAAGGAAGAGATTCTTTATTGGATCACCGATCGGGACTCAGAGGGACTAATGTCACCAAAATACAGCAAGTTCTGAGCCCCGGACAATAGTGCAGGCTCCTTATATAGGCATATAACTCCTCCCATATTAAGCTCCACCCGCACATTCTCTTAACCAATCAACACAAATAAGAATTAACTTCCTGTTTGACCGCATGGCTTGTCCAGCACAATGGAGGAGGGGGAATACTATATCCTGTATTCTTGCACATGCTCCGTACACTACTGATCGTATCTTGCCTCGTGCAACCAACTGATCGATACGTCAGCATATGCACGTACACATGCCACGTGGTAATCTCGGCCTACTAAATTTATTTTTACCGAGATTCCACCACAATCACATTAGGACTAACCCATAGGAAAGCATTGTATGTCGTCTAACCACACGGAAGTCCCTCTAGAGGTTGTCTAGTAAACAGCCACTAGAGGTGGAGTTAACCCTCTAATGTAATTATTGCAGTTTATCAAAAACTGCAATAATTAGATTTTCAAGGTTCGGGGAGGCGTGGGACACTGCACCCAGACCACTTTAATGAGCTAAGTTATCTGGGTGCCTATAGTATCCCTCTAAGTACTAGTTTATGCATTTATTTTTTTGCAAACAAAATATTCAACCTCACCCCTCCTGTGTTCTATAGGACATATGGCAAGGAAATCGCAAATTAAGTCAAAATAGTTAAACAGGAAACATAGGTTATTTTACTGTGACAATTTTTAGAAATTCAAAGTGAGTTGTTAAAATGGAGAACTAAAAATGAACTGACTTGGGGCATTTTCTTATTTTGGCTATTCTAGACTACAATTTGTAGTTTAGTGAGTGAGTCCTGTAACTTACAAACATTGCAAAACAATTAATTTCAAGTATTTTGTATTGCAGTTAGCATACGTTCAATGTGTTTAAATCATTTTTTTTATTTGAATGTAATTTTCATTCTGTACTACCTCTATAGTAGACTAACAGCACACTGTGATGCTACTGGTGGGGATCAAGTGTCCATAAAAAATATGTTTTAAAAAGGGAATGAGCAAACATCATTTTTTTTGCAGTGTTTTGGAATGTGGAGGTGCATTATTAAAACTTCAGAAATCCATATTTTCTGTAAATTTACCTTGTTTTTAGATGAAGGCAACTCCAGACACCAGATTGTCCCATTTACCTCAGAAATCCTCTCTCTAATTAAGTTATTTTGGGCTTTAAGACATCAGAAAAGCAAGTGTGTCTGGAAAACCATTAGATATGGTTTAGATAGGAATATCTTTCATTATTTAGGCCCCAGACCTTCTTCCACTACCATGTGGCTCCCTCCAGAAGATTGGCTCATACTAGTGACATCATCAGACCTGGCCAGCTGGCTCCTCCTGTCCTCATGCTCTCTATGTACTGTATGGTGTAAACATGGTACTCATGTGAAAACATTTCTGATTCCTTTTTTCATATGAATAAATGCAAGTTTTGTTTTGACCAAGCCCCAAGGGCAGCAATCATAAATGTATTACTCATTCTGGGGCTCTTTGCAAATAGATTTAAAAAAATCTTCTGATTCCTTTTTTCATATGAATAAATTCAAGTTTTGTTTTGACCAAGCCCCAAGGGCAGCAATCATAAATGTATTACTCATTCTGGGGCTCTTTGCAAATAGATTTAAAAAAAAAAAATACCCCCCATCACTCCTGTACCATGTCAGCAGAACTGTGAGCTGATTTAAATTAACCCCCTATAGATTTTACCCCTGATGAGTTACAAGTCATTTAAACTGGGAAAAGCTAAATGCGATTTTTATTTCACGAATGCAGTAATTATTTATTCAGAGTTGATACAGCTTGCTCCCTGAGAACCTTTCATTGATAGGACTGTACAAGGTCAACCGTTGAGACATAAAGGAATGAGGTGGATGTCACCTACAGCAACGGAACAGGTCCATTTAAAAGTAATAAAAAGGCATTTATTCGCTGAACATTGAGTTGTGGTGCGTTGACTTCTTATTTATAAGATATAAGATAAAATAGCAAAGCTTAAAAAATGTAAACATGTTTATCTTGATCGGTTCTTTGCCATGAACGGTTTTGCTATAAAAATTAAATTAATGCCTTAAAAATTTGAAATATTTTTAGCAAAACAGACTCATATTAATTAAAGGAACACTATAGTCACCTAAATTACTTTAGCTAAATAAAGCAGTTTTAGTGTATAGATAATTCCCCTGCAATTTCACTGCTCAATTCACTGTAATTTAGGAGTTAAATCACTTTGTTTCTGTTTATGCAGCCCTAGCCACACCTCCCCTGGCTATGATTGACAGAGCCTGCATGAAAAAAAAACTGGTTTCACTTTCAAACAGATGTAATTTACCTTAAATAATTGCATCTCAATCTCTAAATTGAACTTTAATCACATACAGGAGGCTCTTGCAGGGTCTAGCAAGCTATTAACATAGCAGGGGATAAGAAAATCTTAATTAAACAGAACTTGCAATAAAGAAATCCTAAATAGGGCTCTCTTTACAGGAAGTGTTTATGGAAGGCTGTGCAAGTCACATGCAGGGAGGTGTGACTAGGGTTCATAAACAAAGGGATTTAACTCCTAAATGGCAGAGGATTGAGCAGTGAGGCTGCAGGGGCATGTTCTATACACCAAAACTGCTTCATTAAGCTAAAGTTGTTCAGGTGACTATAGTGTCCCTTTAACATAAATGATATACGTTTACTGATCTAATGAGAAAGCAGGTTGCTTTGTTGAAGTCAATTACCCCCCGATTTTGAATCAAAATTGTAAATTGCAGCAATTAGGAGTATTCTTCGACTTGTGGATTAGGGATGAGTGATGGATGTCTTTCTTCAGACGGTTTAGATTATGATGTTACGATGAATCTCAAGAAAAAATAGCACACACTCAGAAATATACAGCTGTAGCAAACAGATGCACAGAACTGAGTATGACTGGAAAGATTAAAGTAGTCTCACATGAAATGAAAAATACTGAATAATGCTGGATATTATGATTAAAAATAGATAGAGAATATCTAGAGCCCCTATTTAAATATAACGACCAAATCTCTACATATAGTACAAAGACAGTCCAAACAAAGCTTTAATAAATCAGGCTAGATACTGTCATAGATATATACAGTAGGTATACCCAGTATAGAAAGGTAAAAGGGGCAAGTGACAGATGTGTATATATACAACTCTACCACAAAAACAAAAAAAATATTACAAAGAGTCAAACACATATATATCACCAGCAATATTCCTGGTGAATATATGGACAAATATAGTAATCTCAAAATGTCCATATAAACAAAAAATATTAAATAGAGGAATGTGGTCAAATATGTATAAAGAATACTCATATACAGAGGTAAAAAAGATGAAAAACGAATAATAGATATCGTGGAGCTTAGAATGCCCACGGCATATCTATAAACAGGATAGTATACAGAGCAGATAGAAGGAAACAATACATAAATGTGGGCACAGCTGTGAGAATGAATGCTGCCTAAAGACCACAATGTATCCAGTAAGTAAATATACTCAGTATCATATCCAGTTATGTATATTAGCCTCTGAGTGGTAGAGAAAAGAAATCTATCTATTAGACATAAAACACATAGTAAGTGAAATAATTATAGTGACATAATGTGAGCAAAAAAGTGAGTCTAAAAGAGACAGATAAACGCCTGACGTGCCTGACGAAGGTGCACTGAGAAGCACCGAAACGCGCGTCAGGCGTTTATCTGTCTCTTTTAGACTCACTTTTTTGCTCACATTATGTCACTATAATTATTTCACTTACTATGTGTTTTATGTCTAATAGATAGATTTCTTTTCTATACCACTCAGAGGCTAATATACATAACTGGATATGATACTGAGTATATTTACTTACTGGATACATTGTGGTCTTTAGGCAGCATTCATTCTCACAGCTGTGCCCACATTTATGTATATATAGATTGTATATATACACATCTGTCACTTGCCCCTTTTACCTTTCTATACTGGGTATACCTACTGTATATATCTATGACAGTATCTAGCCTGATTTATTAAAGCTTTGTTTGGACTGTCTTTGTACTATATGTATAGATTTGGTCTAGATATTCTCTATCTATTTTTTATCATCATATCCAGCATTATTCAGTATTTTTCATTTCATGTGAGACTACTTTAATCTTTCCAGTCATACTCAGTTCTGTGCATCTGTTTGCTACAGCTGTATATTTCTGAGTGTGTGCTATTTTTTCTTGTTTGTTTATACTATTTGGGGTTAGGCCCCTGGAGACCCCTGTAGTCTCCATTAGGTACTGGGTAGGTTTGGACTCCGTCATTGATGCCTATTTATTTGGGCGTTATATGATAGAGGCTTGCCTCCCCTGTTCACTGTTACGATGAATCTATCAGATATACCTGAGAAATTTTCAGCTCCTTCCTTGCACTTTAGATTTTATTGTAACTGCGCATTGAATGGTGTAAATTAAAACATTAATTTAGAGGCATATAACAAGAACTGTTCAAGTCTCCTTTTATTTGTACTTTTATTTGCTCTATCCAAGAATATTTCTTGAATACGTCTCTTTAAAAGGAACTGTTAATATTATTAAAATTATTTTTTTTAAAGTCTTTTTAAACTGATTCTTTTAGTACAAGTGAATGTTAGTGTACTGAACACTGGTCCACAAGGCATTTTCTCAGGTGCTCAGCCGACTAGTCACAAATAGGGCATGGGACTCAGGAATCGGGAGCAAGGAGTGAAGGGTTATTCGAATAACCCAGGAGGTAGAATTGTGTTAGAATGTGAAGTGTGGTCTAGTAAACATAGTTACATAGCTGAAAAGAGACTTGCGTCCATCAAGTTCAGCCTTCCTCACATTTGTGTTTTGCTGTTGATCCAAAAGAAGGCAAAAAACCAAAACAGTTTGAAGCAGTTCCAATTTTGCAACAAATTAGGGGGAAAAAATCCTTCTTGACCCTAGAATGGCAGTCAGATTAATCCTTGTATCAAGAAGCTATTACCCTACATTGAAAAAGTATATCCCTGAATATTCTGTTTTTGCAAGTATGCATCTAGTTGCTGTTTGCACATCTGTATGGACTCTGATAAAACCACTTCTTCGGGCAGAGAATTCCAAATCCTTATTGTTCTTGCAGTAAAAAAGCATGTTTTTTTTTTTGCCTTAGACAAAATCTTCTTTCTTCCATTGTTATTGGTAGAAGTGGAATGTAGGGGGCATTATGAAAAAATATAAAAAATATATATTTTTATATTTATTTCTTCTATTTACAGAGATAGGTATAGTAACACTATTTGTAATATACAGGTCTTTGCAAGATGCTATAGCAGTCCATCTTCCCTCCGCCCCCGTCCTTGCTACCTTGCTATTAGAATGCAGCAGTAAAGTAGAATGTTTACTGTGTAGGAAGAGGAGTTGCTATATGTAGTCCTTCTGCAAAAATGCAGAGGGATAGGGTGGAGCCTTTGCAGATAAATATTTTTTTCCACATTTGGACAAAATTTATATTATATATATATATATTTGTGGTTAGGGAAAAAGGCACAGAAAGAGTGTAAGTCAGTTGTGGTGTGCTGAAACCAACGTTCGGGTAGGCCTGTAAATAAAGAGGGCCCACGAAGATGTAATGTTTAAAGGGACACTATAGTCACCTGAACAACTTTAGCTTAATGAAGCAGTTTTGGTGTATAGAACATGCCCCTGCAGCCTCACTGCTCAATCCTCTGCCATTTAGGAGTTAAATCCCTTTGTTTATGAACCCTAGTCACACCTCCCTGCATGTGACTTGCACAGCCTTCCATAAACACTTCCTGTAAAGAGAGACCTTTTTAGGCTTTCTTTATTGCAAGTTCTGTTTAATTAAGATTTTCTTATCCCCTGCTATGTTAATAGCTTGCTAGACCCTGCAAGAGCCTCCTGTATGTGATTAAAGTTAAATTTAGAGATTGAGATACAATTATTTAAGGTAAATTACATCTGTTTGAAAGTGAAACCAGTTTTTTTTCATGCAGGCTCTGTCAATCATAGCCAGGGGAGGTGTTGCTAGGGCTGCATAAACAGAAACAAAATGATTTAACTCCTAAATGACAGTGAATTGAGCAGTGAAATTGCAGGGGAATGACCTATACACTAAAACTGCTTTATTTAGCTAAAGTAATTTAGGTGACTATAGTGTTCCTTTAATAAAGGGAGCAGTGCGTGGAATGAACCAAACGATGATGGCCCCATGGGCGGGGTTCCCTGTGTATAAATAGGCTAGGTAACCCCTTCCACAATTCCAGACTCTGCCTTAACATTTGTTGTCAGGGGAAAATGCTGAGAGTGTAAGGTGGTTGTGGTGAAAGTTGGTTGTGGTTTGCCGAAACCGACATTCGTGTAGACCTGTAAATAAAGAGGGCAAAAAGGTTTTACGATGCAACACTTTAGTATATATATGTTACATTACATAACTAGATCCTTAAATGCTCGTCTTAGTTCCCTCTCTGGTAGAGGAATATATTTGTTATATGCATTGGATTTCCATCTTCCTAGTCTTTTAATTATGTGTACAGGGACATTCTTACTAGATTCTGAGGCTGCCAACTCAAAAGAATGGCCTTAAACCGATTTAGGGTCACAGTCAAGTCTTACAAATTGGCTGTGACTGACGTATAAGATATAAATTTTGATGCTGTGGGTGGGTTTCCATGTAACATTAATAGAGGTGTATTCACAAGATGGCCTGTAAGTGAATGGCAAAACTGTTTGAGTATTTTCACTTGGCACCATTTATTGTCGGTAGGATATGGCTGTATGTCTGTAGGTGGTCCGATTTCATTTCTTATCGACCCGTGCAGGGTAAGGGTATAATGGTCCCCTGATTTTTTTTAAGATATATAACATTGTGCAGAAAGTATAAATGGATTGTACTTTTTTGTAGTTTGTAAACCTGGAATCTGGCCCTCACCGAGGATGTGCGCAGTCATTTGCAGGTTATGAGATATATATCTAATAGTTCAATACACAAAATCCAATACTGTCAAATAAATTCCTTCTTCCATACAGTTTAATTATCGTGGAGCTCAGATTAATTGAGCTAGAGCGGTGACAAGTAGACCATTATTCCAATATTTTGATCATTCTAGTGGAAACAGTGTCACCTAGTGGAAAAGTACTGATATTATTTATGGCCAACAAATGCTATAGAGCTCTGCAAGAAGATGGGTAGATTTGTTTAGCAGTATTTGCTTAGCAGTGATGTGATAAAAGACTTTTAAAAGCTTTGGCTAAATAGGCCACATACGCAAAGTGTCTTCGCCGTAGTTGAGCGCTGGAGCCTGGAGATTTTGCAAATCAGCTGTCAACTCATTTCAAACATCTCTCATGAGTTATTCATACATTATGGGATTTGTCAGAAATTTACCAAGGAATCAAACAAGCCAAGACCACCAAGCTAAAGCGATCCTAGGGAAGGAAGAGGAGGTGGTGTGATGGGCGCCACGGGGAAAGAACTTGGGCATTCGCTGTTGAAAACATTTTAACACCATACCATAAGGCAAGATGATGGCCAGGTCCTCCAAGCCCCTTAAAAGGAAACTACAGTGCCAGTAAAATAAAGTTGTTTTCCTGGCACTTTAGCTCCCTAAATGAAAAATCCCTTCTGTCACTTACCTGATTATAGCACCGATGTCCCTTGGCGCTGGTTCATGCGCCGCCTCTGTTTCTCCCCTGCCAACGTCAGCCGGCGGGGGGACGTAATGCGCATGCATCAAGCATGGAAGCTCACTGAGCAGGACCCTTAACCCCTCTGTTCCTGTGCGTCCAACTTGTCTGATTACAATTACGTGTCTGTTAGTCCACCCATTGTACAGCGCTATGGAATTTGCTGGCACTTTATAAATAATAATAATAATAATAATAATAATAATTAGGACTTACCCCATAGCAAAAAATTATGCAATGCTTTCCTATAGGGTTTCAGGTGACGCTGGATGTCTGGTAGACAGCCACTAGAGGTGGAGTTAACCCTGGCAGGTAATTATTGCAGTTTATTAAATACCGCTGCAGGGTTATGGGACCTGGGACACTGCACCCATACCACTTCAAGGAGCTGAAGTGGTCTGGGTGCTTATAGTGAAACATAGTAACATAGAAACATAGAATGTGACGGCAGATAAGCGCCATTCAGTCTATCTAGTCTGCCCAATTTTCTAAATACTTTCATTAGCCTCTTATATCTAGGATGCCTATCCCACGCATGCTTAAACATCTTCACTGTGTTAACCTCTACCACTTCAGCTGGAAGGCTATTCCATGCATCCATTAGTGTCCCTTTAACAACTTCTGTGAGATCAAATTCATTGAATAAGAATCAGAAGGTAAATCTGGAACACATTGATTTATTCGACTGTAGATTAAAATAAATGTATTTTGTTTGTACCAGCTGAAAATAAATTGTGCACAAGTCTTGTCATTATGCCTTAGTCAATTAAAGGCAAACAGGATGTGTCACAAGGAAAATAAATTATCTTTTCACCATAGGTGACTATAGTGTTCCTTTAATAAATATTGTGCAGAACCTCTAAGTGCCATGCTTGTATCTTGTACGGATTGTTGTCAATATGCTTGTCATGGCTATTGTGGCTTCACACGGTGTTATCCTTGCACAACAAAAAAAAAATATATATATTTATAAATTACGTCTGTTGTCAGCGCACACTGCACGCAAACAGATGTAGAATCTTCCACTTCCAGGCACAGAGTCTGCAATGGGAAGCTAGCTTTCCTCTTTTACCTTATCTGCCACATTGTGCTCCCTCCTGCCTCCCTCTGTGCAGCATTGGTTATTTAATTTTTTTTTAAAGATCGGTGTAAAAGGACAGCTCCATGTCCTCGAACCTGTACGGGGTCTTGCCCCTTATTGCATTCATGATGGCAGCCTTGTCCTGGCAGTTCTGAAATTCGACCAGTAGATCGCTGGTAGTTGAGGACGTGTCTGTTGGTGGCTTTGGAAGTTGGAACATGCCTTCGAGTATTATGAATTTAGCTTGTTTGGGAGGCAATACAACGGAGAAGAGCTTGCGTAGTAAATGTGGCATTTCTGCCGCGGTGACGCTGTCAGCGAGGCCCCTTATCTTAAGGTGTTTCCAACGCCTTTTATCCTCCATTGCTGCTACTTGATGGCTCAGGGTGGCATGTTCCGAAGCAAGATCTCTGTCCTGCTGCTGGAGCTCCAGGACTTTTGATGTGTGTGTTTTAGAGGTTTGTTCAACTGTGTTCAGGCGTGCATTGAATCTCCTGACATCCTCTCTGACCTGTGATATCTCCGTGGAGAGGTTTTGACGGAGGTCTGCCAGGAGGATGGTTAGTATTTCTGTTGTGACAGGGGAGGGTAACCCCACTGGTGGTTGTGTGGTTTTGGGTGGCCCCTTGTACCTCAAATCTTCGATATTGTGGAGAGAGTAGACCTTCGAGAAAGGTCCACCACCATTTCAGGCCTCACCGCGCCATGCGGCATTCTCAGCAAGTCTCCAATATTGGGGGTTAAGCTTGGCTGATCCGGTCTGTTTTTTTTTTGTCTTGCACCCCGTAGCATGAGTGCTCCCTCGGGTCAGGTAAGCGGCAGATTGTGCTCCATTTTTTGTGTTTTTTTTAGGCTTTTTAGTGCCAAGCCGACGGAGCTCTGTTTTCATGCGGCCGACCTCCTGCCTTTAAATATTTTATATATGACGAGTGTGTACTCGTTTTTTTTTTCACTTTACAAAAAGTGCAGATTTCAATAGAAATTGTCACTTTTATAAATTTACCTTTTTGCACCCTCCCCATCGTCAATCAGACAAGAGGTCCTGTTACTTCCTGGTTTGTTTAGCTCAGTGGAACTAACTCAAGAAGCAGCAATTGTTCAGAGCACCTGCCTTGCAAAGACTTCTCATTGAGCTGCATTGGGAAGACAGTGATTGGACAGCCACAGAAAGTGTGGGAAAGAAAGGGAGGGCTTGCTAAAGGCTGCCAAGTGGTGTTTTGTTCCAAATCAATTTATAAAAATGTCAAAAGAGAAATCTTAACTTTTACGAATTGGTGCAAACATTTAGCTCAGGAGCTTTACAGGCATGGAGTGTTTATAGTAAATTGTTTGGGATACAAAGTAAATTTCTAATTTTAGACCAAAATAGGAAAAAAGAATTTGGAATTTGGAATTTAGAATGATTTCCTAACAATTCACACTTAATAGTGAAACAATTATCTAGTGGTTAGGCTAGAAGTGCTCTAGTGAATGAAACAACAGTGAGTGAGAGCCAGGGCCGGCGCTTCCTATAAGGTGAACTAGGCAGCCGCCTAGAGCGCCATATAGGAGGGGGCGCCCTGCGCCCCCATCGCCGGCCCTTTAAATGTTGCAGCCGCCTGAGCGCTCTATAGAGAGCGCTCAGGCGGCTGCCGCACTGCCTCACCTCCCCTGTAGCGTGGCCGAGCTCCTCTCTGGTCCGCAACCCGGCCGGACTGACAGGAAGTGCACACTTAGTGTGCACTTCCTATTAGTCCAGCCGGGTACAGGAAACAGAAACTCCTGTACCGCGGACCAGAGAGGAGCTCGGCCACGCTACAGGAAGGGGAGGTGAGGTTAGGAGGAGAACTGGGGGAGCGGGGGGTTAAAAGAACTGGGGGAGGGGTTAAGAAGAACTGGGGGGGGTAAGAAGAACGAGGGGAGGGGGGTAAGAAGAAGAGGGAAGGTGGGGGAGTAAGAAGGAAACAAGGGAGGGGGGAGTAAGAAGAAAACAAGGGAGGGGGGAGTAAGAAGAAAACAAGGGAGGGGGAGTAAGAAGAAAGGGGGGAAGGGGAGTAAGAAGAAGACAAGTGGAGGGGAGGAGTAAGAAGAAGAGGGGAGGGGGGAGTAAGAAGAAAGGGGGAGGTGGGAGTAAAAAGAAAGGGGGGAGGGGGGGTAAGAAGAAGAGGGGAGGGGGGAGTAAGAAGAACACAGGGAGGGGGAGTAAGAAGAACACAGGGAGGGGGGTGAGGAGAGGGGGAGGCGAGAAGAACACAGGGAGGGGGGAGTGAGAAGAACACAGGGAGGGGGGGTGAGGTGAGAAGAACACAGGGAGGGGGGAGTGAGAAGAACACAGGGAGAGGGGGGTGAGGAGAAGGGGAGGTGAGGAGAACACGGGGGTAGGTGAGAAGAGACGGGGGTAGGTGAGAAGAACACAGGAGAGGGGGTGAGGAGAAGTGGAGATGAGGAGAAGGGGAGGTGAGGAAAACACAGGGAAGGTGGGTGGGTGTGAGAAGAGACCCCCAGGGGAGGGTGAAGGGAGAGGAGAGACCACTAAGGGGCAGGGGAGAACTCTAAGGGACAGAAGGGAGAGCTCTTTCACACTACACGCACACACACACAATGCATCCCTATACATACACAGAAACACACAATGCATCCCTTACACACACATGCAAACACACACACACACTGCTTCTCTTACATACACACAGAAACAATGCATTTCTTACACACACTCAATGCACACACTTACAGACACACACCTTGCATCCCTTATGCATACAAACACAGATTCACACAATGGATCCCTTACACACAACCACAAACACACACTGCTTCCACTACACACAAACACACTGCATCACCTACACAAACTGGTATGCCTATACACTACATTCCATAAGCACACACATTAGATCCTCTACAATAACACATAACACATCCCCTACACACTACACTCCCTGTGAGCGAATTTAATGGGTGGAACATATAGGTGGACTTATGGGTGGGCCTTATGGGAATACTCACCGTCAGGCCCTGGGGCCCAGACCTTGAGCTGCTTCCTGTTCTCCCAGAACATTGAATTTTGTGACCGCAGTTACAAACAGCCTCCAGAGATCCGGTTCTACACCAGACCAGTGGAGCGAAACTGCAGCCAGAGCCCATCACCATCTTCATCTGGTTGCAAGTAGGCAATCTAGAATATTATTAGTGACACTAATCTCTAATTAACCTCACATTAAAGGGACACTATAGTCCCCAGAACCACTGCAGCTTAATGAAGTGGTTCCGGTGTCTATAGCGTGTCCCTGCAGGCTTTTTAATGTAAACACAGTGTGCAGCACTGGCGTTAGTTCATATGGCAGATCATATGGGTGGGGCATTGTGATGTCACATGGGGGGGCGGCAAATTTTTCTTTTGCCTAGGGCGGCAAAAATCCTTGAGAGCCCTCAGTGAGTGACACTAATAGTGAGTGAGAGCCCTCAGTGAATGACACTAACAGTGAGTGAGAGCCCTCAGTGAGTGACACTAACAGCGAGTGAGTGCCCTCAGTGAGTAAAACTAACAGTGAGTGAGAGCCCTCAGTGAGTGACACTAACAGCGAGTGAGTGCCCTCAGTGAGTGACACTAACAGCGAGTGAGTGCCCTCAGTGAGTGACACTAACAGTGAGTGAGAGCCCTCAGTGAATGATACTAACAGTGAGTGAGAGTACCCTCAGTGAGTGACACTAACAGTGAGTGAGAGTACCTTCAGTGAGTGACACTAACAGCGAGTGAGTGCCCTCAGTGAGTGACACTAACAGTGAGTGAGAGTACCTTCAGTGATTGACACTAACAGCGAGTGAGTGCCCTCAGTGAGTGACACTAACAGTGAGTGAGAGCCCTCAGTGAGTGACACTAACAGTGAGTGAGAGCCCTCAGTGAGTGACACTAACAGTGAGTGAGAGCCCTCAGTGAGTGACACTAACAGTGAGTGAGAGTACTTTCAGTGAGTGACACTAACAGTGAGTGAGAGCCCTCAGCGAGTGACACTAACAGCGAGTGAGTGCCCTCAGGAAGTGACACTAACAGTGAGTGAGAGTGGCCCCTCCAGTGAGTGTCAGCCCCAGAGCTGGGGAGGTTGTTGTTTCCGGGGGGAGCGGTTTCAGTGTGACACTGCCGCACTGTTTGCAGGAACGTTCAATGCGGCTCTGGTTTCCGGGCGGAGCTCACAGCCGGTCCCAGCAAGATGGCGGCGCAGCAGGAGGAAGCGGTGCGAGAGTTCATGTTAGTGACCGGGTCTGAGGAGGAGAGAGCCCGCTTCTTCATGGAGTCCGCGGGGTGGGACCTGCAGGTACCGGGGGCTGGAGGCGGGGTGGACGGGCTCTGGGAGGGAGAGGGACTCGGCGGGAGATCATGGATGGGAACGCAGAGTCATCCTGCCTGGTCCATCCCAGAGAGCAGCCCAACCGCACCCAACCCGGGACACAGCCACCCGGGACACAGCCACCTCCCCCCCCCCCCACCTGGGACACAGCCACCTCCCCCCCCCCCCACCTGGGACACAGCCACCTCCCCCCCCCCCCCCCCCACCTGGGACACAGCCACGTCCCCCCACCTGGGACACAGCCACCTCCCCCCCCCACCTGGGACACAGCCACCTCCCCCCCCCCCCCCCCCACCTGGGACACAGCCACCTCCCCCCCCCCCCCCCCACCTGGGACACAGCCACCTCCCCCCCCCCACCTGGGACACAGCCACCTCCCCCCCCCCCACCTGGGACACAGCCACCTCCCCCCCCCCACCTGGGACACAGCCACCTCCCCCCCCCACCTGGGACACAGCCACCTCCCCCCCCCCCAACCTGGGACACAGCCACCTCTCCCCCCCCCCCCCACCTGGGACACAGCCACCTCCCCCCCCCCCCCACCTGGGACACAGCCACCTCCCCCCCCCCCCCCACCTGGGACACAGCCACCTCCCCCCCCCCCACCTGGGACACAGCCACCTCCCCCCCCCCCCCACCTGGGACACAGCCACCTCCCCCCCCCCCACCTGGGACACAGCCACCTCCCCCCCCCCCCCCACCTGGGACACAGCCACCTCCCCCCCCCACCTGGGACACAGCCACCTCCCCCCCCCTCCACCTGGGACACAGCCACCTCCCCCCCCCCACCTGGGACACAGCCACCTCCCCCCCCCCACCTGGGACACAGCCACCTCCCCCCCCCTCCACCTGGGACACAGCCACCTCCCCCCCCCACCTGGGACACAGCCACCTCCCCCCCCCCCCACCTGGGACACAGCCACCTCCCCCCCCCCCCACCTGGGACACAGCCACCTCCCCCCCCCCCCCCACCTGGGACACAGCCACCTCCCCCCCCCCCCCCACCTGGGACACAGCCACCTCCCCCCCCCCCCACCTGGGACACAGCCACCTCCCCCCCCCCCACCTGGGACACAGCCACCCGGGACACAGCCACCTCCCCCCCCACCCGGGACACAGCCACCCGGGACACAGCCACCTCCCCCCCCACCCGGGACACAGCCACCCGGGACACAGCCACCTGGGACACAGCCCCCCCACCTGGGACACAGCCCCCCCCCCCCACCCGGGACACAGCCACCTGGGACACAGCCCCCCCACCCGGGACACAGCCCCCCCCCCCACCCGGGACACAGCCACCTGGGACACAGCCCCCCCACCCGGGACACAGCCCCCCCCCCCACCCGGGACACATCCACAGCACTCCCACTGTCACCTCCTCCATCAGGGACACATCCACAGCACTTCCACTGTCACATCCCTCACCAGGGACACATCCACAGCACTCCCACTGTCACATCCCTCACCAGGGACACATCCACTGGGACTCCCTCTTCCACCTTCCCCATCAGGTACACATCCACAGTACTCCCTCTGTCACCTCTCCCATCAGGGACACATCCACAGCTCTCCCTTTGTCACCTCCCCCACTAGGGACACATCCACAGCACTCCCACTGTCACCACACCCACCCGGGACACATCCACAGCACTCCCACTGTCACCTCCCCCACCCGGGACACATCCACAGCACTCCCACTGTCACCTCCCCCACCCGGGACACATCCACAGCACTCCCACTGTCACCTCTCCAATGCGGGACACATCCACAGCACTCCCTCTGTCACCTCCTCCATCAGGGACGCATCCGCAGCACTCCCTCTTCCACCTTCCCCATCAGGTACACATCCACAGTACTCCCTCTGTCACCTCTCCCATCAGGGACACATCCACAGCTCTCCCTTTGTCACCTCCTCCACCCGGGACACATTCACAGCACTCCCACTGTCACCTCCTCCAAACGGAACACATCCACAGTGTTCCCACTGTCACCTCCCCCACTAGCGACGCATCCACAGTGTTCCCACTGTCACCTCCCCCACTAGGGACGCATCCACAGTGTTCCCACTGTCACCTCCCCCACTAGGGACGCATCCACAGTGTTCCCACTGTCACCTCCCCCACTAGGGACGCATCCACAGTGTTCCCACTGTCACCTCCCCCACTAGGGACGCATCCACAGTGTTCCCACTGTCACCTCCCCCACTAGGGACGCATCCACAGTGTTCCCACTGTCACCTCCCCCACTAGGGACGCATCCACAGTGTTCCCACTGTCACCTCCCCCACTAGGGACGCATCCACAGTGTTCCCACTGTCACCTCCCCCACTAGGGACGCATCCACAGTGTTCCCACTGTCACCTCCCCCACTAGGGACGCATCCACAGTGTTCCCACTGTCACCTCCCCCACTAGGGACGCATCCACAGTGTTCCCACTGTCACCTCCCCCACTAGGGACGCATCCACAGTGTTCCCACTGTCACCTCCCCCACTAGGGACGCATCCACAGTGTTCCCACTGTCACCTCCCCCACTAGGGAGGCATCCACAGTGTTCCCACTGTCACCTCCCCCACTAGGGAGGCATCCACAGTGTTCCCACTGTCACCTCCCCCACTAGGGAGGCATCCACAGTGTTCCCACTGTCACCTCCCCCACTAGGGACGCATCCACAGTGTTCCCACTGTCACCTCCCCCACTAGGGACGCATCCACAGTGTTCCCACTGTCACCTCCCCCACTAGGGACGCATCCACAGTGTTCCCACTGTCACCTCCCCCACTAGGGACGCATCCACAGTGTTCCCACTGTCACCTCCCCCACTAGGGACGCATCCACAGTGTTCCCACTGTCACCTCCCCCACTAGGGACGCATCCACAGTGTTCCCACTGTCACCTCCCCCACTAGGGACGCATCCACAGTGTTCCCACTGTCACCTCCCCCACTAGGGACGCATCCACAGTGTTCCCACTGTCACCTCCCCCACTAGGGACGCATCCACAGTGTTCCCTCTGTCACCTCCCCCACTAGGGACGCATCCACAGTGTTCCCACTGTCACCTCCCCCACTAGGGACGCATCCACAGTGTTCCCACTGTCACCTCCCCCACTAGGGACGCATCCACAGTGTTCCCACTGTCACCTCCCCCACTAGGGACGCATCCACAGTGTTCCCACTGTCACCTCCCCCACTAGGGACGCATCCACAGTGTTCCCACTGTCACCTCCCCCACTAGGGACGCATCCACAGTGTTCCCACTGTCACCTCCCCCACTAGGGACGCATCCACAGTGTTCCCACTGTCACCTCCCCCACTAGGGACGCATCCACAGTGTTCCCACTGTCACCTCCCCCACTAGGGACGCATCCACAGTGTTCCCACTGTCACCTCCCCCACTAGGGACGCATCCACAGTGTTCCCACTGTCACCTCCCCCACTAGGGACGCATCCACAGTGTTCCCACTGTCACCTCCCCCACTAGGGACGCATCCACAGTGTTCCCACTGTCACCTCCCCCACTAGGGACGCATCCACAGTGTTCCCACTGTCACCTCCCCCACTAGGGACGCATCCACAGTGTTCCCACTGTCACCTCCCCCACTAGGGACGCATCCACAGTGTTCCCACTGTCACCTCCCCCACTAGGGACGCATCCACAGTGTTCCCACTGTCACCTCCCCCACTAGGGACGCATCCACAGTGTTCCCTCTGTCACCTCCCCCACTAGGGACGCATCCACAGTGTTCCCTCTGTCACCTCCCCCACTAGGGACGCATCCACAGTGTTCCCACTGTCACCTCCCCCACTAGGGACGCATCCACAGTGTTCCCACTGTCACCTCCCCCACTAGGGACGCATCCACAGTGTTCCCACTGTCACCTCCCCCATCTTGGACACATCCACAGCACTCCTACTGTCACCTCCCCCACCCGGACACATCCACAGCACTCCTACTGTCACCTCCCCCACTCGGGCACATCCACAGCACTCCCACTGTCATCCCTCACCCGGGACACATCCACAGCACTCCCACTGTCACCTCCCCCACCAGGGACACATACACAGCACTGTCACACTCACAGGAGACACATACTCAGCACTCCCACTGTCAAACATGAGACACATTCACAGCGCATCTGAAGTCACGTCACAGCAACATCAGCACTGTCATACCCACCTGAGACACAGCCAGAGCACTCCAACTGTCACACCCACCTGAAATACAACTCTTGCAATGTCACATCAACTGACACTCTGGATGAGGGATACATAACCTACATGTCCCTTAAGGTCTAACGCTGGCCACGTTTCCTTTTATAGTTGGCTTTGGCCAGTTTCTATGAAGATGGGGGTGATGATGACATCATGACATTACCGCAGCCTCCCCCTGGTTCCACCTCTCGAGGTTCTGGTCCTGGGTAAGAATTATAAAAACTTGCAATACATTTTGATCAATGGAGTACATTCATTTCTGCTTCCATGTATAGATTTTATTTGGGAATCGTGTTGTTTGTAAATTACTGTATGTCGATAAACCATGGTTGATTTATAAATACCACTATACACATCAGTGGTGAAAATTACCTTAGTGAGCAATTTTTCTATGATAATACAATATTTACTGCCCCATTTATTAGATGTATCCTAATGTTAGAGAGGTCTCCTTTGCCATGAGAAAGGCAATACTGCTATAGTGGACAGCTTCATCAAGCCTTACAAACATGATGAGTCTGAGCGAATGCAGCAGACTCGCCAAGACCCGGTGATTTAAAAAAAACAATTAATTGTATCTGTGTTTACAATTTGAGCGTCATTAAATGGTTTAACTGTTGTCTCTTTATTCAAACCTGTGCAACATCATTACAGCTCCATTGAGGATGCTTAAACCACAACTCTCATCTTCCTTGCTAAGTTTATTCAGCCAGAGAGTGATAGGATTTATAGAATACAACATTTCTGTTGCCCTTGTTATTATAACAGAATATCCTCAAGGGTTACAGAACAGGAAATCTCAATGCACCCGACCTAAAATGATGTTTAATATTCTACATTTGCTTTTTAGATAGATCAGTTTTGTAAGTGAATCTGTATATGTGCGAGCATGCTGCTGTGCTTTATATGTGATGGGAGCTCGCAGAATGAATGATAATTCATAGTAATAGTACTCTCCTTGATCTGATTTCTTGTATCACAGTGATCACAGGGTGACTTCATTCAGAGACTTGGTTCATGCCCAGGAAGAGGAAGAGGAGGAAGATGAAGGCCAGAGGTCAGTGTCCATGTATTGCATGTCCTTTACTGATATCAAAAGCAGTGTTTTCACTTGGATGATTGGTATGTTAGAATAACTAATCATGCCAAGGCTGAACAGTAATTAGGGTGCTGTATAATTCAAAAAAAATTTTTTAAAGCAATTTGGTTTGTTTAATTTGTAAACCAAACACAATTGCACAGAAAATTAATAACATGTACCTATTGGCTACAGTTTGTATGATAGAGGAAGATTTGTAAGTCTGCACTAGTACATTTGCTGTGACCTACATGAGATCCACCTACACTGTATGATAATGTCCACTTGTAACGTGTGTGTGTGTTCTTTAGTGAAGGTTTGTATTCACTTCCATATTCCTGACTTTTCCACCTATCTCATATGCATTAGACAGTATGTGTTTGCACACTAGGTGTGTCATAGAAATCTGACATATGTTGAATAGACCAGTTTGTTTTACTTCAGATTTCAGTCCTGTCTGTTGTTGATGTACACATCTGACCTTCGTGGCGATCGGATGCATATGAGCAGTCACAAACGCACTCATTGACTGAAGCTTACCTATCTCCCTATCCCCACATAAGTCCCACATAAATAATCTGTTTTGTGTAAAAGCATGGTGTGGAGCTGGTGGGAATATGATTTATTAGAGGTCCCTTCATCTTTCTCAGATACTGCATGTGAAATCTTAGCTCACCTTTAACGAAATATAAAAGGTACATAATGCTACAATCACTCCGGTCCACTCTACAAACAGATATCTGCAAATTTACCGCGGTCCTCCTTAAGGAACTCAAATATCTAGGTGACCAGATGGCACATCTAGATGGCCAAATGGGAGGTTTGTGTTGCTCACAATGAGCTCATCGACTGTCGTACAGGGAGAGGACTACCTTCTATCTTATCTGGCGGCTCACACCATGTATGCCAAAAGATGACTGATGCCTAGACAGGGCACACAGGCTGCCAAAAGGGCCAAAAGATACAATAGTTTGTCTTCACGGTTATCAAATTAAAAAGGCCTTGATGGTGGCTACTATAAAATTAAAAGCATTTCCTGAATCGTTTCAGACTCTCTCACTGTGTGCCGACCATTCGGCATCCACTTTGTCAAGGAGGAGGGAATTTGACAATATACCTCCGGTCTCCTATTGCTGGGGTTATGCCACCAAATTGCTAATTGGAGGAACGGAGTCCTACATTCGATAAACACCTCAGCTGAGGTTAGAAAGGCTTTGGGACTAAAACAGGAAATGCCAACATCACCTCCATCCCCAGCAGGCTCATCGCAAAAGACACTTGCTGCCAAATTGTCATCCACTTCATCGCCCCACAGGGATTTGTCCAACAGTGATGTTTTATTCAATTACACTGATGCTTCATTCTATAAAACCAACCTTGGCAAAATGCAAGCCCTGCCTATCAAACTGGAAATATGCAGGTCTCCTAAAAGGCAGTGTTTACATGAAAATGCCTGCAGGGACTGACTATAGTAACCAAAATAACTACATAACTAGTTGTTCTGGTGACTACAGTGTCCCTTTAAAGGCTACCATAGAGTCCTGGAGCAACTCTCTTGGATGGGAAGAATAAACTCCTTCAAAATGTAAATCCCACAGATTATACTGTACTATTTCTGAGCAATACATTTAGTCACCCCAACTGTTATCAAACAATATCAAGCACTGGTAAAGTTATATATGGAGGAAGCGCCTTCCCCGGGTGTCCCACATTAACTGCTGGCACCCCAAACACTTGACATACTTGACATACACAAATACTACATGGCTACTGCTATAGCTAAAACAATAGATATGTTTCAAACCCCCGTAGCTCGTCTGTGGTCACAAAACAAAAAGGATTATATGTACTCTATTGATCTGATCCAAATTTTAAGGCTACATTTAGCCGATGACGAGAAGGAGGAGGAGAGCCCCCCCGCCCGGCGCTGGAGAATGAGCTAAATTTAACCCCTTCCTCACCCTAGAGCCCGGCGGGAGGGGGACCCCGAGTATGTTTTCCTGGCACTATAGTGGTCCTTTAAGGCTTCTATCTCCAGTTTAACCCATTGTATCCTGGAATAAATACCAGAGTAAGGGCCATGGAGGGCCCCTCCAGAGTGAAACCCTTCCCAAAAATATTAAAACATACAACCTACTCCTTAGTGGTAAATACATACCTCAGTCATAAATATTCTACTCCGACACAAACTCCAATGTGTAAACCTCAAATGCTGTAACAATTTTGAAAAACTATTTCTAATACAAGGCCAATGTGCACATGTTCTTAGCATCATTACACTGAGGCATAAAACATAAATATGTGTTACATTGGGAAAAGGAAATAAATAGAAATGTTAAGCTGGAATCTTGGTCTAGACTCTAGAGCAGGAATAGGCAACCTTCGGCACTCCAGATGTTTTGGACTACACCTACCATGATGCTTTACCAACATTATAGCTGTAAACGCATTGTGGGAGACGTAGTCCACAACATCTGGAGTGCCGAAGGTTGCCTACCCCTGCTCTAGAGCTTTAAATTACATCCATTATACCTTAAGAAATCCACACATCTCCCAGAAATTCATGTAGGCCTCTCTAGACTTTAAACCACCAGGAAATTTAGGTTGTGTAGTAACCTAGGCAGGATCTCGCATATGTGGCAAAAATTGTTTCTTGAGTGAAGTGCACCTATTCACAACATCAACGCAAAGATTGTCCTCCGACTCCCATGTTTCCTTTTCCGTTTCCGCTTTTATCAATCTCTTTACAACCAGCTACTGAATTTTAGTTTTAGAACAGTTTGTCTTCTTACCTGCTGTACCCTGGGCACGGCTTCCTACCTCCTCTACACAGTGAGAGGGCTCTCTTGAGCTAAGCTCTGCAGTGAGTGCTAATTGAGCTTGCCAGCTGATGGTCTTCAGCCAATGAGCTAAGCCCTGCACTTGCAGGTCTTAAGTCAGTGAAGAGAACCTTTGCTCTTACTGAGCAGTAGTGGAGGTAGGGTGTGAAGCAACATTTAAAAATTCAAACTGTTCTTAAACTGTTTGAATCCTTACAATAGAGAGGGTGACAGGGCACTCCTGGCCCCTTAAAGGGATACTATAGTGCCAGGAATACAAAGCCGTATTCCTGGCAATATCGCTCGCCCTGCCTCCCACCTCCCTTGCCCCCCCTCCCGAGTTAAAGGGTGAAAATCACTTTGTTTACTTATCTGATCCCAGCGCCAATGTCCCTCGGCGCTTGATTGACAATTGCCAAGCTCGCATTTGACCTTCTCATAGGAAAACATTGAATCAATGCTTTCCTATGGGGAAAAATCTGACACTGGCTGTCCTCATGCAGAGCGTGACTACGTCCAGCGTCAGATACCGGACCAATGATCCGTTTGGATGCAGGAAGCACCTGTGGGCAGACTTAGAGCTGCAATGTAAACATTGCAATTTCTCTGGAACTGAATGTTTTACATTGCAGCACTAAGTGCAAACGGGTCACAGCACCCAGACTACTTTAACGAGCTGAAATGGTCTGGGTGTCTATAGTGTCCCTTTAACCACTTCAGCAAACTCTTGTAGTTATGGTGCACTTCAGCAAACTGTTGTAGTAATGGTGCGTGGAATGTTCCTTTAAGATGCATTGTTTAAAATTACATTTTCCTTCCAAAATTGAATCATTTTCTTATATGTGGCATAGATAAAAATTACAAAGTGCCTTGCTTTACCATCAAATTACTCAGTCTAGGTTTCTGTGTGACTAGCTTGCAGGTTTCATAATTGGAGTATCTCGTACACTGAGCTCCTTTAGCATCTGCACATCCCTTGCTCCCCAGTGCAACTCTCTGCTGACGTGTAAATCCAGTCCATGCAGAGAGTTCCTAAGGGCACATAAAACCATACCTTAACAGAATACTTTATTCAGACGTACATGGCTCACGTCCAAAGCCTGCAAACATTTCACACAAAAATCTATTGCCGTAATGAATCTGGGGTTTTAGAGAACAAGTTTCAGTTTCTTTTCTACATGTTGAACAATAATTCTGTTTTGAAGAGAACAGTTATTCAGGGGGATTTTGTGCTTTCCAGGAATGTGATAGTGTCATCTTTCTGGTAATAATAATTAAAGAGCTCTCTGAAATAAATGCAATAAAAGTATATTTCCCAATATTCTCCTAAAATGAAATGTTTTACGGACAAGCTAATATTTATTCAACAAAAAGTCTTAGTGGGGAAGAAAATGTAGTTGTCTAATTTAAGAGAACATTTTGTAATAAGTACGTTTTATTTACATTAAATTATTGTAGGGTTTTAGGGGAAGGGGAAACAGGCTTGCAGTCAATGGTGATAATCATAAGAGGTTAAAGTTAAAATGTTTAGACACATAATACTTTTTTGTGTATTTATCTTATATTGGGATGTTTCCTAAGGCTGTGATTTAACACGCACTGCTCCTGGACTTGTATTTAGAAGATCTCATATTATTTGTGTCTTACCTGTGCCTTTGGTGCTGGCTAGTCGGGCTGCATTATGCTGGCTGCCTTTTAAGCCCACTTTCTAGTTAATTTCCACATTGGTTTGATCTGAGATGTACAAAGTCATGTGGGTTTGATCTCTTGCAGGTTTTATGCAGGAGGTTCAGAAAGGAGTGGACAACAGATTGTCGGACCACCTAAAAAGAAGAGCCCCAATGAACTGGTAGAAGACTTGTTCAAAGGTGCCAAAGAGCATGGAGCGGTGGCTGTGGACCGAGCTACAAAGAGTCCAGGAGAAAGCAGCAAATCATTGGTGAGCAAAGACTCATGGAAGGGGCTTAAAGAGGCAGTCTGAGAACCCAAGCCAATACATTTCAATGCCCAGTGTACTTACCATTGTCCAGTTCTAGGTCAAACCGGTTGTTGTTTTTTTCGCAGTATGACCAAAACTGAGGGACTCCAGTTCCCCTGTACACTGGAATACGGGTGTACAGTGCCGATTGGCTAATATAACCATAACAATGACATCAGTATGTAGTGGTTCTGGTGCTTAGGCTGCTTCTTTAAAGCATGCAACAAAGACCGATTGTGGCATTTATTTCAGACCCGTAAGCCAGAAATCAGTGGTGGCATTGATCAGAATACGATGTAATAACATTAAAGGGGAGCTGTCACTGGTGGAAAATACACCAATGAGTAAAACATTGAAAATTGCCTATAACTTGTGTTAACATACTTTTATTTTAAATATGTATTAACAATTCAGCAACTGGTATAACAATGTAGCTTAGTCCTGGCATTCAGCAACTGGTATAACAATGTAGCTTAGTCCTGGCATGGCCAGGGCACACATTGCTTGCTGAGTGAGGAGGAGAAACCGAAATATTGTTTTTCTCCTCCTCTTCAGTTGATCTCTGTGCTAAATTAACAGGTTCAGAGTTTATAAGCGTGATTGACAATCACTGTTGTCTGTAAATCTATTCATAAACAGGACTATACATACAATAAAAAAAAAAAATTACCTGCGCACTAGCCTAAACCCCGTCAAGGCAAACCTCTTAGTCCTACACAAACTATTCACCTTGCTTCCTTCAGCTTCAGGCAAAGATATCTCCGAGACATACTTATTAACCCTTAATAGGGAACACATTGGGTGGGTGATACAAAAGTAAATACAAATACACACTATACATAGTACATAAGGTCACGTATTTGTACTGGACGAAAGGCGATTTAGTCCAAGACAAAGGAAAGGGTTTTTACAGTTAGAACAATAAGGATGTATTTATTTATATCAAATGTTTTAACCAGGAAAGATACATTGAGATTTCTCTTGTTTTCAAGTATGTCCTGGGTCCACAAAACATTGCATTGATACATTATGGTACAATAAAATACAAAAACAATATAAACAAAATTTAACATAGAACAGGTAGGAAATATATAACCAAACTTGACAGGTGCATTCTGTTTTGCGATATTTAGAGCGGGAACTATAAAAGAATTTTAGGCTGGGGGAAGATTTGAAAGTGTGCGGGAGGTCGTTCCATAATTGTGGTGCTCGGTAGGAAAAGGAGGTTGTAGCGGAGCTCCCTGTACCGCGGCTGGCTATCTCCGCCAAAGGACCGCTTCCTAGCTGGAACAGGGGACAAACCGCAGCACGTCTGCCCACCTGTCGCCGTGGCTGGACTGGTGCCCTGGAACCGCTCCTTCCCGGAGCCGAATGGGGAATTAGCTCTAGTCCTTACAAGGACTTTCCCTGTTGAATCTCCTGTAAGCTGGAACAGCAGACAAAGGAGCAAGCCTTCTTTCCCTTGAAACACTCCTGCAAGCTGGAACAGCAGACACCGGAGCAATTCTCCTTTCCCTCCAATAACAGAACAACAAAGAGATTTGGAGTGTAAGCAGGAACAGAATGAACTGAGGCTTTATTGTTTCTTATATACACGTTTTCCCACAAGGTTACCACCCACGTGGACCTTGGGGTACACAGGACACAAAGTTACAAAGTCCAATCAACACAATACAGTACAGTCAGACACTCCCAGCTAATGCACACAAACCCTCCCATCTGCCTGTGATATAATTACTAAACACAATGGGCTAACTTAATTACTACAGGCAGAAAATATACAGTTTTACCCAAAACACAAACACCCTAAAACAGCAACATATCCCCACAAATCATACATCCCTGGATAGCTCTGATCTGGGCTAACAACATATCCAAAAATCACCCAGGTCAGAGCAGGGGTTCCCGAATTCCATGGAAGTCATATTTGACCGACCGCAAGCATGGCTTTCATGCCCAAAAGAGTTCCATAGATTTAGGCTGTGCGGCTGGTCTATCTTCTCCTTCAAATAAAGTACAAATTGCACGAACGGATCAGTTCGGGCATAGCTTCATTGTAACTGTCTTGTTCGTCAGTTTATTCCCTTAAAATAGCGCTCCGTTCGCATGAATTTAGCCGAACGCACGGAAGGTAGAAGTCTCCGTGGTGTTCGTGGAAATAGTAGCCGAAAATAGTTCCAGGCGTTCAGCGACAAAACTCAGCTGAGCGCGTTCGACTAAACAAAATGGCCACCGCCACGTGTTCGTTCATACGAACGCCTATCACCCAGCCGTTCGCCAATTAAGCTGCGGTTAACCACAACTTCTGGGTGGTTAACAAGCTGAACACTCCGCATGCAGGGTGGTCGGTCGTTCGCCAGTTTGTTCGTCTGTTTGTATAACAGTATCCTGGCTGTAATAGAAGTGTAATTAGCCGAACAAATCTCAAAACAAATATATCAGGGAGAGTATAAAATCCAAGCCAATAAGGAGAAATAGGACATCCAGTGCATAAAGGTCTTTCACAAGTGCCTTAAAACCCAATAAGTCACAGGGGCCATAATCACAGGGCAAGAGGCTGGCAAGCAGGCCTCTCCAAAACCCAGTGACAAGGTCCCTTTCGCCACAGAGGTAGACTAAATAAAGTGCTGCTACTGGATCAATAAGGATATGGAATTCTCTGCCTGAAGAGGTGGTTTTATCAGATCCTGTACAGATGTTTAAACCGCAATTGGATGAATACTTGCAAAAAACATAATCTACAGAGATAAAATGTTTAATTAGTAAAGTAATAGTTTCTTGATCCAAGGAAAGCTGACTTCCATTCTGTGGTCAAGAAGGATTTTTTTCCTAGTTTGTTGCAAAATTGGAAACTCTTCCAACTGGATATTTTGCCTTCTTTTTGATCAAGAGCAAAAACAAATGTGAGAAGGGCTAAACTTGATGGAGGCGGTTCTTTTTTCAGCCATGTAACTATGTAACAAATTGCCAAGATAGAAGTACTCACAGAGCTAAATACATAATTGAGGAATTCTACATTTAATTATATTTTTCAGTTATCACAAACACACTTGTTAATATAAGGGATAAGTAAACATCATGGTATAAATGCTGAGGAGAGGCACTTCTTTAACTAGTTCTGGATTCTAAAAAAACTAATCTGTGTTTTGCAGCCATTTGGAGGTGGAGGGTACCGCCTTGGGGCAGCTCCAGAAGAGGAATCTCCGTATGTTTCTACAGGACGTAAGAGGGCCTCTGCTCAAGACGTATGTGCTAATTGTATATTTGTTTTGTGTATTCATGTGTATATATCAAGCATTGAGACAGGACTACTAAATCTAAACTCAAACCTTTTCTAAATGAAGATTTCATGGATGTAGAGCTAGATATGGGTCTACCACTAGGAGTGAATGTTATATAACTGGATATAATATGAATGTATATAACTGGACCGCTGTATCTAGAGCTATACTGAGTAAATATACCTGGACCGCTGTATCTAGGAATATGAGCGAATATTTAATATATACACAGTACTCTTAACCAGGAAAAAACCTGGCGACGAGTACAGAAAGGGTTACAGGAGTACTAAAATGTTTGTAGAACATACAAATAAAAAGAAAAAAATAAGGAAATGAGGGGAAAATACTCCTTTATACAAAGAGGAAGCCAATCCCATCAAAACCAGTACCCCCTTCAGAGAAATATATAAAAACTTGCAAAAAACTCTCAGACACGGCTCAAAAAAATAATAATAAATAAAGTTTTATTAATAGTAAATAAACGTTAAAAATATTCATCAAGTGTTTATAAACACACACCAGACTGCTTAAAGGGACCCTATAGTCACCTGAACAACTTTAGCTTAATGAAGCAGTTTTGGTGTATAGAACATGCCCCTGCAGCCTCACTGCTCAATCCTCTGCCATTTAGGAGTTAAATCCCTTTGTTTATGAACCCTAGTCACACCTCCCTGCATGTGACTTGCACAGCCTTCCATAAACACTTCCTGTAAAGAGAGCCCTATTTAGGCTTTCTTTATTGCAAGTTCTGTTTAATTAAGATTTTCTTATCCCCTGCTATGTTAATAGCTTGCTAGACCCTGCAAGAGCCTCCTGTATGTGATTAAAGTTCAATTTAGAGATTGAGATTCAATTATTTAAGCTAAATTACATCTGTTTGAAAGTGAAACCAGTTTTTTTTTTTTCATGCAGGCTCTGTCAATCATAGCCAGGGAAGGTGTGGCTAGGGATGCATAAACAGAAACAAAGTGATTTAACTCCTAAATGACAGTGAATTGAGCAGTGAAATTGCAGGGGAATGATCTATACCAGTGATGGCGAACCGGGCCCTCTCTGTGGGCACGCGGCCTTAGGGTTGCCATCACTGCAGAGTAGGCACCTGCCTGCCCAAAACGGCAGGTGCCTACTCTGCTTCCGTGTCGGGAGGACCGGAAGCAGGGGGGAGGGATCGAGGAAGCAGCTCTCCTGTCCTCCCTCGAGCTCTGTGCAGCGTTGCCGCGCGTTACCATGGCAACGCTCCACACAGCATCGTGCAGGACGACAGGAGAGCTGCAGGACCTGTCCTGCATACCACCACCGGACCACCAGGGATGGCTGTGTTCCCCCCCTCCCCTTCACCAAAGGTAACAAGAAGGGAAGGGGGGATACTGATTATAAATATAAATATTTTAATATGTAAAAAAAAAAAATGCATCTGCAACTCCTCCCACCTTACCCCCAGCACCCCTACCCCCCTTACCCCCAGCACCCCTACCCACAGCACCCCTACCCCCCTTACCCCCAGCACCCCTACCCACAGCACTCCTACCCCCCTTACCCACAGCACCCCTACCCCCCCTACACACAGCACCCCTACCCCCCCTACACACAGCACCCCTACCCCCCCTACACACAGCACCCCTACCCCCCCTACACACAGCACCCCTATCCACAGCACCCCTACCCCCCACACACAGCACCCTACCCCCCACACACAGCACCCTACCCCCCACACACAGCACCCTACCCCCCCACACACAGCATTACACACACATACACTGCACCCCTCAGTGCAGTATGTGTGTGTTCAGCAGTCTTTATGTATTCAGCAGTGTGTGTGTGTGTATTCAGCAGACTGCGTGCGTGTATTCAGCAGACTGTGTACTCAGCAGTGTGCGTGTATTTAGCGGACTGTGTGTATTTAGCAGTCTGTCTGTGTCTCGGTGTGTGTATGTATTAAGCAGTTGGTGTGTGAATGTGTTCAGCAGTCTGTGTGTATGTATTGCATTTGTTGGAGATACTAATAAATATAAGCTTAATTTATATAATTATTTAAAATTTGTATAATTTAACTCTCTGTTGTGTTCTTCTTTTAAAACAAAAGTTGTTAACTGTACGAGTAGTTTTTTCTAAACGTAAACCTCAGTATTCAGGTTTAATTGCCATGTTGGCACTTTGAGGGGGAAAAAAAGTTGGCATGTATTGCGGTTTGGGCACTCTGGCTCAAAAAGGTTCGCCATCACTGATCTATACACTAAAACTGCTTTATTTAGCTAAAGTAATTTAGGTGACTATAGTGTTCCTTTAACCTATAGCTAAATATGGATAAATACTAAGGGATACAGAGCTGCTAAACTCAAATAGCTCGCAACAAAGTTACGATAAATGCAACTTAATACCTAATATGTAGCTCAATCTAGTAAAGAGTGATATGGTAAGGAATGTTGCAACATAAACAGCCTAACAGCAGTGGATCAAACCAATCTCCAATAATCACAGCATAAAAAATATTAGCTGTTATAATAAACCCAAATTAATCCAAATATAATAAAGTCATGTTCATATATATATATGGGAAAACAATATTCCCTGTTTAACTACCGTACTTACTGTACCTAAAGTCCTTAAAGATCCTGTTGACTTAATAAATACTCTGATCGCTAATACTAAATCAAGACTCGACCAAAAGATGAGTAAATCGAAAGGCCTGGAAGATACAGATAACTGAAAATAAAGTGAGTAGTATAGAGAATACTGTATTAATCACAACTCGATATAGCTATATAATGGTAGAGACTCAGCCGGCCAGAAGAGTCCCTAAATTGGTGTAGCGTGTTATAACATAACAGGCTAAATATAAAGCAATCTGCAAAAGTGAAGAAAACCCACAGCCCGACTCGCGTTTCGGCGCTAATAATCGCCTTTATCAAGGGCACAAGTAAGCAAGAAAAGTCCACTTACCCCCTCCCCCACCCCCCCCTTTTATATAACTGGCGCCAAATCCTACTTACAATTAGTGGGATGTGTCTCGATCTAGCCCGCCAATGAAGTTCAACGGTGGGAAGTCCCAGAAGCAAGTACTCTGCATAAACCGAGCAAGCAGGAATGGCAATGAATCAGAGCACAGAAAAGGATGCGCATGCGTATGTCGAGTTGGTCGCGCACAGCACAATCCAATTAATTATGCAAGGGTATTAGATGAGAGCTGTGCAGGCCTTGTATCAGAACAGTACGCATGCGTCCTCACTATTTTCACCAAACGCCCCCTATAGGTAAAGAGATGTAAAAGCATGACAGTAAATTGTCTGTGTATAATCAAAGCAGCTCAACATTGTCATAAATTCATTAAGGCATATCTTGCCAAATGACAATATTAGAGTTGCTCATAATGTATAAAATAACCTGGGGAATAAAGGAGAGGGAGAGGGGAAAAGAGAAACCTAAACAGTAAATAATAATAACAGGCAAGTATAATTTAAAGTAAATGGTATCAATCGTGAACCAAAGATCAAAGTAATGTAGACCCAAATATCTTTCAAGATATTTATTATGCTGTGATTATTGGAGATTGGTTAGATCCACTGCTGTTAGCCTGTTTGTGTTGCAACATTCCTTACCATGTCACTCTTTACTAGATTGAGCTACATATTAGGTATTAAGTTGCATTTATCGTAACTTTGTTGCAAGTTCTTTGAGCTTAGCAGCTCTGTATCCCTTAGTATTTATCCATATTTAGCTATAGGTAAAGCAGTCTGGTGTGTGTGTTTATAGACACTTGGTGTATATTTTTAACGTTTATTTACTATTAATAAAACTTTTTTATTTTATTTTAGCCGTGTCTGAGAGTTTTTTGCAAGTTTTTATATATTGCTCTGAAGGGGGTACTGGTTTTGATGGTATTGGCTTCCTCTTTGTATAGAGGAGTATTTTCCCCTCATATGAGTGAATATACCTGGACAGCTGTATCTAGGAATATGAGTGAATAAACCTGGACAGCTGTATCTAGGAATATGAGTGAATATACCTGGACAGCTGTATCTAGGAATATGAGTGAATATACCTGGACAGCTGTATCTAGGAATATGAGTGAATATACCTGGACAGCTGTATCTAGGAATATGAGTGAATATACCTGGACAGCTGTATCTAAAGCTATACTGATTGAATATTACCTGGACAGCTGTATCTAGAGGTATACTGAGTGAATATACATGGACAGCTGTATCTAGAGGTATACTGAGTGAATATACATGGACCGTTTTATCTAGAGGTATACTGAGTGGATATACGGATAGCTGTATCTAGGACTATCGGTGGATATACCTGGACAGTTGTATCTAGAGGTATACTGAGTGGATATACCTGGACAGTTGTATCTAGATGTATACTGAGTGAATATACCTGGGCAGCTATAATGAATAAATATGGACATGACAAGGCAGCTCAGTCTATATCATAAACCTGAGTGAATACAGAGTTAGTATGAC
Source organism: Pelobates fuscus (assembly GCF_036172605.1). Taxonomy (NCBI): domain Eukaryota; kingdom Metazoa; phylum Chordata; class Amphibia; order Anura; family Pelobatidae; genus Pelobates; species Pelobates fuscus. Next base: position 293,805,392 of record NC_086322.1, read on the forward strand.
ATTGCAATATCCAGAACAAAGTTCTTTATCCAGCACTACGCACAGTGGTTGTGACTTGACAGAGTACATAGCTGTGTATCCAGAATTACTGAGGTGGTGTCATATTGCGTCATTATGTGTTCTTAAACTGCTTTGTTTAATAAGACATACCGAATCTGCTAGATCTTGTGTGTCTAGTCTATAAAAACAAAACAAACATGTTTTTCTTGTTGATATGCTGCAAATTCAGAGAATTGGCTTCGCAGTGCATGTTTATACATGTTTAAAAAAACATTATAGTATAAGTGTGTATACGGTTTAGGCTACTAGTCTTCCTTTTATTTTGCCAAAACTGTATATGAGCCAGATCAATGCTTCGTTCTTCATTCAGTCCTCTAGTTTACAGTCTGAGCTCTTCCCTCTGTAGGTCCATGTGGTGCTGAAGCTGTGGAAGAATGGATTTAGTCTAGATGACAGTGAACTTCGCAGCTATCAGGACCCCGGAAATGCCCAGTTTCTGGAGGCAATACGCAGAGGGTACGTGAGGACATTTGAAGCTTATTTGAAGAGAAGGCTCTTCTCGGTGGTGGGGATATCTTGCAACATTTATGTCGTCATGCACTTTAGGGACTTTGCTTTTTGCTAATCTAGAGGGGCCCTCCTCTGTCTGTAATTTATGTGTCTCCTCCATCTTTATACAGGGAGATTCCTGCAGAGCTACGCAGGTTGGCTCAAGGTGGCCAGGTGAACCTGGATATGGAAGATCATCGCGATGAAGACTACCTAAAACCCAGAGCTTCTTTCAAAGCGTTCACAGGAGAGGGTCAGAAACTGGGCAGGTGAGTCTTCCAGCGGGGTGTTTAGGCATCAGAAGACCTGCGTAGACTGGGTGCGGATAGAGATGATCAGTCTTTTATTTATATCAGTTTTTATAAATATATATATATTTATATATATAGTGTGTGAAGACAGATATATATATATATATATATATTGTATTTTTTCATCCAGCACAGCCCCGCAGATCTGCAGCACTGTGACAGCATCCCAGCAGGCCGAAAATGAAACCAAAGCCAGTTCCTCTGTTAACATTGACGAATCTGAACCCACCACCAACATCCAGATCCGACTGGCAGATGGAGGTCGTCTGGTCCAAAGGTTTAACCACAGCCACAGGTACAAATCATTTGCCTCCATCTTTATAACATTTTACACTCTTAAAAGCAGACTTCAAGCACCAAAATCATTTCATCTTAATGATGCTGCCCGTTCACCCACACCAATCAAAATAGTACCATTATTCAGAAAAATAGGGGCTTTAGACTAAAATAGATTCAGTAATCAAATCCATTTTACATCTGGCATCATTGCACGCTCTTAGAGAAGCTTTGGGTTGATGGGTCTCCGAAATTGACGAGCATGTGCTGGTTTTCTGTAATGCTTCTCTCTGAGAAGTATTGGATTCGACAAAGGATCTCAATATTGGTGCCTTCAACAAAGAAGGATCGGGGAGGAGTAAGTCTCAGGGCTGGATTTACAAGTACATAGGCCCTGTAATCTAAAATAATATTGTAACATGGGTCAACATTTTTTTTTTTTAAATAGTGCTCTTTTAAGAAGACATAGGGTTTCATTCATTGAACTTCTAAATGGTAAAGCATAGGCTAAAAACATTGTAACTGGTTAGAGAATTTTTCCAAATAGTGACTACATTTTGGGACTTCTGATTTAAGTTCCTTTTAACTCAGACTTTAGTAAGTAATACCATAATGGGGGAAAAAACACGTTGTTTTGCTTATGTTTTATTTTGTTTGTAGATTTATAAGGAGTTCTGCATGTCTGTTTTTAAAATATTTGACATGGACCTGTCATTCATACATCATGTGGTTGTATACATGCATTTTTTTAAGAAACCTATGTAAAGTTTTTTGCCTCTAAAAATATTGTAGAAAACTGTCCCACTTTCATTTAAAGTGACAACTGGCAGGGGACGCATGCTTGGCAAATCCACATAACAGCAAATTATAATAGAGAAAGGGGAGAATAAGCACCCGGATATGTTAGAATCCAGATACAATTCAAAGTATGGACTATGACCAGACATTGCAGATTATGGTAAATCTTCTATAAAATACAGACTTCATTGAGAAGAGAGTTAGAAAATAGTTAAGTTTAATAAAGTTGTCTTATGGATTTTAACAAAGTGACCATTTTAATAAATTGTACAAATTAGCATTGACTCTAATACAACACTGCACAGTTGCTACCACCTTTAAAGGTTGACATCTAGTCACCCAAATTTTGACTTCTCCACATAAGCTGTTTTGTATAAAATGTATGTTGAGTCTTAACTGTCTTTGTGTTCTCTGCCATATCGGTGTTTCTTTTGTGCTTAAGTAGTTTGTCTAATTCGCAGAATCCGTGATATCCGTCTGTTTATTGTGGATGCTAGACCAGCGATGGCGGCCACAGGCTTTGTTCTGATGACTACGTTCCCAAACAAGGAGTTGACCGATGAGAACCTAACTCTTAAAGAAGCCAACCTCCTAAATGCAGTCATCGTGCAGCGGTTTGTTTGACATCCCTGGCTCTCGACACTCTTTCCCGCAGCTCCTCCTCCCTCTGCTGGTGACATGGAGTCGTTCTGTCTTGTAATCCTGGGTTCCCGCTGCTTTTGGTGGACTTCTTATTTCTCTAGACGTTCATTTTGCAGGATTTGTAATAAGCATTGGACTTAACCATAAAATAAATAGGAGAGGAAAACCATGTCCTGCAGAGTATTGTTTGTGAGATGCCACAAGTTTATCTTTCAAGAAACTTGAGAAGGTTCCATCGCTTCTGTAGCTCTTTAATGTGAGGATTCTTTATCATGCTAGGGTTGGGTAACCACCACAATCTAACATTTGATTTGTTCATGTTGTGATAGATAGTTCTAATGGTTTACTAGTGAAGTGTCATTCTTATTTTGAGATGAAATACTCCATATATATAATTCTAGGAAAGCTGGAGTTTAAAGAGGGAAACCAATTATTGTTTTAGAGGTGTGCATTTAATCCCTCAACATTGAATTCAGACATCACCAGTCTGTTCTTCATTTACACAGATCAGATTCCTAGTTTTCAAGTGCATTGTGCTGTGGCGATGGTGTCTTTATGAATACTTTACCATGCTTGCTGTATGAACAATGGTTCTTTGAAAACATTATGAAGGCACAAGCAGGAAGGTGTGTGTCTTTTTCATTTCCTGACTGGAGTTCTGCCTCCCCAAGTTTAAGCAACATAACCTGTACACTGAGATGTAATGACATGGAGCCGTAGTGTTTAGGTTTCCTAAGGTCTATATCTTCACTAAGCTGCATTTAGGAGTAGTTTGACAACAAACTGAGTCTGTCTTCAGCACCCAGACACTGCCCCCTTGTCAACTACACTGTTAATGTGAATTATATACGTATTTATATCGGTATTGTCCAACCTGATTGGTAGTGATATAGGACTGGGGGTGGCGTAAATGTTTCCAAAAAGTAAATGCAAAATATGCTCAAAAGATATAGATCTCATTTAACATTTATACACCAGATGCACGTTGTGTACAGATCCTAACTGTACTTACTTTTTCCAGTAGTTTTATTGACAAAGTGGACTCTTTAAAGTACAATAACCAGTTCCTTGGGCGTGTTTTGGCGCAGGAACCTCTCTGTCCCTTCTTCCTATTCCTAAGAGCTGCAGCTGTCTGTAAATAATATAGCCGCTATTTGCCCCATGCCCCACTCGGACTCAGATGAGTTTAGTCACATTCATGTCTGATAATAAATGCAAATCAGTTGTATGTGCTGATGGTGGCTGCTTTCATCATCGTATGGCCTTTTCTTATGCATTCTCCTCTTTTAAATTTTGCATAAAAATGCAGATACCATGAATGGCTGCTAACAAAAAGGGCAAACTTTCATTGTGGATGTAAACTAAAATTCTGTCTGTGTCTTTCTGAACCTTTTTATAGACCTACTTAAAGTGGCTGTCACCTCACCTTTCTCCTATTGATTCCTCTTCTCTCCCTCTTTCAGAATCTGATCTTCTTTTCTTTTTTCTGATCGATTTCTCTTTAAAGCATGAAACCAAGTAGGGGCTACTTTGACTTGTGTATTTTGTTCTTGACAAATGGTGGAACTTAAGGCAAGCTTTGTTAGATTGTTAAGTGAAGTGGAGCTTGCCTTAAAGGACCACTATGGTGCCAGGAAAACAAACTTGTTTTCTTGGCACTATTGGGTCATTAGGTCCCCCTCCCGCTGGGCTGAAGGGGTTAAAACTCAATGCTTTCATATGGATATCCAGCGTCTTCTCATTGTGATTTTCACAGTGAGAATCGCGGAAGCTCCTCTTGCGGCTGTCAATGAGACAGCCACTAGAGGCTGGATTAACCCTCAGTGAAACATAGAAGTGTCTCTGAAACTGCTATGTTTACAGGTGCATGGTTAAAACTAGAGGGACCTGGCACCCAGACCACTTCATTGAGCTGAAATGGTCTGGGTGCCTATAGTGGTCCTTTAACCCCTTAAGGACACATGACGTGTCTGACATGTCATGATTCCCTTTTATTCCAGAAGTTTGGTCCTTAAGGGGTTAAGCTCCATCCTTTTGTCACATTTGCCAGAAGTAGGAAAAATACACAATACAAAGTAGTCCCTACATTGTCTTCTATTTTAAAGAGAAATAAAAGAAGAAAGAAAATAGGAAACCATTCAAGAAATGTAAGCTTGGAGTGACAGAGCCTCTTTAAGCAATTCTTACTTTACTTTAAATATATCTTCAGCATTGCACACACAGTTCTTTAACGAAGGATTATGTCAAATGTCGTCAAAAGTGATAGGATTTCTTTGAGATCTTGGGAACAAAATAGGTACCCCCACAATGCACTGGACTTGATGCAAGTGTATTACTTATATTACCGGTACCATGCCTCACTTATTCTCAAGATACCATGTGATCTGTACCATGACACATAGGATGTTCAAGAAATCCATCAACAATGCAATCTGATATATGTATACAGTCTTCATATTGCGTATGTATAGTTCCTATTGTTGACATTCTATACATGTTGTACCCATTCAGGTAACATTCTATAACACCACACATGCACACAGTCAAACATGGACGTAAATAATATCTGATAATGCTGTGTGAATATTTTTATAACTGGGTACAATTTCTGTCTGTGTAAGAGGCTCAACATGGCAGGTTTTATGTATTTTAGAATTCCCCTAGCTCTAGACTTAGTTTGTAGTTTAGATTTGTTTATCTATATTGATTCTAGTATGTATACAATTCCATATCTCATGGCATATCAAAACTTTCAGTTTTGTATCTATATGTATATTTCTTAGCTTAAAGGAAAGATATCTGTGTTAACAGTTTAAATTGATCTGTCATCTCCTATACAAGGAATATTTGAGATATGCTTTCATGGGATCCTGATAATCCCTCGTAGTGTGCAAGTGAGAGTGACCTGAAAATAAGCATTAGACTATATAGTAATGCAACCAAAACTATAATTCTCTTAAATGTCCTGGGAGAAACTATACTATTAGGTGACCGATGCTATAAAGCAAAAAAAAAAAAATTAAATAATTATAAAGTGTAGTATTGTAATAAGTATTGAACTCATAGGCATGCACTTTATTACTAAAGTATTTGTTGGTACAGAGAGTAAGCAACACTAATAAAATGGCTAGTGTCATTGGTATTCAGATATTACAGGGGAGATTACTAAAAGTGACCCTAACAGACTGCAAAATGTTCTACAAGTGGTAAAATCACAATGGAAACCAGTTTAATGGTGTTTCTATGGTGATGACTCCTCTTCCCCGTTTCCCTCCGTACATAACTTTTTACAAATTTAGCAATTTTTTTTTATCTGTGCAGTAAAAATTAAAAATGAAAAAGAAAATTTCAAAAAAATACATCAAAGATACACTCCACTAAATGTGTCTTCTTTCTTGCAAATCGGAAAAGAATTGGCTGAGAATATGTAGCCACTGATTTCATTGGTAGCCCTGGTCATATCCCTTAAACTCATACACAGTAGGGCTTTATAGAGTATGCAGTCTAGGAGTCACCACAAACTCTGATCCTATTGGCCTATCTTTATTTGTGGTTTTTGGAGGGTCTGTTTTTTTATTTTTTGAATGAATCAAGTTGCTGACTGGCATGTATGCAGCTGTAGTACAGGCTCTCACATCGAAAATTATAAACAAGCCCATACAAGTTATTAGTATATAAGTATTTGTCACTCAGAAGTTACCATGTAGTTTAATTTAGCATAGGTGTAATACTCAAACTGACACACCTGTGCTGTGTCCTCGTTATCGTTAAAATCTGGACTGAGATTTCAAAGATATTTCAGGGAGAGTTTGATAAATTACTTGCTGATCCTTAATCCCAGACACACTCATTCACAGAAATACAAAGTCATGTTAATTATTTTTCTTTTAATTTCCCTTTGTCACATTCGTCATTTCCTCTTAATGCACATCAACTTCTCCCAGATCATGCATACTTAGCCGGCTTTTACTGTGGCATTAAGAATGTGGCCTCTTGTATGGTGTGTGTGTATATATAAAAGCATTCTTGTAACTGAAAATGGGTTGCACTGCTTATTGTTCTGAATGTACCAAAGTGATCATTTACAACCTCATTGGTTTGTGAAATCAGGCTCCAGCTTCTTGCATTGGGAAAGAAAAAAAAAATCCAAAGAGGTAAGTTTTCACCAATTTTTTATTTATTTTTTTTATTTTTTTATTAGTTGCTATAAAGCGTGGCTACATCTGTCATAAACTGGGGATGCCTACAATTGTCTGTACCTGTATCTTCAGTCCATCTGAAGTTTTCTGGTTTTGCAGATTCAACATCATTTTTTATTTTTTTTTATGTTCCTGCAGTATCCTAAACTGATATAGAGCAAATACAAATTATTGTCCAATATGTTTTACTATCTGTAGTGGCGGGTTGAGAACTCGTATACAAATTTAAACTAAAACCCAATATTTGAATCCCAATCAAAAAAATGTCCGACTTTTGGTTGGTATCGAGTGTTTGCAACGTGATCGCAAACCAAATGTCACGAAATATATTAATGTCAGTAATACTGCTATAGTCCAAAAACTTTGTTTAAAACAAGCTTTGAATTTATTTTATTTTCATAGTTACAGTTTCTTTTTTAGCTGAAATGCTGCCTTTAAATTTTCGACAATTTGGAGTTAAATGAATAATCATTTAAATGTTGCACTTTGATTTACTACATGTTACTATAACTGTTAGTGAAAATGGACACACATAGTAAGACACTGCAGTGCTTCCAATAGGCAGATCTTGGTAATTTTTGATAAAATATTAGTTTTGATTAAATACTTGGAAAGTTCAGATTCAATCATTAATGCTGAAGAAGTGTTTGAATATTGCTGACGAGAGATTGGGGTGTGATGCCAAATAGTGATGGGAGAGTGAATGGGGTGTTGTCTAATGGAGGTCCCTCACAGGCCATCATTGGGCATAACCCCCTCATTGTGCCATCACCATTGAGCATTAGCTCCCGCCTTCCCTACTTGCCATGATACCTGGGGATCTGGAGTCAGTGGTTATGGTAGTACCTCTCTCCAGTTGTGTTTTTTTCTCTGTATACTGATAGCCACAGTTACGAAACCTAGTCCTACCATCCACTTTTTTTCTAACATGTATTGGACTCTAAGGGTGCCAAGTCTATGGAGTCAGTTTGCCACATGCTCCCTAGTTTATGCACTCAATAAAGCTGCTGAATAAGCCTATATAAACAACAGCATTACATTCATTTGGCATGTGCAGTTCCTTGGTGCCTTTGCCTTATTTCACACTGAAAATCACTTATAAGTTGCGCTCAACTTATTTTTTAAAAATTTTTTTTAAGGGGACACTATAGTCACCAGAACAACTACAGCTTATTGAATTTGTTCTGGTGAGTAGAATCATTACCTTCAGGCTTTTTGCTGTAAACACGGTCTTTTCAGAGAAAATGCAGTGTTTACATTACAGCCTAGTGATAACTTCACTGGCCACTCCTCAGATGTCTGGCAGAGATCCTTCCTGGGTCATGGCTGCCTAAAATGTATCCAAACATTCAGTGTCCCTCTGCAAGCAGACACTGAACTTTCCTCATAGAGATTCATTGATTCAATTCATCTCAAGGAGGAGATGCTGATTGGCCAGGGCTGTGTTTGAATTGTGCTGGCTCTGCCCCTGATCTACCTCTTTGTCAGTCTCAGCCAATCCTATGGGGACGCATTGTGATTGGATCAGGCTACCACTTCTGCTGATGTCAGCAGGCAGTGGGCAGGTCAAAAGGAAACCGGGACAACCAAGCAGCTCCAGACTTGAATACCAGTAAGATTTTACTATATTTAGGGGGGACCAGGGTAGCTATATGTTGGTTTTAACACTATAGGGTCCGGAATACATGTTTGTGTTCCTGACTGTATAGTGCTCCTTCAATGCGATACTCTATCTTGTTTAAGAGGTAAAAATGTGTAGGGTTATTTACTGAACACTGAATTGTAGTAAACTGAAATCAGAATAGCAAAATTAAGGACAAAGCAGCTAGTCTGTAAAAATTCTACAACTTAAGTATAGGCACAGTTTGGCTATTTCGGCCTAGATTTTGTCATTCAGTTTATAAATCACCAACGTATGGAGTTTTGTGTGAGCAATTATTGCATTACAGTCTCTAAAGTGTTGTATACATAAGCGCAGACGCTATATAGTTGTTAAAACAATTTTACCACAAACATACTTTTATAAATAACAACATTTCTGTTTCTCATCCTCTATCTATGCCTTCACTGGGCTGGATGACAGGTGCCAAGGGCAGAGGTTAGAGGCCAATTGAAAGGGAGCCAAGATGGCGGCACCCAGTACCAGGATAGAACTAAATAGAGCATTGTGGCTTTTCACATTTAATGTTATTTTTTTTACAGACCAAACACATATCTGTTAAATTAGAGGTGACAAGTTAACATAATAGTACAAATATATCATGTTAAGTGGCAGTTTCCCTTTAAGGACCTGTTTATTAAACCATTCCTACGGGCTTTGTTTTATCCATCACACAATGTCATTCCCTTTCCTTCCTCTACTCTTGCAACAAAGGACTCCCCTCCCTTGAATGGCCCCAGGGTTCACATAGTTTAAAGCCATCTTTAAAACGGGCACTTTGTGCGAAGAGTTAATCGGCTTGCCCACAGTTAAGATTGCCTCCGCACCTCCATACGCCTTTCGTCACTATGATGACGCAGATCGCTACACACTAGAGCAGCAAATGTCGGCGACATCTTGGTGGAGACGGACCAACGAACTCGAGACAGTTGTTAGACGGTGTATAAAGGGCCGTTGCTCTGGAACCCATTTAAAAAGCATGTTTGGTTTAGTGATCCCGGAGTGTGGAACGAGCGGCTCTATCTGTTTGTTGTTTAGAACTCTTTAGTGGGCGGGGTCGCTTCGGCAGCCAATGGAAGGCGAGCAAGGGCGCGGCGCGCGCTGCCCCGGATCTTTGACGTCACTACGTCCAGCGTGCCGCTATCGGAGCATTCAGAGCGACCAGGATGGGAGTGCGGAGAGATGTCATCACCCCCGGCGACGGTACGACCGCCTCACACCACCACAACCGCGTGTATAATCATTAACGACCTTCCTCTAACACAGCCATTTAGAGGGGTCTCTCTCTGCGCCCCCTCCCCCCCACCTTCCTCGGAGGGAACCCCCACACACACCTTCATGGGAGGGGGCCCCCCTCTACACTCCCCCACCTTCCTCGGAGGGAACCCCCACCTCTACCCTCCCCCCACCTTCCTCGGAGGGGACCCCCACCTCTACCCTCCCCCCACCTTCCTCGGAGGGGACCCCCACCTTCCTCGGAGGGGACCCCCACCTCCCCCACCTTCATGGGAGGGGACCCCCCTCTTCCCTCCTCCCCCCCACCTTCATGGGAGGGGACCTCCCTCTACCCTCCCCCCACACCTTCCTGGGAAGGGTCCCCCTTTACCTGCTCCTCGTCCTCTGCCCTTTCTCCCTTCACCTGTCTGGGTGAGGACCCCCCTCTACACTCCCCACCTTCTTGTGAGAAGACCCCTTTCTGCTCTCCCTCCCACACCTGCTTGGGAAGGCACCTCCCCCTCTGCCGCCCCCCCCCATCTCTTGTCTGGGAGCAGACCCCCCCTCTGCCCTCCCCCCCACCCACACCTGCTTGGGAAGGCACCTCACTCTGCCGCCCCTCCCATCACTTGTCTGGGAGGAGACACTCTCTACCCTCCCCTACACCTGCTTTGGAAGGCACCCCCATCACTTGTCTGGGAGGAGACTCCCTTTGCCCTTCACCTGCTTGGGAAGGCACCCCCCCCTTCTCCTCCTCCCACTTGTCTGGGAGGGGACCCTGTCTGCCTTCCCCCCACACCTGCTTGGGAAGGCACCTGCCCTCCCTACCCCCCACCTGTCTGGGAGGGGGCCTGCCTCTTTTTGTAGCTCCAACCTTCCTAGTGAGACAGCTGGGTGGGATGCCCGACCACCCCACAGATGGTCTCTGGATGGTGTCCCTCTTTACAACAGCTTAACAAAGGGATCACAGGCATTCTCTCTAATTAGCTTTTAAAGCCCTTCCTCCCACAAAATCCAGAGACCATAGATTCTCATATTATCTATATGTTTTTCTTGGGACCCCTCTACAGTCTCCTCTAAGGGATCATTATTCCTGTGTATTGGTTGTGTGTTTACCCAGAGATCACTTAATTCTCCTGAATTTTGGTGTCAAAATATGATGTTTACGAACACTGTGAGAGTTAATCACTGTCTGAATTGTAGTAAATTTAGTGTTGACTAAAGGTAGCTGATCTGGAGACATTCTCCCACTTGACTTGGATATATTTCCAGTTTGACTGTTCTATCTATAATTTTTAAGTTTCAAATAAAATGTAATCCTCTATTCTGTGTTAATATATAAAATACATGCAATACTTCTATCCTCACACAGGCCAGACCTTTCCAAAAAAGGGGCAGCTGACGTCTGTGCATTACACAGGTAAGTGCGTACATCCTTTTACCCCCTCTCTTTTCACTGATATAAGACTTCTTGGCAGTGTATGTGTGTCACATTTCATGTAGAAAGGATCCTAGAGCATGTGTTTGTAGCCTGAAAGTTGTGAGATCTCTTGATTTGACCCTGACACTGTTTGGCAAACACAGGACAATTACTGTCTGTAATTACACTTTTCTACTTTATCTTACAACCAAGAAAAACAGACTGTAATACGGTGTATATTTTGATCCTCCCATGCTTCTTTAACAGAAAACTGATACTTCTATGGCAATAACACAATTGAATAAAATGCTGAAAATCTTTAACTTTTGTGAAAGGTAAACTCCAAACACTATTACCACTACAGAGCACTGTAGTGGTTATGGTGCCAGAAGTGCACTGCAGGGCTCAGCTCAGGAGAGCCCACAGAAACTCCTTAGCCGGATGTTCTGGCTCTCCGACTGATTGTTGTAGAAGTGAGGGGTGACAGGACACTCCTGGAACCTTGATCACTACAGTTCACTTTAACATTGGTCATAGCCACCATAAGCATTGCAGAGTGCCAGCAGTATGTCAGTGCTGTTCTACTGCAAGTAGTCAAATCATTTTCAAAGTATTTGCTTACCTTAATCCTCCAGACACTTCCAGTTAAGCCACCTCTTCTGATGAAGTTACCTTTCTACATTAGCTGTGTCAATTTCATACAAACACGGGCCAAATAGACATCACTAATGGAGAAGTAAGTACTTCCACATTAGTCATCTCAAGATGAGGCTAACCAGAGGTTATTTTACCTAAACGGACCCTTTTAAACTGGAACTGTCAGTTCAGAGTTGGTGGAACAATAGATGATCTAAATAAAAGTTGTCTATGTATGTATGTTTTGTGCAAAAAACAGAGTTGTGGGTTTTTGTTTTGGGTTTCAGAATAGTGGATCTATTTTTTTATACATATTGTTACACTTGTTAAGAGTAATCAAAAGGTGTTAATGTTGTGTTAGTGTAACTTATTATATAGGTTATCATTCATGAAATGTTACTACCGCTGTAACCAGAAATAGTGTTTTTTGCCCGCTTCTCTCTGTGAGCACATGCTTGGTCCTTTTCAAAGACAGGATGTGTTCATAACTCATCCTTCCTGGCGTCTGGGATTTATCCTGCTTTGCCAATTCTAGCAGTTTATACTCATCCTTTATGCAGGTCTTTGTGCTTATACATTGTTGTACGGCTCCAAATTCCCTGCTTTTTCCAAAACATGTACTCTTGATAACTGTTGCAAGTCCTTTCCACTAACTAGTTTTTTCGTGTTTCCTGATCCCCACCTACATGCTCTCTGTCTCTCTCTTGGTTTAACTCTTTATGGACCAATGATAGCCTGTGGGCATTGCTTATTTAGCATCTGCAGCTCTGTGTAGAGTGTTTAGTGTTGTCGTAGGTAGGACTCAATCTCCTTTTTAAATGCATTACATAGATAACAATTTTAACAAATGTGCAAAACGCCATTAGCAACAAAATACAAAGCTCCCTGAATATTCTGCAAATCGATGGGGTTACTGCTTCTCACCAAACCAGGAAGTGGCTCAGGCAATACTGATGCTTTCATGACTTTCTTTGGGAGTTCTGCATTGGCTATTCTCTCGTGCTTTAGGGGTTTTTATGTTAGCAGTTGAAGAGCTGTTGGTTGTCTGCTCCTAGATTACATATTCTGACTCCAATAAATGTAACACTCTCTTTCAGGGACCCTTGAAGATGGAAAGAAGTTTGATTCTTCCAGAGACAGGGGGAAACCATTCACGTTCCGAATGGGGCGGCACGAGGTTATCAAGGGCTGGGAAGAGGGAATCTCACAGGTGAGATGGTTTTCATGACTTCATATTTCGGGATCAGATCAACTCGCACAACTTGGTTATCCACTAAAGTGTGAATTGCAGTCTGTATACCTTAATGGCAAAATAGCCACCTTTCAAATTTCTCTTTTGTGACCTAACATTTCAAATTCATTTTTAATTTACTTGGTATTCTAGTAAATCATTATGTGATGATTCTGTCATCCAGGTTAGAACTGGACCAAGTTTTCAGTTAAATTCTTTGAGGGTCTCTTTTTTCAGTATTCTCCCACCAAACTGCAACCATTTGTTTTTATGTTGATTGATTGTTCTCTGTGTGGTTAGAGGTCAGTGCTCTGCATCGGAACTTTCAGAAATTCTGACCTAAAGTAAAAGTGTAACTGAAGGGAATTCTGACTGTTTGTTTACGTTCACAGATGAGCTTGGGGGAGCGGTCACTTCTCACCATCTCCTCTGACTTCGCCTATGGAAGCAAAGGACATCCTGGCATTATCCCTCCACATGCTACCCTAAAATTCGATGTAGAATTATTGTGTTTGGAGTAAGGGCATTGTGCCTCCCATCATGGGTACGTAGGAGTCTTTTTTATTTTATTTTTTTTTTTATGGTCTTTATGAGCCAAGTCTACCTGCACGTTTTGAATGTGTTCTGATCTGGTATGTCTTTAGGTGCGGAGAGGGGTCTGCTCACAAGGTCGCATGGTCACTGGAAATGGACACCAGGGCCAAGAATGGACACATCCTGACCTCCCTTTTTTCACTCTACTTCCCACTCAGACGTTTTGCTTGACAGTTTTTGACCCCTCCCTGCTTCTCATCCTCCTGACCAGCAGGGTAACTTTGGGCAATCTCACAGCGGATGACATTCTTGAGGCAGGAGGTGGTTGTGATCATACCAGTGATGCCACCGGATGTCTCGACTCTGTGCAGAAGGCAAACCTGCACTGTTCCTTATTCACCTGGTGTGAGAATTCTTCATCTGTATACATGCCCTTGGCAGGGGTTGAGAAAGCACTATGATGGTTTGACTCTTTCATGGCTGTACACTGCAGAGATTTGTGTTTAACCTGTGGGGTTTTAAGCCAATTTGTACTTCAGTGGTGCAGCTCCTCCCCTTCCTGCCTGCACAGCGTGATCCCTTTCCACCTCCGCACTCTTAAATAAACCGCTTTTCTCTACCTCTGAGTCATGTTTTTTCTTCATGCACAGTGTTCAATCTAACTTGTGTTTCTTCAACTGCTTGGGTCTGCCACTTCATCCACCCCACTCTAAGATTAGTGTATTTAGTGACTGAAAGATAGCGGACAAACACAGAAACAGACTCTGCAAAATATTCCTGTTACACTACATGCAAATATCTGCTGACTACATGCACAGATCACTTACAGCAAGCATGTGGCCTACAAGGACCATCTTTGCGGCCCGGCGAGCCGCAAGTACATGGTGTTATAGCAGAGTAGGCACCTGCTTTCCCCACATTGCAGGTGCCTACTCTAACGCTTACCCGGCCGGGGAGGATGGCCAGCGAGGGCGCTCAGTGTTCCAGCTCCCTCGTGCGCGCTGTCTGTAGTGGTGCCAGAATATTACGTCATATTTCGGCACCTGGCATCACTACAGTCAGCGCAAGGGAGCAGTGAGGCGCAGATAGAAGATCCCCACACCAGCTCCCAAAGGTAGGGAACAATAAATTAAATGATGTGAGTGCAAGAATGTGTAAATGTCAGTGAGTGTGTGTGTGTGTCTGTCTGTCAGATCAGATTTGGCACAGGGTACTGTGGTTTAGTAGAGGGGATGCTGTATTTTTTTTTATATATATATATATATACTGTAATTTTTAAAATAAACCTACGTTTCTATGAAAGATAAGGTATTTTTTTTTTATTTATTTTTTTATGTAGTTATTTCATTAATGCCTTTTATGGGTGTCACTTCTTTATGCTGGTGGGCCTCACATGAAAAGTGCATTATGAAGAATTCTTAATGAATACATGACTTGGAGTCTGAGAAAAGATGGTGAATCTGGCAAATAATCCCAGTTCGCCATCTGACCCCTTCCTTGTTCAGTTTCTGTCTCCATATTCCACCTTGTGTGCACTTGCTGTGCTCTCCCTACTACTTCCTGAATTGGTTCCTGTTGTACAAGGTGTGGCTCTGCTAGTTATACCTGGTGTAATCACGGAAGTTCCAGTGTTTAGTTAGAGCCAGTTATGATGTAATTTATCTTTGTTAACCTCTGCTGCATAATATTGCCTGTCAGAATAGACATGATCTGTACAGATCTTTACAGAGTGGTTCCTTGAAGCCCCATCCAGTTGACTGTCGTGCCTCCATGATGTTTGCCCTAGTGTCAGTCCGGGCCAGCTTATAATATTGGATTTGAAGTTGTACTGTACGTTCCCTGAATGTTTTATTTATCTAGGGTTTTCACAGGCACGTTTTTTCTAGGAATATTTTCTCTGACTTAAGGGGATCCTATAGTGCCAGGAAAGCAAACCCATTTTTCTGGCACTATAGGCTCTTGGAGAGTGTCATTCCCCGTCCCCTTGGCGCTGAAGGGGTTAACCTCTCCTCCCCCACCAACGTTGACTCCCGAGTGGAGCTGAATACACGTGTGGCCAGAGGCACGCACGCATTTAAACCCGCCCAGAGAAAAGCATTACTCAATGCTTTCCTATGGGAATATTTTTTGACGCTGGTCTCCATGAGGACGTCCAGCGTCAGATAAGTGCGATTTACTCTGTGTAAATCACAGAAGCGGCCTCTAGTGGGGCTGTCAATTTCTTTGAAACTGCTGTGATTGCAGCTGCAAGGTTCAAACTAGGGGGACCTGGCACCCAGACCACTTCATTTTCCTGAAGTGGTCTGGGTGCCTATAGTGGTCCTTTAACACAGCTCAAACCACTGGGCCAGTGCTGGATAACCTTGGCTCCCAATATGTCTGAACAGCATGTACACCATCAAAAGTCTAGTTGACAAACATAATGGTTGACCCATGGAGTTCTGGATTTGGAGTCACACTCAAAATTAAAGTGGAAAAACACACTACAGGCTGATCCAACTTTGATGTAATGTCCTTAAAACAAGTCAAAATGAGGCTCGCTAGTGCCCACTAGAGGCTGACTTAAACCCAAATGTAAACATAGCACAGGCTGCTCACTGTTTAACCCCTTAAGACCGCAGGACGTACTATGCCGTCCTTATTTTGGTGGCTCTAAAAGCCGCAGGACGGCATAGTACGTCCTGCGATCTTATGTACTTACCCGGTCGCCGGCGATCGCGGTATGGGGGACTTACCTGGGAGCCCAGGGAGTCCCCCTGCGTCCTCTTCAGCCGCCCAGGGCCATGTGATCGCGAGGTCCTTGCGAGGACCCCGCGATCACATGGACGGCATAACCGTCCAAGGCATTGCCAGCAGGGGGCGTGCCTGTAATGACAGGTACTCCCCCTGCTGTCTGAAAAAAAAATAAAAAATGTTAAAACAGTGTAAAAATAAATTATATATACTTAGATCATATATATATATTTATTATATATATGATCTAAGTATATATATATACACACATATACACACATACACATAAATATGCATACACTGTCTACGTGTATTTTAATATTAATATATACATAATTATATATATATTAATATCAAAATACACGTACAATGATATTGATTAAATATATATATAATTTTCATTATATATATATTTATATATAATAAAAAATAAATAAATATATAAATACGTTAAAAAAATAAATAAAAAAATAATTAAAAAAAATAGATAAAAAATATATAAACATGCGTAATTTCGTTCTAACTGTATTTTAAAATTAATATATATATATTGATATCAAAATACATGTAGAACGAAATAATATATATATCTATATACATAAGTATATACGTATATATCACTATGTATATACCTATATATAAATAAAAATAATAAAAAAAATTATATACATATATATACACATATATATATATATATATATATATATATATATATATACACACATATATACACACATATATATATAATAATTCTACGCATATATTTATGTAATAATTTTACATAATTAGGTCATTTTATTAATTACAATTTGCAGGACCTGCCTGCCAACCCAGGCCAAAAGTTCAGGGAATTACATTGTCTAGCACTATATTTAACTCTGTAACTTTCCAAGACACCATGAAACCTGTACATGGGGGGTACTGTTTTACTCGGAAGACTTCGCTGAACACAAATATTAGTGTTTCAAAACAGTAAAATATATTACAACGACGATATCGTCAGTGACAGTGACATTTTTTGCATTTTTCACACACAAATGGCACTTACACTGACGATATAATTGTTGTGATACGTTTTACTGTTTTGAAACACTAATATTTGTGTTCAGCGAAGTCTCCTGAGTATAACAGTATCCCTCATGTACAGGTTTTATGGTGTTTTCAAAAGTTACAGAGTCAAATATAAGGTTTGCGTTTCAGTTTTTTCACATTAAAATTCGCCAGGTTGCCTTTGAGACCGTATGGTAGCCCAGGAATGAAAATTATCCCCATGATGGCATACCATTTGCAATAGTAGACAACCCAGGGTATTGCAAATAGGGTATGTTCAGTTTTTTTAGTAGCCACTTAGTCACAAACACTGGCCAAAATTTGCGTTCAAATTAGTTTTTTGCATTTTCAAATATTAACACTAACTTTGGCCAGTGTTTGTGACCAAGTGGCTACTAAAAAAGACTGGACATACTCAATTTGCAATACCTTAGGTTGTCTACTTTTGCAAATGGTATGCCATCATGGGGGTAATTCTCATTCCTGGGCTACCATACAGTCTCAAAGGCAACGTAACCAATCTGGCGAATTTCAATGTAAAAAAACTGAAATATGTAACACGCTATATTTGACCCTGTAACTTCCCAAAACACCATAAAACCTGTACATAGGGGGTAATGTTTTACACGCGAGACATCGCTGAATACAAATATGTGTATTGTATTGCAGTAAAAGCAAACAGTATTATGACATTCACAGTTAGAATGTCACGTAGAACTAAACATTTTTTCAAAATTCTTATTTTCTCCCATTTTTTAAATATTTTTTTCATATTAAATTATGTTCCATACCTAAATATTTGATGTTAAACGAAAGCCCAGTTTCCCCTGAATAAAATGATATATAATAATGGGGGGTGCATTTAATATGAAAGAGGTGAATTATGGTTGGACAGACATATAGCGCAAATGCCAGGTTTTGTTTAAGTT
Source organism: Pelobates fuscus (assembly GCF_036172605.1). Taxonomy (NCBI): domain Eukaryota; kingdom Metazoa; phylum Chordata; class Amphibia; order Anura; family Pelobatidae; genus Pelobates; species Pelobates fuscus. Next base: position 293,823,575 of record NC_086322.1, read on the forward strand.
TTTTTGGATCACAACTTGTACATTTGGCTGCGGTCTTAAGGGGTTAATACACATGCCCCTACTCGCAGTATAGCGAGTAGGGGCATAATTTACTAATAAGTAATTTTTACTTAGTATTAGTAAATTTGTCTGAAAGACCTTTTAGTAGATAGCTCTCTAATACCGTGGGAATTAGGGAGTTATTTACTTATTCATTCCTGTCATTACATTGACTGGCCAAGTAACTTACATTTTATATAAATGTGTGTTACTTGATTGTTGTAAGTGTTGCAAATGCTTACAGCTGAATCCTGGCTATGTTTGTATACTTCTTATTTAAAGGAACACTGTAGTCACCTAAATTACTTTAGCTAAATAAAGCAGTTTTAGTGTATAGATCATTCCCCAGCAATTTCACCGCTCAATTCACTGTCATTTAGGAGTTAAATCACTTTGTTTCTGTTTATGCAGCCCTAGCCACACCTCCCCTGGCTATGATTGACAGAGCCTGCATGAAAAAAAACTGGTTTCACTTTCAAACAGATGTAATTTACCTTAAATAATTGTATCTCAATCTCTAAATTGAACTTGAATCACATACAGGAGGCTCTTGCAGGGTCTAGCAAGCTATTAACATAGCAGGGGATAAGAAAATCTTAATTAAACAGAACTTGCAATACAGAAAGCCTAAATAGGGCTCTCTTTACAGGAAGTGTTTATGGAAGTCTGTGCAAGTCACATGCAGGGAGGTGTGACTAGGAAAGGGATTTAACTCCTAAATGGCAGAGGATTGAGCAGTGAGGCTGCAAGGGCATGTTCTATACACCAAAACTGCTCCATTAAGCTAAAGTTGTTCAGGTGACTATAGTGTCCCTTTAAACTTGTATACAGTGTATCATTCTTCCACTGGGTAAGTATATTAGTACTTAGGTAATACCGTACTTGGGCACTTTGACGCTTTGGAACTTCAACACTTCGGAAATTCGTCAATTTCGGGACTTTAGGAATTCATAAATTCAGCTATTCGGAAGTACCTGAATGTCCGAATTGCCCGAAATTGGACCGAAACTAATTGCACATGTCTAGTGTAAATGATGGTTTTCTGCACAACTGTCAGGTCAGCAGTCTTCCCCATGACTGATTCCTGCTGAACCAGACTGAGAGACCATTTAAAGGCTCATAAACCCGTTGCAGGTGTTATGGCTTACTTAGCTGATTAGAGTGGGACACTGTGAGCCTAGAATATTACACCCTTTCACAATATTCTAATTTACTGAGATTGTGGATTTGGGGTTTTCATGAGCTGTAAGCCATAATCATCACCATTATGACAAATCAAGGCTTGAACTATCTTGCTTTGCACGTAGTGCATCTATCTCATATATTAGTTTCGCCTTTTACGTTGCATTTCTGAAATAAATTAACTTTTGCACGATATTCTAATTTTTCGATATCACCTGTATATGCAGGGAGGCAGTGTGTTTGAATGGTGGGGTGTATATATGCAGGGAGGCAATGTGTTTGAATGGTGGGATGTATAGAGGTAGTGTTTGAATGGTGGGGTGAATATATGCAGTGAGGTAGTGTTTGAATGGTGGGGTGAATATATGCAGAGAGGCAGTGTGTTTGAATGGTGGGGTGAATATATGCAGGGAGGCAGTGTGTTTGAATGGTGGGGTGTATATATGCAGGGAGGCAGTGTGTTTGAATGGTGGGGTGTATGCAGGGAGGCAGTGTGTTTGAATGGTGGGGTGTATATATGCAGGGAGGCAGTGTGTTTGAATGGTGAGGTGTATATATGCAGGGAGGCAGTGTGTTTGAATGGTGGGGTGAATGCAGGGAGGCAGTGTGTTTGAATGGTGGGGTGTATATATGCAGGGAGGCAGTGTGTTTGAATGGTGGGGTGTATGCTGGGAGGCAGTGTGTTTGAATGGTGAGGTGTATATATGCAGGGAGGCAGTGTGTTTGAATGGTGGGGTGTATGCAGGGAGGCAGTGTGTTTGAATGGTGGGGTGTATGCAGGGAGGCAGTGTGTTTGAATGGTGGGGTGTATGCTGGGAGGCAGTGTGTTTGAATGGTGGGGTGTATATATGCAGGGAGGCAGTGTGTTTGAATGGTGGGGTGTATGCTGGGAGGCAGTGTGTTTGAATGGTGAGGTGTATATATGCAGGGAGGCAGTGTGTTTGAATGGTGGGGTGTATGCTGGGAGGCAGTGTGTTTGAATGGTGAGGTGTATATATGCAGGGAGGCAGTGTGTTTGAATGGTGGGGTGTATGCAGGGAGGCAGTGTGTTTGAATGGTGGGGTGTATATATGCAGGGAGGCAGTGTGTTTGAATGGTGGGATGTATAGAGGTAGTGTTTGAATGGTGGGGTGAATATATGCAGGGAGGCAGTGTGTTTGAATGGTGGGGTGTATGCTGGGAGGCAGTGTGTTTGAATGGTGAGGTGTATATATGCAGTGAGGCAGTGTGTTTGAATGGTGGGGTGTATGCTGGGAGGCAGTGTGTTTGAATGGTGAGGTGTATATATGCAGGGAGGCAGTGTGTTTGAATGGTGAGGTGTATATATGCAGGGAGGCAGTGTGTTTGAATGGTGGGGTGTATGCTGGGAGGCAGTGTGTTTGAATGGTGGGGTGTATATATGCAGGGTGGCAGTGTGTTTGAATGGTGGGGTGTATATATGCTGGGAGGCAGTGTGTTTGAATGGTGGGGTGTGAATATATACAGTGAGGCAGTGTGAATGTGGGGTGTTAGTGTATATACACACCATTAATTTATGTGTGCGCGTGCACGCATTTTACACCCCCTCCCCCTTCTCTCTGCACCTCTCTTAACTGTGCCGAACTTCCCATTATCCCCCCTCTGGTTTCTGACATTGTAACCGCTAATATCCTCACATCTACATCTTCTTCTTGCCCCCATCCTAACATCCACCCACCATCAATAGATATTATAAATATAATTTCCCCCCCACCATCCTACCTGTCACTGTGTAGCATGGCCGAGCTGTGCATGCAATATTTACTGGTTTTTGCTCTGCCCAGCCGCCATGCTGCACCTCTGCTGTCTGACTGCTCTGTGAGGGAGAGCAAGGCAGGGACATGACATCATACCGGTCCCACCCCCTCCATTCTGCTGGCTGCTCTGTGAGGGAGAGTGAGGCAGTGATATGACATCATAGCGGTCCCACCCCCTCCATCCTGCTGGCTGCTCTATGAGGGAGAGTGAGGCGGGGACATGACATCATAGCGGTCCCACCCCCTCCATCCTGCTGGCTGCTCTATGAGGGAGAGTGAGGCGGGGATATGACATCATAGCGGTACCACCCCCTCCATTCTGCTGGCTGCTCTATGAGGGAGAGTGAAGCGGGGACATGACATCATACCGGTCCCACCCCCTCCACCCTGCTGGCTGCTCTGTGAGGGAGAGTGAGGCGGGGATATGACATCATAGTGGTCCAACCTCCTCCATCCTGCTGGCTGCTCTGTGAGGGAGAGCGAGGCGGGGACATGACATCATAGCGGTCCCACCCCCTCCATCCTGCTGGCAGCTCTGTGAGGGAGAGAGAGGTGGGGATATGACATCAGAGTGGTCCCACCCCCTCCATCCTGCTGGCTGCTCTGTGAGGGAGAGCGAGGCGGGGACTGACATCATAGCGGTCCCACCCCCTCCATCCTGCTGGCTGCTCTGTGAGGGAGAGAGAGGCGGAGATATGACATCATACTGGTCCCACCCCCTCCATCCTGCTGGCTGCTCTATGAGGGAGAGTGAGGCAGGGATATGACATCATAGTGGTCCCACCCCCTCCATTCTGCTGGCTGCTCTATGAGGGAGAGTGAGGCGGGGACATGACATCATACAGGTCCCACCCCCTCCACCCTGCTGGCTGCTCTGTGAGGGAGAGTGAGGCGGGGATATGACATCATAGTGGTCCAACCCCCTCCATCCTGCTGGCTGCTCTGTGAGGGAGAGCGAGGCGGGGACATGATATCATAGCGGTCCCACCCCCTCCATCCTGCTGGCTGCTCTGTGAGGGAGAGAGAGAGAGGCGGGGATATGACATCAGAGTGGTCCCACCCCCTCCATCCTGCTGGCTGCTCTGTGAGGGAGAGCGAGGCGGGGACTGACATCATAGCGGTCCCACCCCCTCCACCCTGCTGGCTGCTCTGTGAGGGAGAGTGAGGCGGGGATATGACATCATAGTGGTCCAACCCCCTCCATCCTGCTGGCTGCTCTGTGAGGGAGAGCGAGGCGGGGACATGACATCATACCGGTCCCAACCCCTCCACCCTGCTGGCTGCTCTGTGAGGGAGGGAGAGAGAAGCGGGGACATAACATGCTTCTGGGCCCACCCTCTCCACCCTGCTGGCTGTGAGGGAGCGGTGGGGAGTCTGGGACAAAACATACTTCCGGGCCCACCCCCCCTTTACAGACTTTGCTGCCAGCCAGAGAGCACAAGTTCTGCAGAGGCTGGCTGGAAGTCATTGTGACTGTATCAACTTGGCAACGCTACAGATTCATGTGGGAGAGGTGGGGTAGGAAGAGGGAAGGACGTTTTAACAGGAAACCATGGTCTTAGGACCCCTTAATGCTGAATACCCGGTTGGAGAATTCTATTCACATTACTTCTCAACAGCAGACGGGTCCCCAGGAGCCTCGATCCATGACCGAAATGTCTGAGTGCCCAGTCCGTCCCTGACATAATAATACAGTGTCTCCTATATAGACCCTAAATCTAGACTCGTCCACTGCAAAAAAAATTCTGTTTGTACGAATCGATTCATCTGGGAAAAAAAATAATTATATATATAGATTTGATATAACCAAATAACAAGCTAAAATGGCGCAATGTATCTCAAGTGACTAAAAATTGTATATACTAAATAATAGCAGCACCTTATAAGTGTAAAAGCTCATAAAACACTAAAATACAAATAGTTCAAACATAAAGTGCGCTGTGCCTTTAAATAACTGTGCGTTCACAAATCTGTGCAAAACACAACACTCATAAAAAGTGCTAAAGTGTCAAATGTGCTAAATCCCAATGTTGTGACATATATCATATATACCATCAATTATACAATTTATTTAAAGTGCAAAGAAGAAAAATTATTCTGTTTTAAGAATATTCCTATTTTTAAAATTAAGTGCTAGTTTGTGAATCAGTGTAGTTACTTAGGTATACAAACCCAAATTTGATAAAAACAACTTGACTCTCCACATGTAAAACAAAAAGAGACAAAAATGCAATAGTATAATATTGTTTTGATGTTAATAAATATTTAAAAAAAAAATGTGATGAACACTCACAAACATGGAGCAGGTAAAGAGACTGCTCAGGCTATCCTCGCTTTCTCACTGTTACACAGTGTCTCCAGGAAATGAACTGCTTACAAATTCCACTGGGGAAAAAACGATCGGGCGGCCGTCAAGTATAAAATAAATTTTATTGGTAAAACTTTCCACAGATTTTTGCAGGTTAGATTTGAGATCGCTCAGACTTCCATTCAAACAAATAGTAAAACATCCGGACACCGGTATCTCTGGATATCACAAAACTTGTCCTTCAGTCTTTCGAGCGTCCAATCTCCCTCACGTCCTGCGTGCTAGCGTGATTACGCTAGCACGCAGGACGTGAGGGAGATTGGACGCTCGAAAGACTGAAGGACAAGTTTTGTGATATCCAGAGATACCGGTGTCCGGATGTTTTACTATTTGTTTGAATGGAAGTCTGAGCGATCTCAAATCTAACCTGCAAAAATCTGTGGAAAGTTTTACCAATAAAATTTATTTTATACTTGACGGCCGCCCGATCGTTTTTTCCCCAGTGGAATTTGTAAGCAGTTCATTTCCTGGAGACACTGTGTAACAGTGAGAAAGCGAGGATAGCCTGAGCAGTCTCTTTACCTGCTCCATGTTTGTGAGTGTTCATCACATTTTTTTTTTTAAATATTTATTAACATCAAAACAATATTATACTATTGCATTTTTGTCTCTTTTTGTTTTACATGTGGAGAGTCAAGTTGTTTTTATCAAATTTGGGTTTGTATACCTAAGTAACTACACTGATTCACAAACTAGCACTTAATTTTAAAAATAGGAATATTCTTAAAACAGAATAATTTTTCTTCTTTGCACTTTAAATAAATTGTATAATTGATGGTATATATGATATATGTCACAACATTGGGATTTAGCACATTTGACACTTTAGCACTTTTTATGAGTGTTGTGTTTTGCACAGATTTGTGAACGCACAGTTATTTAAAGGCACAGCGCACTTTATGTTTGAACTATATATAGATTTGAGTTTAATCTGTGTAGCTGTTTGGATTAAACAAATTTTATTAAAATAAAGCAATTAAAAAATAAAAAATAATTTAAAAAAAGTAAATGTCGTGAGAAATCAGCCAATCAGTGTTAGTGACGTGCATTTGCCCATCATTTAGTCCACAGATCAAATGAGAAGTAACCAATACAACTGAAAAAGGAGGAACATTAAAAAATGTCTATATATTCTTTATTTAACATACAAATCTAGATTTCTTTATATTATAATCCTTCTTCCCTTATATCCCCCCCCCCCCCCCTTTTTTAGGCATTCTTCAGGCTCGGGTAGGTACCTGGTTTGTTATAAGCAGTTCTGGGGTCGGTCTGAGTGACTTCCTTGGCCACATGTTAGAGCCGCTCTCACAGGTTTTGTTGGCTAGGCCGTGGACCGCACTCTCCAGGTACGAGTTCTGTTTATTAAATCAGAGACAAGTTTTCGGCATGGGGTAATGTAAGAGAAAGCAACTGGAATGCATGCTGGGATGGACTTGCATTCCACTGTGATCCACAGCGGAAATTAATGAAATCTGGGGGATTTAAAGCGCCTTCTGGTCCAAATGTGTATCCAGGTGTCTGCCCAGACACAACTCTCAGCTCGGTAAAGTTAAACCTTATCCTGCCTAAGCCATATTTAGCTTTTGGGGAGAAATCCAACCTAATTAATATAGAGTGAGATAAAGCAATCACCACTGCTCACGTCTGTCCAAGAAGAATTTGGATTTTTCGTCTCAACATTTATTGAGAAAAATATAGGAAATTTCCTTTAATTGTCCCATTCCAATCATAAGGCGATGGAGATCTTTCATTTAATAGTGTGGAATCTGAAAGAGAAGTTATAACGCAGGGCCTGGACTTAGAAGTTAAAGATATATTTTTACAGTCTAGAAAGTCTTTAACTAGGAACATTATCTTTGAATGTGGACAATACTCTCATCGTCTTAAATAAATGTTCTTTAGACTTGTTAAAGCAAGAAATCTTTGGTTCTGCTGAGCTATTTTTTTCTAAAGATCGATACATTTTCAGTCAACTACAATTGTAGATTTATATAATATTAATTGTCTTTCCCTCTATTGGTCACTTCTTACTTGATCTGGCCATTAGTCACCTCTCCCCTGAGTATGTTTGTCATTGCAAGTTTAGGTCCACGTTTAAGTCCATAATTAAGAAATTCTGCCGAACACCTAATCGGCCCAAATTGCTGTTCAGTCTGAAACAAATCTCCAAGACTAATGTTCTTCCTCTGCTGATTTTCCCGTTATCCTAAAGTACATACAATTAGGTTTTGCAAAGGGATTTTAACTAGCTACATTTAAATAGACACTCCTCTGCAAATATACCATATATATATATATATATATATATATATATATATATATATATATATAAATAAATCTCTGTTTAGTAGATATAACTCAGATGAAAACATGCATGAATGTAATTATGCATTTTTAATTGGGGTATTTAAAAAAAAAAAAAAAGCTTGCAGATCTTTTATCTGCAGCGTTTTTAAGCCCTCCCCTTCTTCCCCAGCCCAGACTTTTTGTGGCTGTCCAATCACAAACTTGTACTTTTTGTAAAATGGAAAAAGGACACACTCTTCACACAAAGCATTTCAGCAAGTTAGTGTTTAAGGGGTATGAAATGCCCCTCTAGCCTACACAATGTAGCAGTTCATCCTATTATCATTCACTGTATCAAGCTTTGTCCAGAATGACACCCTGGACGTTTAGAGACACTTTCTCCATGGGACCTTAACTTAGTTTTGTCAACGTTGTGTTCACAATCTGAGCCACTTTAAGATTTTCCTCTGAAGATCCTCAAGCATTAAGACAGAATTCTTAGTCTTGTCGACACATTAGTGGTTAGACATCCCAGCCACAGCTTTTTGATGGAAGGTCCTTCATTCTGTGATAGAGATGTAATAAATGTTTTTCAAGATTTTTAGTCTACATCCATTTACTTTGCATCTGGAGTGTCTGCATTTTTTACATGGTGAAACCACTGATACCATTTTCCTCCCTCTTGTTGGTTTGTCCATGGTGGGTTTGGTTAATATTCTAGTTTTCCATATGTTATAGACAAAGGGGAAGAGCGAGGAAAAGCCCAATTCTTTATTATGGTTTATAGGCTATCTGTCCAGCGTGCGAGGAAGAGCCACCGATTTCCCTATGAAAAAAAGAACCATACGGTAAGTAAAATATTTAAGTTTAGCATTTTTACCGAGTGCCGTTCTCACAGGTATCCCTTAATAAATCAAACCATTTGCAATAATCTGCGACGTGCTTAATGAACTCTGTACTCACTATAAAAACGTAATCTAATTGAAGTTATTATAGTGCCTATAGTAGTTCCTCACTTTTCTATTCCACAAATAACTCTTATTTTAGTAGTTAGGAGGCACGGAAGCCGGCTTCGAGCCACACATCCAAACCACCAGGGCAGGAGAGCCCAAGACTGTTACTTCCCGGTTCTCATACCAAGGCACATTGTGGCGTTACTTGTGCAGTGCCATCATGGTCTGTGATGCATGCAATGACTCTCTACAACAGAATCAATGACATAATGCGGTGAGCTCCGCGCATGCACTTACGGTCCTTAATGATCCTCATAGGAGCATTGGATTAGACCTTCATCCAGGCTTACATCACTCGAGAAGGAACGTGTAACCGTGCTGAAGGACACTTGTAGCTGGAAAAAAGGTGTACATTTAAAATATATATATATATAATTTTATTTTTTTATAACAGTGCATGCGATGCCGGACATCTAATTAGCTAGAGACAGGAAGAATATAGCATTAGGAATACAGATATGTATCTCTAACGCTATAGTGTCCTTTTCTCTCTGATATATGTATTTATTCAGAGTAGGTGATTAAATATCCAAATTCTCTTACAGACAATACTGGATTAGTGTAAAAGCTTGGCCTCCTGCCAGCATGTTATGTTTTTGCATTTTTTTTTCTTTTTGTCTCAGTGTTATATTTTATCTCTAAAGTAATTTTTATTTTTCTTACACGCACGATATTCATCAAAAGTCAAGACTTGGGGAATGTGGTGTCTCGTGGGGGTCGGGTATATAAAACTGCACCTTTAAGAAAAGGAAAACAGACAGAGGCTACGCAAGGAGGACAGGTATATTTGTGATGGCGGTCATATCTCAGACAATTATAGGGTTAAAGAGTCACTCTAAGCATTGTAACCATTTTGGATCATTGCAAAATGGTACAGAGAGGATCCTCCACTTGCTCTGCCTACTGTGAGTGACTTAGAACCTCATCCATCACTTAGTCCTGATGCACGAAAAGAGGAGTTTTACTTCCTTGTTGTCAGTTTTAGTTTCACCCAGTTTTCACCCTTGTGTATGAGGTGTGCACATACTGATTGCAGATGTAAGAATCTCTTCTTCTGCCTAAGAACACCTCTAGTGGCAGTCACACAGACGGTTCAATGCATCTCTGAGCATTGTGCCACGCATGCGCAATAGCCTCTAAACTATTTCCTACGTTTGATGATCTCAGCCAAAGGGAAGAGCGCACTCACAGGACTTCAAAATAAACATGAAATAACGTCATTTTGTTTACAGTTGTGCAACAGCATACATTCGCCATTTCAGTCCCATTACCAAACGTTTCTTAATATGTCAAGGTTGGACTGAAACATTGGTTATATGCAAAGGCACGTCTGCTTAAAATAAATACACTCTTTTGTTTATTGTGAAGCCCTATGAGTGCTTTATTTCACGTTTGAGTAATAGTTTTTATTTTTCAATTTTAAGTTACCTTTTCGTTCCCAGACTGGCCCTGAGTACAGGTCACTGAAAAGTAGGAATTCAGGCACGGACGAGCTTAATGGAGCGAATGGGAGAAGAAGGAATCTTCCTTGGCTGTCTGATTGAGTGTCACGTTTATAAACCGTCATGTCTCCAGACACATATAGCATTCCAGCAAGCAGGCCCTTTAAAGGCTCACTCTAAGCACCATAACAACTTTGCATCATTGTACAGTCTCTATGCGTAACTGCAGCAATCAGTTAAACTCTGTGCAGCTAGGATTGCCCCCCCTACCCATCTCTCAAAGGTGGAATTGAATTTACTCTTTTGACTACCAACCTGAGTCCGTCACTGTAGTGTGCATGCAACATAACTTGGACAGACGACATCTCACATCAAGCCGTGTCTGAGTTTGACAGCTCAGCAAATAGCTGCGTACAACCTGTTCACAAGCTCTCACTGGTATGGGCTAACTCTGCTGTTCCTCTAAATCTAATCTATCGAATAACTGTAGTTGCTTCTAGGGATACACTCCATATCTCATAAATATATTTAAATAACGTGATTTTAACCAATAAGGCAATTTTTCTATTTTTGCCAGTAGCCTTTCGTATAGGAAGCACTCCTTTTTTGTCTATATTTAGAGTCAATATTTTTGGGTTGGGCTCAGTAGTTGCCCTTTCGAACAATCGCTTGACACTACTTTAGGTGTTAGGATTTGTTGTATCTCCACTTTAGCTTCCCGAAGTGTAATTAAGAACGTGTCCCGTTTTTTTTTCAAATTTCAGTAGAATTTGGTACTTTTTTTAAAATTAACCTTGTTACACCCCCTGGCTGTCAATCAGTCAACCAGTCATGTTACTTCCTGGTTTGGTTAGCTCAGTGAAGCTAAACTCAAGAGGCAGCAATTGCCCAGAGCTCCTGCCTTGCAAAAACTTCTCCCTGAGCTTAATTGGGAAGTCTGTGATTGGACAGCCACAGAAAGTCTGGGTGGGGTTAGAAGGGGAGGGAGAGAAGTCTTTGCTCTGAGCAATTGATGCCTCTCAAAGGAACACTATAGTGACAGCAATACAAATATGAATTCCTGCCACTATAGTTATGAAAACACTATATAGGTGACCGGCCCCCCTGTAAGCAATTTAAAAGGTGAATTAGTTCACCTTTATTTCAGCGCCATGCGGGTTTGCTCGTGGCTGGCTCCACCCCTGCTCCCTCCCTTGGCTGAGATCCCAAAATTGCCAATTTCAGCCAATCCATGTTTTCCCATAGGAAAGTATTGGGAGGCTATTGCGCATGCACAGCGCCAATCAGCATCTCCTCATAGAGATGCATTGAATCAAAGTCTTAAATGTGCAGAATTTGTACAGCATGTGTGTGGCTGGCGGATTATTATCTGACCAAGAAAAGTCCCCACAAATTAAAAGCCTCTCATTCTGGGGTTTGTTCTGTTTTTCCATTTTTTCCATTTTTTTTTTATTATGCCATTAATTATTTTTTTTTTTTTGAATTCTTTATTTTTGCAGTGCATATGGTGGTAACATTCAGGCACGTGGTGCCCCAAAGGCAATCCGCATGCATATACAAAATAGAGTGTGTAACATGGAAAGCATTAGGGTATAGTAGTATAATGCACTATTTTATAATTATGAACATGCTTAAATCCTGCTATTTAGGATTGTGACATTACATTTTCAGCTTACAAAGTAATGGGAATCTGTACTGTATAAAACAAAACATAAGTGTCAGCGTCGCTTATTATATAATCCCATGGAAGGACTGTCACATTTTGATATTATATAAACACGGTAATACAGGTTGGGTACTACTATTGCTGGAGATTAATGAGGAAATACGTTTGCTGTGCCTCTTGCCAGATATAGCTAATTCAGTTAACACGTTATTGACGGTATAATGTAAGCTTGTTAGTGTAGTACAATTACAAAGAGATGCGTGTGCCATGCTTTTTGTTAAGGACGCTTAAGAAAGTAAACATGTTACATGGTACAAGCAAAGTTAGAATAATTAACATTGTTGATCACAATGGAATGAACAGGCTTGCATCATTAAACATACACACGTTTAAACATGTAGAGATAGGCTGACAAGAGTAAGAAGAACATGGATGAACAGACGTGGATTGACTGTGTAGTGGAAATGTCAGGCTTATGGGCCACCTTAGGACACAGTCCGCTATGTTGGGGGGGTATTCACAGTTGTGGGGACCCCTTGGGGGGCAAGTCCAACTTCAGCATTGTCGGTGCGATTCCCCCTGGGTGCCAGTCCGGGTGTTATGCTCACTTACTGGCTGAAGCGCAATTCACGGCCGGTTTGTCAGCCGACTCCCCTGCGTGGCTGTGAGGATGCTGGTGCTTGCGAGGAGATTGCAGCCGCTTGGCTCCTTTGCCTTCCGCCCGCTCTCTCTGCTTTGCTGGGATGGTTACTCCGAGTGTCTGCAGGGCTCGCCCGAGATCTTCTGGGAGCCACTGGCCCAAGGGTGCGCATGGGAATGACCTTCTTGCCCCAGGTCTGTGTGAGGTCTTGCATCCGTCGGCCACAAACTCTGTGCGTGGTGCAAGCAGAGTTTCCTCCACGTGGGAGAGTAATAGAGGGCTTGGCAGTGTGCTTTTGCTTGCGCTGCTTGGGCCTCCATTTGTGTGGTTGATGCGGTCGGGTGTTCCCCAGTCTGACCTTCAACCCGGGTGGGCTCCGTGGCTTGGGATTAATTGGGGGCAATGTCGCTGTGCCCAAGGCCTTTCCCCTCACCTCCCTCTGCCCGTGGCTCTGCTCACCATTGATCTGTGGGGTGGTCAGTGCGGGCTGGGCTGTGAGATGCCGCTCCCAGAACTGGTCCCAAAAGCGGTTGAAGCTGTCCTCTATGCATCGCATGGTGTCTTGGTGCAGCAGTGCCGCCGTTTCAGCCGCCATCTTGGGTGCGCCGAGCATAGGTGAGTTGCGGTTTTGCTGTGTGTCTTTAGGCAGGTTGATTGCTCCAGACCTCCAGCACGGACCGTGATATCCCCCATCGGTCCAAAGGGGGGGGGGTAGGAGGTGAGTATATAGAGGGGTCGGTATGCGCAGGTGCCGGTGCGGAGAGCGGCCGCCTCTCCCCGGCCTCATGGCAGGTAGGCCCCATGCTGTGTGTGTGGGTTCCCGGAGGTTGTTTGTGTCGGTTTTGGTCTCGCTGTGTTCCTCCGGGTGTGCCCGTCGTCGCTGTCACTTTCCAGGCAGCATGTGTGCCACTATTCTGGGGTTTTACCCCTTGTTTCGGTGGTTTGTGCCAGGAGCTGAGGGCTAGCACGTCCATCTAGCCCGGAAGTTAGCTCCGCCCCCCCATGCCATTAATTATTATTCGGAGTGTTCCTTAAACAAAATTAAACAAACCAAAGTGTAATCCGTAATATTTGAAAAATCTAGGTTTGCCACTTTGGGAGAGTCAGTTATCACCTAATAAACAATAAAAACACAAGCGATTCTATCTAAAAACTTATTTATTTTACAAATTGATGTGTAGGTGCATGGCATTGCCTTCCAGCAGAGGTGGTAGAGAGTTATAAAGTAAACCGGATGATGATTATTCTAAATAGACAATCTGCTGCTCTGTACAGGAAGGGAAATGAGAAATAAAAAGCCTGTGTATTGAGAAGGGGAGTGGGTGGAACAGAGGAAACAAATTCCTTTGTCTTCTATATAAAAATCGATCAGGAATATTTACTAAAGTGAGAATTAAAATTTAAGGCCAAAGTAGTCGATCTGAAAGCACAGATGACTCAGGGAATGTTTCTAATTCGGCTATTTTGACCTTAGAATTCACCTTGAATTCTCACTATAGTGAATAAGTCTATGTTTTTCTGGAGCGTTCGTGTTTTGTTTTTGTGAGATTCCTGCCACACAGCATCCCATCCCACGTGTCCAGCCTGCACACTGTGTATAATAACAAACCGATGTTTGCATTCATTTTGTGAAAGTGAACGGATGCGTTTGTTTTGCAGGATGTGGTGCAGAGTAAGAGTGGATATACAGAGTGTGAACTGAGTCATTTCTTTACAACGTGAGCTTAGTAACTTCGCCACAATCGTTCGTGGACTATTGGTTCTGTCGACATTATTTCATTTGTCAATTCTGTGGTTTTAAATCTCCTTTGTAAAACTGCAAAGCACTGTGGTATTCATTGCTGTTATATAACTTATATAAGCTATAATAAAGTAATAGTTGTGATTTCCGAAGGATTTTTATAATGCAGGACTGTTCGTTCTCTGGAAGTGACCTTGTCTCCTCACTCCAGCGTTTACTGGCATGAATAAAGCAGCAAAGGTAAGTAAAATGCACTTACCTGCTTTGTACTTTTGTTTGGTTGGTGACTTTGAGGACCCATTTTCCCTCAGACGCACTCATACATCTATAGAGAAATGCTGTACGACCTGTGTGTGTGCTCGGGCTTTCCTTCCGCAGGGCTGTGTGCACTGCAAGGGGTAAAATAATTTACATTTTGTGCCCTGGGCACGGCATGTAAAGTAAAAATAAATGAGAAATTAAAAGGACACTAGACTACCCAAATACAAAATAAAATAAAAAATCACTGTGTGGTAGATATACAACAACATGAAAAATGTGCCTGCTTTTAATTATGTATATTTCCATTGTGGTTATATCTAAAAACAACTTGCAAAAGCTGCAGACCTCTTGTCTACAGCTTTTACAAGCCCTCCCCTTCTAACCCCGCCCAGACTTTCTGTGGCTGTCCAATCACAGACTTCCCAATGCAGCTCAATGAGAAGTCTCTGCAAGGCAGGTGCTCTGGGCAACTGCTGCCTATTGAGTTTAACTCCACTGAGCAAACTAGAAAGTAACAGGACTGGTAGTGTGATTGACAGCCAGGGGGTGTAATAAGGTTAACCTGTAAAATTGCCAATTTCTATTGAAATCTGCAGTTTTTGTAAAATGAAAAAATAGGACACACTCTTCACACATAAAGCTCTTCAGCAAGCTAAAATGTTTCCAACGTCTGGAGTCACCCTATAATATCAGAACCATAGGTCATAGTTAGTAAGCAATTCTGTTAGGCATAAATCTCAATAGTGACAGCTCCCCTTCAGTCCAAGCACCATAACTACTGCAGCCCTAGTAGTGTTTGAGTGTGCACAAGTTTGATAATGTGTATAAGTATTAAGTAAGTACACCCCAGCCCCGGTGTCATAGGACAAGTGTATAATCCCTACACGTCAATTTCCCCATAATAAATAAACATATGATGAGTTGTTTTTTCCACGTTTCCATGTGATTGAGTAACCGCTCAAACCGCCTGAGTGCAGCTGACATGTGATGTAATTACATGAGATATCGCTTTGGGTGTGTGTGACCTTTGGTTAAATAAAGCTTTCTATTATTAGTTCCATATCTGAAGTCTATTGTGTGTCCAACTTCACATACCATAAATATTTGTACACCTGTACACCGTGGTGATATTATTTATAGTTATTTTATAATCCTATAGCCTGAGCTGCAATATAGATGGTTGGTATATTTTTTCAGGAAAAACTGTTATCTTGAACACATCTAATACATGCCAAGAGTCCTGGAATTGTATGGACAGTCACTAATTCTGACACTTTTTTTTAAATGTATTTTATTTTCAGTTGTTGGAGTATGGCATTGAGTACGATTTTAATGCTGCTTTAAACAGTGATGTCCATTGGTAGGTATCCAGCTATAACTACAATCCCCATGATGCATTGCCAGGCTTACGTTTCCCTTCCTTTTGGTAACCCTAAGACATGGGTAGGAAATCTTTTGGCACTCCAGATGTTGTGGACTATATCTCCCATAATTCTCTACAGCAGGAGTTCCTAACCCGTGGTATGCGTATACCAAGGGGTACATGAAGAAATGGTGGCAGTGTATCCACGCCGCACAGGTTTGGAACTGCATTGTGAGCGGATGCGAAGGGTGGCGTATGCCCGAAGGGGCCTGATCTTGTGCTGTGATGCTTTAGTAGCGCGACCAGGCCCCTTCTAATGTACAGAGAATGCTGGGAGGAAGCGAGAGAGAGCTGGGCACTTCATCCCAGCTCAAACAGACATAGCCATGCAGGAGAAGCGGCCCGCAGGCTGCGAGGGGTGTGGACCTGGAGAGAAACAAGCCCCCAACTCCTAACAGCCCCAGCCAGCAGAAGCCTGTGACTTGTATGTGGGTTTGTCTGTATATGTATGTAAGTAATGTTTGTATCAGTGTGTGCATCTCTATGTGTCAGTATGTGTGTCAATGTTTGTATCTGTGTGTCTGCACATCTGTATGTGTGTCAGTACATCTGTATGTGTGTCAGTGTTTGTATCTGCATTTATGTCAGTACGTGTATCAGTGTGTCTGTGTTTCTGTGTATCTGTATGTGTGTCACTGTTTGTAACTGTGTCTGTATCTGTATGTGTCAGTATTTGTATCTGTGTGTCTATGTATCAGCATGTGTGTCAGTGTGTGTATCTGTGTCTGTGTGAGTGTGTCATTGTTTCTATCTGTGTGTCTGTACATCTGTATGTGTGTCAGTGTTTGTATCTGCATTTATGTCAGTACGTGTATCAGTGTGTCTGTGTTTCTGTGTATCTGTATGTGTGTCACTGTTTGTAACTGTGTCTGTATCTGTATGTGTCAGTATTTGTATCTGTGTGTCTATGTATCAGCATGTGTGTCAGTGTATGTATCTGTGTCTGTGTGAGTGTGTCATTGTTTGTATCTGTGTGTCTGTACATCTGTATGTGTGTCAGTGTTTATATTGGTGTCTTTGTAATTTTGTGTGTCTGTGTCTGTATATCTGTAAGTGTGTCAGTGTGTCTATCTGCACTGTGAGAAGCAGGGGAAGCCTGGGGCTGAGGAGGAGTAGAGAAAAAGAGGGCAAGGGGGGGGAAATAGAAAAATGTATACATTTTGAATAATAACTATATTAATAACAATAATTTTACCTATATGAGGGGTACAATTTATGGAAATGGGCTGCCAAGGGGTACACAAGTGAAGAAAGTTTGGGAACCACTGCTTTACAGTCACAATACTGGCAAAGCATCAGGGGAGAGGTAGTCCACAACATCTGGAGTGCAGAAGGTTTCCTGCCCTGCCCTAGGAAGCTGGAGCTACTAAAGCTAAATACGCAGGACATTTCATGCTGCCACAAGGTGTTTTTAAAGATCTGGATTGGTGACTTTGTCCCCAAAACACAGACAGCGTTTCTGACAGCCAGGAGGGCTGCACAGGTTTCACTTCCTGACTGCGCTGTGATTATCTGATGGGAACCTGCTTATCCAGTTCCTTCCTTGGTGTGACTTCAGTGTCTTGTGACCCAATGAACGTCACTGAGCGCCCCTCCCAGGGAAACTCTATAAAGCCAGCAGCTCTGCTGTGAGGGCAGGTTTACTGAATCCACAGCACTGCACAGGTAAGGCAAATATCTACTTATATGTTATTACCTGTCCGCAGGGGCCACCGCTAGGCATCAGTGGGCATCTTCCCTGCTTGTAACTTATTGTTTGGTGTTGGTATATGAATACTACCACCCCAAATACCAGTCCTGTTACTCTCCTCACACATCCACCACCCCAAATACCAGTCCTGTTACTCTCTCTTCCCCTCCCCCCAATCACACTGATATCACCCCAAACACCTGTAGTAGCCCTCTCATCACATACTTACCATCGTTTGTACTGGTCGTACCCCTCTAATAACACTGACACCTTCCCAAATACCCGTCTTTCCCAATCCAACCCTACTGACATCTCTCAAAATACCTGTACTACTACCTGTGACCTCTTACAGTGACCCCCCAATACCTGTTTTACCCCTGCAAGCACATACTGAGTGTTCAGGAGGAATTAAATCGGTCATAGCAGTTACTGCATTCTTTCATTTAATGAGTTAATTTTACATCATACTCTCACAGCGATCTCATTCTCCCCTATTCACACCTTCCTAACTTCTCAAGTCTGCGCACACCATCCTTATCTAAACCACCACATCCTGCAGACGTGGAGCCCAAAACTAGGGACTGATAGTGAAAACACAGGACTATTGGCCACCATGCTTCTGTCACAGCACTGCCCTGCTTTGTACGGTATTTAATTCTGACTCCACCTGGCCATCCCGCCATCTGCTACTGTACTCACCCACCCCAAATTCATATCATGTTACCCCTCTAGCCAGATCTCCTTTCCTTCATATTGATGTCCCTGCAACCCCAGCCTCCCCGTGTTACTGCGCTTAGAACTGTATTAACCCTTCCTACTCCATCCAATAACCATAACTACATCCCCTTTTCTACCTATGCATCACCCTTTCGCTCCACCATACCCACCTCTCTTTCCCCGCATTAAATTAATGTTTATTTTTCTCTGTTGATTTTTTTGCTACTGATTTTTAAAAAATTATTTTACACTTTTTGTATAAAATGCACATTTTACCCAAATCCGCTGTCTATTATCACTCCTTGATAGACATGGCCCTGTGCTGTGTAGTATGTCTGGCCTACACCTGCCTGTTGTGGCTGCTTGCTGACAATTCGGGGTGTAGGAGAGGCTCATTGTGGGTTATTGGACCGTACTAAGTACAGGGTGATACAGTCACACAATATTGATTTAAAGATTAACCACACGCATGTATTGATCTCATTGACACTGGCTTTCACAATAGACAAACATTGACGACTGACAGTCCGTGTTATCACATGGGTAATGATATATGTGACATGTTTATAGATACAAAGTACCTGTACATAGTTACAGACAGACACCTTTATTTTCCATCCAGGTTGACACAACATGTCTCTCTATCCATCTCTAGAGGATCTGAAAGTGGACAGGGCTATACAGGTGAGAAACCGTCTGTCTGTCTGTCTGTCTGTCTTCCTTTGTGTTATTTGGAAATCCGTCCCTCGTCAAACCAAGTCACGCTGTATTGATGATTCATAGAAAAATATTTATCAACTGTGATGAATCTGACGATTAATAGTGAGCTCTCACGAGAAAATTGATCACTCACCTTACTTTGTAAATCACTTACTCATCTTAAAGGAAAACTGTCACCTCAAAACTATTGTCTAATGTAATAATCCTTTTATCACGTTTTGAGGAAATTGATCAGAGACTTAATGTCTGTTTCCATTCAGTGTCTGACCCACGGTGTGTGTATATGGCTGAAGGATCCTGTCATACAATAAAAGGAGGGAGGAGTTTCTAATTTTTTTTTTAAACATACTTCATTAAAAATATATATTTCCTTTATAAACTTGATGAAAGAATTATTATAGTACATTATTATGCGGTAACAGTTGTCCTTTAACTAGTAAATTCCTCACTTGCATTAACCCTCTCATATAGTCCATCACACTCACCTCAACCTGTAATCTACATCCTCACTCACACTCACCTATTATCCTCACACTCACCTATTATCCTCACACTCACCTATTATACTCACACTCACCTCAACCTGTAATGGGCATCCTCACACTCACCTATTATCCTCACACTCACCTATTATACTCACACTCACCTCAACCTGTAATGGGCATCCTCACACTCACCTATTATCCTCACACTCACCTATTATCCTCACACTCACCTATTATACTCACACTCACCTCAACCTGTAATGGGCATCCTCACACTCACCTATTATCCTCACACTCACCTATTATCCTCACACTCACCTATTATACTCACACTCAACTCAACCTGTAATCTACATCCTCACACTCACCTATTATCCTCACACTCACACTCACCTATTATACTCACACTCACCTCAACCTGTATCCTACATCCTCACACTCACCTGTTATTATACTCACACTCACCTTACAACCTGTTAATGTACTCTCTCACATTCAGCTCACTCCTTGCACTTACACCTCACTGTCATCTGTGCACTCACTTCCTTTTTGTTTTTTAAATATATATTTTTAAATGTTCTCTCTCCTTCCTCATACCTTTACATTCATGACACACTATTTCCACACTCACTCATATCTACTCTCACACCCTCCTCACCTCTCACTTCCTGCTCTAAGTATCTAAACTTTTCTCTGCCTCTCTTTTACTCTTCCCCACTCACTATCTCCCACTCCCCTTCCCCACTCACTATCTATCTCCCATCCCCTTCCCCACTCACTATCTATATCCCATCCCCCTTCCCCACTCACTATCTATCTCCCATCCCCACTCCCCACTCACTATCTATCTCCCATCCCCACTCACTATCTCCCATCCCCTTCCCCACTCACTATCTATATCCCATCCCCCTTCCCCACTCACTATCTATCTCCCATCCCCACTCACTATCTCCCATCCCCCTTCCCCACTCATTCCCCACCTCCTTCCCCACTCACTATCTATCTCCCATCCCCCTTCCCCACTCACTATCTATCTCCCATCCCCCTTCCCCACTCACTATCTCCCACTCCCCTTCCCCACTCACTATCTATCTCCCATCCCCACTCACTATCTCCCATCCCCCTTCCCCACTCACTCCTCACCCCCTTCCCCACTCACTCCTCACCCCCTTCCCCACTCACTCCTCACCCCCTTCCCCACTCTCTCCTCACCCCCTTCCCCACTCTCTATCTATCTCCCATCCCCCTTCCCCACTCACTATCTCCCACTCCCATTCCCCACTCACTATCTATCTCCCATCCCCACTCACTATCTCCCATCCCCCTTCCCCACTCACTCCTCAACCCCTTCTCCACTCACTATCTATCTCCCATCCCCCTTCCCCACTCACTATCTATCTCCCATCCCCCTTCCCCACTCACTATCTATCTCCCATCCCCCTTCCCCACTCACTATCTATCTCCCATCCCCCTTCCCCACTCACTATCTATCTCCCATCCCCCTTCCCCACTCTATCTATCTCCCACCCCCCTTCCAACTCACTATCACCCAGGACAAAACGGATAACTTAGGAAAATTCTCCAGCATGACTATTGTGACCTAAAGTTTCTCCATAGTAAATAAGCCTCTTTTTCAATCCAAACCGATTTTCTCACTACGCTCTCCTAGTTTTTCCTTCCCTCCCAGCTCCTCTCCCTCCATTCTTCCAGTCTCCCAGCTCCTCTCCCTCCCTTCTTCCTGTCTCCCAGCTCCTCTCCCTCCATTATTCCTGTCTCCCAGCTCCTCTCCCTCCATTCTTCCTGTCTCCCAGCTCCTCTCCATCCATTCTTCCTATCTCCCAGCTTCTCTCACTCCATTCTTCCTATCTCCCAGCTCCTCTCCCTCCATTCTTCCTGTCTCCAAGCTCCTCTCCCTCCATTCCTCCTGTCTCCCAGCTCCTCTCCATCCATTCTTCCTGTCTCCCAGCTCCTCTCCCTCCATTATTCCTGTCTCCCAGCTCCTCTCCCTCCATTCTTCCTATCCCCCAGCTTCTCTCCATTCATTCTTCCTATCTCCCAGCTTCTCTCCATTCATTCTTCCTATCTCCCAGCTTCTCTCCATTCATTCTTCCTGTCTCCCAGCTCCTCTCCCTCCATTCTTCCTGTCTCCCAGCTCCTCTCCCTCCATTCTTCCTGTCTCCCAGCTCCTCTCCCTCCATTCTTCCTATCCCCCAGCTTCTCTCCATTCATTCTTCCTATCTCCCAGCTTCTCTCCATTCATTCTTCCTATCTCCCAGCTTCTCTCCATTCATTCTTCCTATCTCCCAGCTTCTCTCCATTCATTCTTCCTATCTCCCAGCTTCTCTCCATTCATTCTTCCTATCTCCCAGCTTCTCTCCATTCATTCTTCCTATCTCCCAGCTTCTCTCCATTCATTCTTCCTATCTCCCAGCTTCTCTCCATTCATTCTTCCTATCTCCCAGCTTCTCTCCATTCATTCTTCCTATCTCCCAGCTTCTCTCCCTCCCCCATCTTTCCACTCTTAGTCCCTTAGTTTGGAGCCAGATTTATTAGTTCTCTTTTAACTACGGTTTGTAATTTAGTGTTTTTGTCTTCCTCCCGCTTACTGGATCTGTTTCTCATTTCTATAAATTTATTTTTAGGCCCAGTCCAGCCAGGTTATCCCCAGACCCGCTCCGGCAGCCATCATGCCAGCAGCACAGCAACTTAATCCAGGTAAGAACAGTATACTGCTGAGCATGGGCCATAACTAAATCAATGGGCCTAGGTCCGTATAGGATCGCCCTCACTATTCACTGAGCCTACAGTGAGCTCACCACCATCTGATGCTTTAGACCTGTCGCTGCTACCAGGAACAATCTGGATCAGCACACAATAAGGGGTGCACTATTTCCACCAATAAATGGAGGCTTCACGTCAACACCAAAAGGCCGTAACAAAGATTTGTCTGACCTCTGATTTGTCAGTGGAAATATTGGCTCATTGATGTCCTCTTCCGTTATTACTGTGGGTCCAGTGGTGCCACCACAGGTTGGCTAGAATATTGTGGGACTTGTCTTTCTATAACAATTCTCCTGCTTTTATTATAATGTGAATGACCAGGAATCTGTCTTGGGAAATGCATTCCAGACAGCTGGACTCCCTAGGTATTATCCACCAGCATTCACTAAATTGTAATGAATTCAAAATTATTTTCAAATTTTAGGACAAAACAGCTATTTTAGTCTAACATTTTAGATTTATTTATTTATTTTTAATCTATTTGGAATTCCCTTAAATTAAGTCTTTAGTAAATAGCCTCTAATTAATTAATCGGTATGATATAGAATAACGACTGGCTCTTAGAGGCCCTACACGTCTTAGTGAATTTAATTTCCTTGGAACATGCCATGTTTGTGACAACCCATGTGATGCTCCGCCAGCCTTCTACGTGTGTAAATATCTGACTGTAAGTCCATGATTGATAACTCATGGGAAATGGTTACCAGAAACCCGTAGTGCTAAGTTTAGCCATTGCTGGAATGTATGTCTTAACTCTCGCTTGAGAAGAGTAGCGCCACCTGCTGGTAACTGGAGGGATTTTGACAGCTCAGTTTGTTGTAGTTTGAGGGTGTCCTTAGTAATCCCCACCGTCTTCTGGCCTTTGTAAATTTTTCTGACGGCTAATTAATCCATTGTAGATGTTTAACAATGAGGGGTTTAATTAGCAACCCAGATAAGCACATCCCGAACCTATTTTTACATTTACACCAGTCTTTACCATTATGGCCCGAGGAAAGTCAGATAGAACGGAAATGTCATCAGACTTTGTAATGACACCGTTTATACCGGCTGCTTATCGTTTCATTTAGAATAACCTTCTTGTTACATAATCTGTTAAGCGCTGTGTGTTTTGTTTTTCTGTTACACCCTTCACCAGTCCAGACCGCCAAACTAACAATATTATTTAATATTACAAGAAAAACGTATTGTGTTTACTGGAAGAAAAAACCCAAACATTTATTATATAAACAGTGACACTTAAAATGTCTGTGTGAGATAGTGGCGTTGTGTGAATTATTTCAATAGATGAAAGTTAATTTTCAATGTCCATTTAATATTAAAATTATAATTATGATGGGTTGTAGAAGCTGGTAGAAACACCAAACACACTTACAAACATTGACAGAGGCTTATTCACTTAATACACGATTATAGGGAATTAACCAAATTAAGGGTAAATTAAGCCCAAATGTAACGTGTGATGGTTAGAAAAATATTTTGTTTATTAATTTTTATTGGAAAACCTGTGTGTGTGTGGGGGGGCGCCTAACCCTAATAGTTTTAGGGTTACAGATTTATATTCCGATCACTATAGCGTTCCTTTAAATATTTCACCCAGCTTCTTATCTAAGATTTATACTACAATACATCAAACATTTCAATGGCCCTTTTTCAAGAGACTGTCACGAGTCATTAAACGTTCGCCTTTCTGTACGGTCAGTATGTTTCAGCAGGTGTTATGTATAAAGATGTGGGTCTTGAGAAGTCCCTATAGAGACCTGAAACATCAAAATATTTAGATTGTACCCATGTCAGCTTGTTTTCAATAAAGCAGTTATACTTGCTCTTCGAAAATCCCACGCGTGACCTCCTTCAGCAACATACGTATAATTAATGTCATATTCCACAGGCCTATACCCCAACCTGGCTGAACTCTCCAACTACATGGGTCTGTCTCTGACCGATGAGGAAATCCAGTTAAACATGTCTCTGATGCCATCTCAGGGTAATGTGAGTATACATTCGGCCATTTATTACTAGTCAAATTCATTCATTTTTTTCACCTGTGAAAACAAATGCAAGCTAACTTTGACTATTGACCTTCTAAAAATCAAGAATGATCCAAGTCTTTATTCTGATACTGTTATATTTTCCAATCGTTGCTGGGTCTCTGCTTTAGGAAGTAGTGACTGCTCAAGTTTTACTGTATCTCTAATCCTACCTCTATTTATCATGGCGATTCTGTTAATTCTTCGAATCCTTACTCAACAGGCAGTGGCAATCCCACAGAGCCAAGCAGGAGTGTTGGTGGCCCCAGTAACTGGAAACGATATCGGGCTCCGGCGTGCAGAGATCAAATTTGGGCTCAGGGAGGTGATTTTATGCAAAGATGAGAATGGAAAGGTGGGACTGAGACTACGCGCTGTGGACAAAGTGAGTACGAACTCGAGAGAGATGGAAAACGTGAGCAGTTTTGGGATATTTGCTAAATACAGATTTTTTATTTTGTTTGTTTGTTTCTGTAGGGAATCTTTGTACAGCTGGTCCAAGTAAATTCTCCAGCGTCCCTGGTTGGCCTCAGGTTCGGGGATCAGATTCTGCAAATTGATGGTGAAAACTGCGCTGGATGGACAAGTGACCGGGCGCACAAAGCTTTAAAAAGAGCTGGCCAGGACCGGATCAGTTTGGTAGTGCGAGACCGGTGAGTCACACACAGCATTCTGAGACAAAAAAAAAAAAAAACACAACAGAGTGACAACCAGGAGCTCCGGTTAGGAGTTTCCATTAGCTGTCCTGAGCAAAGCCCTACGGTAAAGGCCCAGCTCATTGGGAGAGAGCATCAGTTTGGAGGAGAGGGGTGCCAGGGCAAACATGGCACCATAACCACTGGTTATGATGCTTTAAGGGTTTCTTTTAACATTTATTTGCATACCATTTCGCTGGGAAATAATTGAAGCTCAATGCTGCATCATTTTTTTGGTGATTATTTTCAGCCTAATTCTCAATCATGTAGAAGTGTGTTTCTTCAGTCTGTGCCTCGATATAAGCAGGTGTTCCAAACCGGAAATATAGTTCACACGCATCAATAAAATTAGAACATTCAATATAAACTTGTATATTATGCAGTAAATATCACACAACTCATTATTTTATACACAGACCTTACCAGCGTACAGTAACCCTACAGAAAGACAGCCAGGGACACGTGGGATTTATTCAAAAGAAAGGACAGATCACAGCGCTGGTAAAAGATGGATCTGCTGCTAGGAACGGACTTCTAACCAATCACCACCTGTGCGAGATCAACGGGCAAAACGTCATTGGCCTCAAGGTGAGGATACGCTCACAAATCCATTTCTTGTACATGGTTTGTTTAACCCCTTAAGGACACATGACATGTCATGATTCCCTTTTATTCCAGAAGTTTTGTCCTTAAGGGGTTAAACTGGGATTTTCACATCAATACCTGGTTAACACAGACACAGCAATATGTGGTCACTGTCTTTTGAAACGTGTAGTGAATTCCAGCTTCGGCCTGAATTACAATATAAAGGGTTCAGACATCTTCCCGACTATGAGAAATGCGTTTACATTTTGCGAAGACCGTGATAGAGCTTTGGGATTCTTAACTAGGACTGATTTTGTAGTCTGAAACAAATTACTAAAACTCTATATAATCCTCTTTAATGTTGTGGAAGATTTGTAAACGATAATCTGTGATAAAGCATTATATCCCTGGAAGGTCTGATAGAAACGTAAAAGATATCTTTAATTAAAGGAGACGTAAGATTAACGTTTTCCCAGGTCATGTTTACATTAAAAAAAAAAAGGACCAATTCGTATTGCTTGTTAAAATGCTGGTGTTTCCATGTTGCAGGAGCGTCAGATCACTGAAGTCCTGTTAAACTGCGGGCAGACTGTAACTGTGACCGTCGTTCCCAGTCTGATCTACGAACACATCGTTAAAAAGTGAGTATTAATAAACGACAGGGTATTTAAGAAAACAGGAATGGTGGGTGTGTGCTGGAAGAGACGATAAATAGTATAAGTTACAAATGGTGTGGAGGGGTAACCCAGACTGTGATGATAGGAGATGTGAGTTGGAAGGAAAGATGCCAGTATTATAGATAAGTGAAGTTTGTGCTGCTAATTGTGGTGGATTGATATATAAGCTAATGGACATTGCATAATTGGCACTTCTGCTAGTGGTTGATCATAGGTCAGAATATGTAAGTGTTTTGTGCAATAGTTATACTGATGGGGGAAAGGGGAGGGGGTGATGTAAAACATGTAGGTAGAGAGTGAAGCACGTAGACCCATTTTAGTGAAATGAGGGGGCTGGTATTCATTAGGAATATGGTGTATAATGACATCAGTGAGATAATTAAGTAATTTATTAAGCAGTTACACCAGTGGGGAGGAGGTGAGGAGAGGGTAGTGAATAAACAAAGCAAGGAATGTAGAGAAGGGGTGAGCATAAGGTGTGGAGTGGGGGATGTAGTCTAGGACTCAGGGGTGATGGTGTTTGGTTTGTAATGGGTGTACAGTTGGGGACCCCAGTAGGCTTGCAGTTACAAAAGTATCTTGTTTGATTTTTACAGAATGTCCACAGGACTCATAAAGAATTCCATGGACCACTCTATCCCAGAGGTGTGAAGATCCTTCACAATGAGAATCCCTCTCTAATGCAAGTCTGGGATTGGACATTTTGGGGTGCTGGAACAATGCACATTCAGGATATCCCCTCACTTTTTCACTATGCACTTTGTGTTCATCGAGGAACAATATGGAGTCTTTTGAATGTATTCAGGTGGGACCAAGGTGGGTTTTAACCTACAGCAGCCAACCAGTTATTGATCACTACTGGAACTGGATGAAAACTAATTGTATACCCTGCAAGATTTCGGTTTGTGTTTAATATTTCCTTGTACTAGCAAAACAGTCTATTTTCTAATAAAGCTCAAAACATTCCATATTTGGTCATTAAGAGGTGACATGCTGGGGGACTGGAGACAGACAGTTTTCGCATATGGCTTCGGCCAGTTTATTACATTCAGCAGAACAGACATCAGACAATGAGCAGCAACATCAAAAATAGATCTCTCTAGAATTATTAGAAGTTACTGAATTCTAATATCGGATACATTGACGTGTCCGCAAAGCTTCGGCGGCTATCACTTATTCCCAAAAGTGACAGAAAAACGTAAAGTGGCACCGTGCGCTGGGGTCGTACACGTCACAAAACTTACGAGGGAATTAACAAAATCAGAAAAGTGCAAAGAATTAAAGGTCACGTACCAGGCAGGCTAGGGACGCAGGCCCAGCACATTGTGTAACTTATCTAAAGTCTTTTGAAATAAATATAAATACCCCAATATCAACATCCTGCAGCAAAAACAAAAAAACAAGCACTAAACACAGAGCACTGCAAGTGACCAGCACAGACACACACTGCAATCCCAGCAGGAAAGGGGTTAAATTATAAACAGGCTCAGCCAGTCATGGATTACTGGGGTCACGCAGTCAGCTGACGGAACAAGTAACCTCATGCGCCAGAGCAGTGTGCACTGCATAGCAGAGCAGTGTATAACGGTTAGTGTGCCCCACTGCCAGGCCAGCTGACACACAAAGTGTATTCGCGATGAGACCGTGACATGACCCAGCATTCACTCATTGCGCTCAACTCTTCAACATATATATAAAAAAACAAAAAAAACAAGCTCGCCTTGTACGGTATGGGAGTTAATTACACCGTGAAGTATTTACCTCGCCACAAAGTATATTCTAGGAGAAAGATCAGGATACATGGTAACAGAGGGGTAGGTTGGCATCGTACATACCCACTAGAAGGGCACAATATTTGTTTTATATGAAACCCGAGAGTGCAGCAGCCTCGTATATAAGATTGCCGCTTTTTGCGCCTGTGGCCATCATTCACCATTCTAAAAACCGGACTATATAATTATAGATTTTAGGCAAAATAGCTCAATTTGGAAATAAATTCAATTATTTTGATCTAAAATGTACAATTCCTTTGTCACTTTCTGGTTTTAGTGACTAAACTCCATGTTTACATAACACACAGACTAAATAAAGGAGGAATTGTTTACATACATGATCTATGATCCACACACTGAAATCATGTATACGCACGCCACAGTGAGCCAGAAGGAGGGAGCTATGTACACACAGTGGACACACCTTTATAACATTCTACCTGTCATTCCCTTCAACTTCACACTGTCCCTGCTGGCGGTATGTGCAGCTGGGAGGTGAACGGACTCAAAAGTAAAGGCAGGAGTTAATTATTTACATTAGTAACCATGACCATGTTCTACTCCAAATTAAAGCCCCTTATAATACAATGTGGGATACAGATGGACATCTCTAGGTTATGTACACCGCTCTAAGCTCTGTGTCAAAATGAAATTTCATTTAGAACAGGAGTGAGACAACAGGAGCCAGAATAAAGCTCGTCGTAAAGGGATACTAAGAAGGAATTAAAAATGGAGCCTAGAAGCATCAGGAGGGAAAATCGGGAATTAGAGACACAAGAGAGACTAGAACACACATATCCAGTGACAATATGTGGCACGTGTGTCTACAACACACAGTACTGGTCCACATACAACATACATGTGTATATTACATTCTGTGTTTTTACGTTTCTCATGACAAATACGTGTTAACATTGGCAAATACACAGTGTTCGCAAGAGCAGGTGTGATGATAATGCTTCTGTATGTAGAAGACATGCAGTCTCCGTGTGCATTAGCGGAACATGCTTTAGTACTGGCATGTGAAGACACCTAACTTCAAATATCACATATGTACCGACCGTTACACGTGGGCAGATGGGAAACATCCCTTCAACATGCGTGTTGCAGTACGCAGGATGGAGGACATGCTTTGCATGAGCACCAAACAGCACAAGTTCGATCTGTTCCACAGAATATAAAGCTGGTCACGTACAAACAAGCCATACACACAGTAATTAGGTTGGCTTTTTAAACACAAATCCTCCCACAAATTGAGGTTTGTCATGTGACCACAGGTAGCCCCTCCCAATAACAGACTAATACCCAATTTAACCCCAGTGCTGTAACCCCTTCTCTGCCAGGTCTGAGCCGAGTATGATAGAGCTGACCCTGAGTAGACCCTACCCCTTATCACCTCCCATCAAACCAAAACTGTTGCCCGAAGGCCATTTCTGAGCAGCGCAGACCAGGTCAATCACCCACAATATGCAAGTCTGACAGCAAGTGGGGGTTTAGGGCTGATTGTTGGAGGCACTGACTGGCCGGCAGCTGATCTTACGGATGGAGTGTAGAGCGACAGAGCAGCATCCACGCATCAGGGAGCTGATATTGTACACAGGCTGACCCTGGCGCCTCTGAGCACGGCACAGCCAAGCAACAGTGGGTACCACGGGAATCAAGACAGCCAGCAGGTCCACTACAAAGTGCCGGCTCCAGTAACTAAGGGGAGCATCTGGTTCCTCAGCAGCAGACTCCTCTATAGAGTTTCCATCTGTGACTAGTACCACGCAGCTGGTGTCAGCATCCAAGGGTTCTTGCTCTGTAGGGGTCCAAGCAGTCGGGCTACTGGCTGCATGAGACTGAAGAACCTTCTCTATAATTATATCAGATTCTGGGGTCACTAGAGCCTCGTCTGTCTGCACTGCACAGTCACTGACACTGCTGGCTTGCACCCCAGCTTCAACGCACATGGGAGGCTGCTGCTCTTTCAAGCAAATGGGAACCTCGCCAAGACAAAACTCTGTCCCAGAGGACACTGCACTGCTGTCATCAGGAGCTGCGTATCCACTGTCACCCATGTCCTGAGATTGGTGCTCACCTGCAGCAGGCTCACTCAGTTTGGTGTAAGTTGAACTGCGGGTGAGGGAGCGGGCTGGTGAGTCTCCTGCAGATTCTCCACCCTCTGCTCCACGCGGAGCTCCATTCTGTGCCAGCTCCATATTCTGCAGTAACGTCTCCAGCTTTCGGTTCTGTAAAGTGATGTCCGCAAAATATCTCTGGACTCCCAGGTCATTGTCACCCAGACGGCTTCTCACGCTCTCCATGACTTCTCGAAGCTGCTGGATCTCCCGTTGAGCAGCCTTCAACGCTAGCTGTGCCTCCACGCGGTGGCATTCCTCCTCAATCCAATCTTCCTGCATTCGGCTAAGCTGGGACCTCAGTTCATCCACTTCGGAGTCTCTGTACAAGAAAAATAGAAGAAGAGTACTCAATGAAAAAAAAAAAACAGACTCAGAAGATGGTCAACTATGTTGCAGCACCTGTTCATTTGCCAACATCATCGGCCAAGTAATGGCACAGCATCACAGTCTGATCATGGTTTTATATGAAGTTATCCAACATTTTAATTATGACTTTATGTACAATACCATAACAGACTGGATTGACATTATTACACAAGCCTGTTAAAGCCGTCCTGTGTTAAAAACAGTAAGATATCACTAGTAATTCCTACACAATAAATACATAGCTTATTCTAAGATCAGCTGAGCCGCCATATTTATTTTGGGCAGAGAATGGTCAGTAGTTCCATGACACATCATGGCAGAAACCAGATTTACTTTGGTTCCTAGCAATAAAATTATAATTTTTTTTTTATAACTCCCAAAGCAAGGTTCACGGCTCCTTGTACAGGTCATCCCCACTTTAAGAAACATTACACAGAAGATAAACTGCCAGGTGCCACTGTTGCCCCATCCCAAAACCTGTTGGTGTGATTGCAGAACACCTCACCTTTCATGCAGAGCATCTTGCATGTCCTTGAGCCGTGCCCGCAGGTGACGGATGCAGACCTCCTTCTGCTGAAGGGGGGTGAGATATTGTTCCGGGGTTGGAGGTTTGATTCCATGATTCTCGCTGCACAAACTGTACTTAGTGGTCCGTCTGTGGGAAATAACAGCCATTGTGAGTCAAAACTGTGGCATAAGACATCATAGGCATGAAAATAGTATTACACAGAGATTGGACCTGGATGGCCGATATATACCAGATCACATGGAGACAGCCTTGGTTGGCATCAGTGCAATGAAACAATGTGAGTGGGCATAGAATGGGAATCAATATCACATTACCAGGACACGGGGCCCATAGGGGCATGAATTCCACATTACATCGAATTACATGAATGTTGGAACTAAGTGGACACAGACATTGGATAGGAGTTGGAACGGATATCCAATTATATGGATATGGAGTATGATGGACATACACCATCTTTTGGATGTCACAAGTGGTCACATGCAAACAATGTCTATGTGAAGACAGAATGAGGACAGCTCATTCATACTAGATCTGCACAGGGGGGGATCTTATAGGTATAGGAGGATCTTTGGTGGGGAGAATTATAAGTGTCACAATATGAGTGTGATATCAACAAGCTGACGAACGTCTAAACAAATAGATCAGGATGACAGAGTAGAGTACATTGGTATGGGTGTCTGGTTACCGTGCAGATGGGCTGCTGTCACCTCCTTTGCAGGAACCGGAGTTACTGCTGCTGACCGACGACGTCCCATACATTTCCCTCATGGATACTGGTGGAGAGGCACGTCTGTAGAGGGAGGATGGTCAGTCAGAAAATTCTGCCAAATGACCTTAAACAGGCGGAGGAGAGAGCCAAGGCAGGGGGAGAACCGGGAACAGGAGCAAAAGCTGAAGCAGGATAGACGCAAGGCAGGGGACAAGAGAGGAAAGACTGGAGAAGCTGGAGAGAAGTAAGGGAGAAGCGTTCACCTCCGAGAGCCGACTGAGGACCTTCTGCCTCCAGGTACAGACATGGGAGCAGTGCAGCAAGGAGGCACCAGCGGACGGCACAGAGCACCCCCTAAATGCAAAGGGAGAGAGTTTCTGAATAAACAGATAAGTGACATGGTGGCATTTAAGGATCACAGCTGGTGACTGTAAAATGACTTGGCCAAATAATGACCACAGGTTAGCACGTGGTGGATACTCAATACAGTGTAACATACAATGTAGAGAGATGCCGTAGGCACCTAGACCCCTTTATCTCCATTAAATGATCTGGGTGCCAAGTCCCTGTGTTTACTCTGCAGGGTTTAAATGCCTCTAGTGGCTGTCACTGACCGGTGCATCTGCTCAAATAACCAATCAAAACTTGGCTATTTTTATCACACGTTCTCATGTGCACCAGCTTCCCAATGAAGATCTGAGCCATGAAAGCGAGACAGGTAAATTAAACGTATTTTTTCCTTGGGGAAGGGGAAGGTATCAAGATAGGTAACAGGGTATTATAGCAATACAGGTTTGCTTTCTTAATGCTATACGGCTCCTTTAAATACTATTGCCACCCAGGGATCTACAACAAGGTATGGCTTTAATAAATATATATGATCTACAGCAGAGTTACTTTATCATTTCTTTCTACAGCGACCCAGTTTATACATGTCAATATCACAAAATCCCATTCTCCACCTTTTAAGCAATAGTCAAAAGTTATTTTTTTACAAACACCTTCATTAGGCTGGTCCCAGTAACAGAGGGATCCCCACTGATCTACAGAAGGCAGTGTTGCTACAGTAACCAATTTATTGTGAGCCGTTTGGAACCTGATGGATAAGATGTGTCTTCTGACCAGGGGTTAGAACTCACAAGCAGTATCTATGATCCAACACTAGAGGGCGCTGGAGTTGCATCTTGCCATGTTGATCCATTTCCTTATTTGTTTCCAGGGAACGTTAATAACACCAAAAATACAGGTATCCCTGAGAGCATTATGACTAGTATGCTGCAGTGTGTGAATCAAATTCACCGTACAGAGCCATGTTTAATCAGAGCTTACTGGGAGGCAAAGTATCGTGCAACGAGGAGGAACATTCTATTGGTTTAACTTGGCGATTGCTCCACACTTTGCACCAAAGATTGCTCTTTACATTCAGCAAATATTTACTTTTGGATCATTGCTGTATAATTTACATTATTTTTGTCTGACGATCACTTATAGTAATAGGAACGCTACAAGCACCATACCCACTACGAGCACAACGCATCATTTATGGAGCCAGGAGCGCCCTGGTGCCCCCCTTACCCAATGAAAGTGGTCAAAATGTTTACAATCGGTTTGACCTCTTCCCACCTCCCACTAGGAGCACGTGTTAGGTCTCCTTAGCGTGCCAGCTCATTGGCGGGGAAAAATAGCGAATCACTTTTAGCCAATGAGATAAGCCCAGTACTGCAGGACTTAGCTCCAAGCAGTGGAAATTCCAGCAGTCAGACCAGAAGAAGAGACGCAGGAAGTCCTCCACAA
Organism: Pelobates fuscus; assembly: GCF_036172605.1. NCBI lineage: Eukaryota > Metazoa > Chordata > Amphibia > Anura > Pelobatidae > Pelobates > Pelobates fuscus. The sequence continues at coordinate 293,857,087 of NC_086322.1, forward strand.
CCCAACGGTATAAACTGTAAAGTTCTCCGGAAAATGCGGTTTCAATTTCTTCCTGGAGAGCTGTTAGTGTAGATGTTTTTTTGCGATACACAACATCCTTTAGGGTCCCCCCGTAGGTAAAAGTCAAGAGGTGTTAAATCAGGAGAACATGCGGGGAACTCAACTGCTCCCTTTCGTTAAATAATTTATTATTATTTTATTTATTTTTTCAAATGATATTTAGGGTAAGATTTTTTAAGGAATTTTGCTTTGTGTTTAGCTGCTTGGCAATATATTACTAGTATAATAACTTTTTTATGTTTATATTTACTTTTTAAGATTGCGCTCTCCTGTTCATAATAGTTTGCTCCCTTTCGTTGTATTCAAGGTCCTTGCAAACTCTCACGTCTCGGTGCTGCATCTTAATTTTATTTTTTTGTATTCTCTTTGTTGTGCGAGCTATACATCTTGCTTGGATAGCCACAACAGCTAGGACAAGCACATCTGTAACATTTATAACATCAGTATGGCATTTGTAATTACTGCACATTTTTTAAGTGGTGATGGTCAAACATGAATTAAAACATCAGCTTGTAAATTTATGAGGCCTCAACAGATAAGACAAGCGCATCTGTAATATGTATAACGTCAGTATGGCATTTGTAATTACTGCACATTGTTTAATTGATACTAGTCAAACATAAAAGTAAAACATCAGCGTGTAAACTTATGAAAAAGATTTGGTTCCACATGGTCAGTGGTGTTATTGAGAGCAGTGGTACCTCGGTGAATGCTGTAGGTCCATATGAGAGGGCCTAGCATGTCGATAGTACGCTATTAATTACTGCTTTTACAAGGCCTACTCTATTGGGGCAGGGCAGGTGTTTCCCCGTGCTATTGGGGTGCAGGGAAACATCGTTGATTGGTCGTCAGAGGGGCCGGTAGGTAGAGTGTGTGGTAGGGGCTATGACATGGCCTAGACCAGGGATAGGCAACCTTTGGCACTCCAGATGTTGTGGACTACATCCCCCCATAATGCTCCAACAACTATAATGCTGGTAAAGTATCATGGGAGGTGTAGTCCAAAACATCTGGAGTGCCAAAGGTTGCCTATGCCTGGCCTAGACCAACGTAGGCAGTTAAAGAGGGACGTAGTGCCTGTGTGGCGTGTAATGCAACTCCTTGTCGTTAAACTAGAACATGCTGTGAGCAGTTTGGAGTTGGAGGGGTTTGGTTGGTATACTGGAGCCCGGTGTCTATAGTGGAAGCCCGTGGGCCCTCCAAACAAGAACAAAAACTAAATAGATAACAAAGACCTATTAAACTCGTTAAACAGGTTAGACTGGAGGTGGTGGTTCATGATGTTTTCTTCCCCTATGTGCCCCCTGATCCGGGATAAATGGGACAACATTGGCTGGGTCTCAAGCCGTAGTGGCTTGGGGGGTTGCAAGGCCCAGTTTCACCATTACAATGTCCATCTCTGCTATGTCCGTCACTCGGTGTTCAGTGTCCTGGTGCTGTATTATGAGAACGTGCACCAGTCCCCAGCGGTAGGTCACCCCTCTGGCCGCCAGTGACGTTGTCAGTGGATGAAGGGATTTCTGCCATTGCAGGGTAGTGCGAGATAGGTCTGAGTAAAATGTTATGTCCATGCCCTCAAAACTGTAGGGATTTTTTACTTTGATGGCACTCATGAGTGCTGCTTTGTCTTGCCCATTTTGGAGTTTGACCAGGAGGTCACCTGTAGTGGTGCTATAGAGTTGTGGTGGTTTGGGTAGGCGAAACATGCCATCTATCTGTATCCCCTTTGTTGGGCAAGTATCAGGGTTTTAGGGCTTCCGATCGTCGGAGAGCTGCGGGTATGCGACTGATCGTGTTGAGTGCTCGCTCCGCCCCCCCCCCCCCCCACTCCATCTTATTATAAGAAAAAAAAAATCTTTAACAGCTCTTGACTTTTACCTATGGAGTACCCTAAAGGGTGTAATTTATTGCAGAAAACCAGCTACACTGTCAGCATTTCAGGAAGAAATTGAATTGGCACGTGCAGCAATCCCACTGCAATCTGTGATCAACGTTACCCGAAGCATCAGTTCTCCGTACGAATAAGTGCCTGGATGCTAAGGGGAAGCACTTTGAGCACCTCTAGTAATTGTAGGGGTCAAAGGTACCATCCCTCGATGTCTGAATTAATTTAGTATTAAAATGTTTATACAGGTTTTTCTTTCTTTTTCTCTGAACTTTTTAGGCTAAAGCAGGTAAAAAACAAACAAAAACAAAAAGAAAAACCTTGAGTACGACACCTGCTCATACTGCTTTTTTTGTTCAAAATCTCCAATCTCCCAGATAGTTCCCCACAAATCCTTGTTTACAACATGAGCCCAATGGACCGCTTGCCAATGTTTAGTTATAATCTGTAATCACCAGCCCTGACCTTGTACCTGCACACAGCACGTAGCACACATCACCGGAGATCCAGCAAATGGAAAAATTAAAATAGAGTTTATTCCGTAAATGTGGACCGTGCACAACGGACACAGGAATCGGAAGTCTTAGGCCCAAGTAACTGATGTGGGAAGCGATGACTTGGTAAACGTACAGTTCTGCTATTTTCTTGTCAGTTCCCAGAATTCCCAGTCTAGCAATTAGTGAGCCCACTCTCACGGTGTAATTACTGATTCTAATTCTGATCTGTGCCAAGGAGTCAGGGCTGGTATAGTTAGAATACACACAGTTCTATGGAACTCAAGAACTATCTGATAACAAACATCACTCACCGAGACATATACAATCACTCACTTAGGGTAAAATGTGAGACAGGCACACAGAGATGTGCACTCACACTCACTTGAGTCTCAACATGAGCCAGGCGTGCGTACTCACACTCACTAGGGTATAAATAAGAGCCAAATTTCCTTCCACCCCCTTCCCTGGTTAAAACAAGATTCTGACTCGTACATTAGACTCATGGGTTAACTGCGAGCCGTGCTTCTCATCCGTTATACTAACAGAAGGCTAAAACAGTGAAACCCACATGGAGGTGGCGGGGGGGGAGGGCCTGGATCTGCACCACACACGCAAGTCCGGGCATCCTGCCAATCACTCATCTATGTGGTTGTCATGGTAACAACGATGATGCTTAATTAGGATTCCAAGCTGCCAAAGAATCTCACACTCGCCGTCCTCGGCAATCAGGATCAGAACACACGGGAGAGAGGGGCACAGAAACAGCAGCACTGGGGGAGACTGGCACACGAAAAAGCCCCTACCAATTAAAAACACAGGTCCCCCTATACTAGAAGATGAGGACACACTAAGACTGGCACACACTAAATTCTGCCAGCCATGATAGCACTCACTAAACCTCTGCCAGGGGGAATGGGCCGCAACATAGAGAGAGAATAAAGGCATCGTTCCCGCACACCATCACAGAGCTCCAAAGTCCAATCTAACCTTATATTGCAATATTACAGCTCCAGCACACCCTCTATAGTCTAGGAGTCCATATAAAGAACATGCACCGGCCTTGCAAGCAGCCATTTGTCTGATATATTGTTTCATTGCTGTCTGGGTGCTTCCCTTCCCACCATATTCCAGCAGCACCCTGCAAGGCCCCCGACACCCTTCATGTAATCATTCCACCTTGAGAACCAGCTGTTCAGCATCACAAGGAGAGGGGAGGCCCTGTGCAGATACCTACAAAGAGGTCCTTCATGGGCCCCCCATCCTGCTGTCACACAGGGCCCAGCGTGTGAAAGTACACAGTCAGTGACCTTCACAATCACAGCACGTAGCACAGAATCTGCAGACACCCACTGCCAGGATAACCGCACATACACACACAGACACAGGAGAGCACAGTGCAGAGACACACAAATCAATCAGCTTTATCACTCCACTCAAAGGTTATTCCGATATCACAACAGGATTGGTGAAATGCTGCAATGCCGAGCTCTAACACTAACAGAGTCATAAAACATTTGATTGCAAGCTCTGCTACACAAAAAGCAACAGGAGTGTGCAAACTGCAATCACTTTGCACTCTACAATGTATGAATACATAGGCTAATCAGAGCAGCCTCACACATGCTAACCCCTCACGTACACACAGGGGTCAGAGTACAAACAGGCCTGCAATGAGCGCTGTCTAGGAACACACAGGGGTGTACACAGTAATATAACGCCAGGTCTGTACACACCGTAATAGAATAGAACACCAGGTCTGTACACAGCAGAACCCAACTGGTCCACAGATGTTTGTTCAAATGCAAATTGCAAACTGCCTCCCATCACCTGAGTCTGTATGAAACATAGATTCTCCGTAATCTGCTCCAGCGCGCCCACTTAATCTCTTTAGTCTGCACCCCAGTAATCCCACCCCAATCTCCATAATCTGCCCATAGCACAACCTCCTCAATCTACCCGGACTCTCGAACCCCAATCTCTATAATCCCTCTATTATTCCATTATCTGTCCCAGCAAACCCATAATTCCATAATCTGCCCCAGCGCTTCCACCCCAATCTCTGAAATTTGCCCTCAGTGCTCTGTAATCTGCCCCAGCACACTTTCTATCTCCGTAATCTGCCCCAGTGCTCACACCCTCTCCATAATCTGCCCCAGTGCTCACACCCTCTCCATAATCTGCCCCAGTGCTCACACCCTCTCCATAATCTGCCCCAGTGCTCACACCCTCTCCATAATCTGCCCCAGTGCTCACACCCTCTCCATAATCTGCCCCAGTGCTCACACCCTCTCCATAATCTGCCCCAGTGCTCACACCCTCTCCATAATCTGCCCCAGTGCTCACACCCTCTCCATAATCTGCCCCAGTGCTCACACCCTCTCCATAATCTGCCCCAGTGCTCACACCCTCTCCATAATCTGCCCCAGTGCTCACACCCTCTCCATAATCTGCCCCAGTGCTCACACCCTCTCCATAATCTGCCCCAGTGCTCACACCCTCTCCATAATCTGCCCCAGTGCTCACACCCTCTCCATAATCTGCCCCAGTGCTCACACCCCCTCCATAATCTGCGCCAGTGCTCACACCCTCTCCATAATCTGTCCCAGTGCTCACACCCTCTCCATAATCTGTCCCAGTGCTCACACCCTTTATATCTCCATAATCTGCCCCAGTGCTCACACCCTCGCCATAATCTGCCCCAGTGCTCACACCCTCGCCATAATCTGCCCCAGTGCTCACACCCTCGCCATAATCTGCCCCAGTGCTCACACCCTCGCCATAATCTGCCCCAGTGCTCACACCCTCGCCATAATCTGCCCCAGTGCTCACACCCTCGCCATAATCTGCCCCAGTGCTCACACCCTCGCCATAATCTGCCCCAGTGCTCACACCCTCGCCATAATCTGCCCCAGTGCTCACACCCTCGCCATAATCTGCCCCAGTGCTCACACCCTCGCCATAATCTGCCCCAGTGCTCACACCCCCTCCATAATCTGCCCCAGTGCTCACACCCCCTCCATAATCTGCCCCAGTGCTCACACCCCCTCCATAATCTGCCCCAGTGCTCACACCCCCTCCATAATCTGCCCCAGTGCTCACACCCCCTCCATAATCTGCCCCAGTGCTCACACCCTCTCCATAATCTGCCCCAGTGCTCACACCCTCTCCATAATCTGCCCCAGTGCTCACACCCTCTCCATAATCTGCCCCAGTGCTCACACCCTTTCCATAATCTGCCCCAGTGCTCACACCCTTTCTATTTCCATAATCTGCCCCAGTGCTCACAGCATCTCCATAATCCGCCCAGTACTCACACTCCATCTCTCCAGCCCCATCACGGGGGGCGGCTCCCGGTTGGGTACTTATGGTACTAGGTAGGTGTCTATAGCATCCCATATCCCCCAGGAGCACGCTGCACGCCCAATGTTACCCGTACCCCCCCCCACCCCATGCTGCCCCAGCCGGGCGCTGTCACCTGCGGGGCTCTGCATGATGTTGCTGCAGCTCCGGCCGGCGGAGGAGGAGGAATGCTGCCAGCTGGGAGAGGAGGGAGGGGGACACACTGCGTCACAGCCTCTGTCTTAAAGGCCCAGCACCGCCTGAACTGGGAATATACCAATAATAATAATAATAATAATAATAATAATATACACTGCGCATACAGCCTTAACTGGGAATATACCAATAATAATATACACTGAGTATACAGCCTGAACTGGGAATATACCAATCATCATCATCATCATAATAATAATAATAATATTATACACTGAGTATACAGCCTGAACTGGGAATATACCAATAATAATAATAATAATAATAATAATAATAATATGCACTGAGTATACAGCCTAAACGGGGAATATACCAATAATAATAATAATAATAATAATATACACTGAATATACAGCCTAAACGAGGAATATACCAATAATAATAATAATAATAATAATATGCACTGAATATACAGCCTAAACGAGGAATATACCAATAATAATAATAATAATAATAATAATAATATACACTGAGTATACAGCCTGAACTGGGAATATACCAATAATAATAATAATAATAATAATAATATACACTGAGTATACAGCCTAAACGGGGAATATACCAATAATAATAATAATAATATACACTGAGTATACAGCCTGAACTGGGAATATACCAATAATAATATACACTGAATATACAGCCTAAACGAGGAATATACCAATAATAATAATAATAATAATATACACTGAGTATACAGCCTAAACGAGGAATATACCAATAATAATAATAATAATAATAATAATATACACTGAGTATACAGCCTAAACGGGGAATATACCAATAATAATAATAATAATAATAATAATAATAATAATATACATTGAGTATACAGCCTGAACTGGGAATATACCAATAATAATAATAATAATAATAATAATAATAATATACACTGAGTATACAGCCTAAACTGGGAATATACCAATAATAATAATAATAATAATAATAATAATAATAATAAACACTGAATATACAGCCTAAACGGGGAATATACCAATAATAATAATAATAATAATAATAATAATAATAATAATAATATACATTGAATATACAGCCTAAACGGGGAATATACCAATAATAATAATATACACTGAGTATACAGCCTTAACTGGGAATATACCAATAATAATAATAATAATAATATGTAATAATAATAATAATATACACTGAGACTATACCAATAATAATAATATACACTGAGTATACAGCCTGATCTGGGAATATACCAAATGGGAAATAATATCCATCTGTATTCCAAATTGTAGTTTATTAAAATCCAGATTGCAAAATTGAAGCTAAAATAGCCACGGTGTGACAGTAGCATCGTTGGTGACTTTTTCCACAACTATTTTGGCCTACATTTTACTATTTACATTTCAATTTGCTAGAGTTTGGAGTATAGTGAATAACCACAATTGAAATCAGGTTAAACTCCCAACAATTCACACTCAATAACAGTGTAAAGGGTTGTTGGTTCATGTTGCGCTCTTCTCTGGCACAAAATAGCAAAGTAAAATATTTCTATAAATTAAGCTACCGTTCCATTTATTCCCCTGTATATAGGGTATTACTTACCATTTCTGGCTCTGACTGCACTTCCTATTTATATACCGTAGTTCTCAGTAGTCTGAATTCAGACCAGATTTGCAAAATTCGATGAAAGGAACAGTCAAAGAACCATTACCACTACAGGCTTCTGTAGTGGTTATTGTGCCAGGAGTTCCCTGGCTGGCACCCTCCCAGTGTAAGTAGTCAAACTCTTCGAGAATGGCACCCTCGGCACCTCCTGCTGTGGAGCTTCTAATAGATTTCTTGAGATAAGGCTGTTAATGCACCCCAAATGCAACTTTTTGACTTACCTGTAGTGGTGTGCTTGCACCAGGCCTCGGACATCTCAAGTGTAGAAGCATGTAAATTGTTAATTACTCTGCAGATTGTGCACCTATGATTTTTGTAGATGATGACCTGATATTTATGTTGCCAGACAATTATTTTAGCTCCATACATTGGCTTTACACTGGTTCCATGAAAACCAATCAAAAAAGTAATTATTAAAATAGGTGTTGTACTCAGCAGAAATAAACCATTAAAACATTTACTGGGGTTACACACACACACTCCAGACTTTCTTGGCTGAAGATGCTTGCTCTAAGTATTCCCACTTGGGACAACAATGATTTGTGGTGTGTGAACCACCAATCATCACAAGTCCTTGTATTCATTTATTAATGGGAGATTTTAGTTGATCCTTTGTTTTAATGAAATGTCAATGGTTGAAAAAGCCACATGTAAATATTAGGCCTGTCTACTTTTCATAAAACAACCATAAAGACTTTGGATATTAAACCAGTAGTGAGGAACGCCATGCCAATGATTGCAGGTCTGCGATCAGGAGCGAGCTTCTTGTTAAAGTGGAACATTGGAGATCATTTATAGGTTAAAAACATAGAGTCTTGCAAAGGTGAGCAGCCACAGTAAGAATGGAAGTGGGGGGACATTGCAAGGCACCGCTGGAAGAGAGTTCTGCCCCATCCTTTAGTGACAAGACCCTCTGTAACATGTATCAGAGCTAGGTCAGGGGGTGATCTATTCCAGGGCATTGGTGGTATTAAGAGTGCTTCCTCGGGTTGGCCTGAGCTGTACCGGCTTGCTGTGATTGGTACATGGGGAAGACCTGCACAGGATGCCAGGTACATTTTCTTTTTTTGTCAATCTTATTTTTATTAAAGGCCTATAGTATGGGATACAAAAGAGAAATCGGAGGAAACGTTTAAGCGATTTACAATATAGGGTTGGTACAACAATACGCTAAGTTAGAGTACATTTCCAGATTTTCAGTGCCTCATTTTTTTATATATATTGTAGTTAAACTCCAGTTTGAAAATACAAGCTAAGGATCAAAAGATCCGGATTGGTAACTCGCTAAGTCATGTTAGTCAGGCGTCTGGTGACACATGGGTGAGAAAAACATTGGTTTCACAATAGACGTTAACACAACAGTACATCACCCAAGAATGTTAATTTTTACGTTAAACATAAGCTAAGCCATTGCTTATAAGTATCCCATATGCTGTATTATGCTTTTCTAGGCTTTAATCGTGTGCGTCAGGGTTGGCTACAAGTGTGGATAGCAGTGATTAACAGGAAACAAGCATGGCCTAGTGATGGGGTTCATACATCAGAAATACAGTGTAGTACATGCTTAAATTGTTAACACCTTAGGTGATTGAAGGGTAGGAGACCATAGGTAGTGTGTAGAAACAAGAAAAAAAAATATATATCATGGTGTGCATCATTATTTATCGGCATATGTAGCTTAATTTGTGGTGTCTAGAGTGAGACAGTCCTCTCGGCCTGTCAGGCCACTGTGGAAAGTCCAGGATTAACCAATGCCCTGGGCTGGTGGAGCGTAGAAGTTGGCATGAAGTGCAGCTATCCAACCTATGCCCAGTGCAGGAGTGTGCCTCTTGCTGTTGGTGTTGGCCTCAGGGAAAACGCTGGTACACGCTGGTGGGCTGTGTAGGGCCTCTGCTGTGCAGGTGCGGGAAGAGGCGATCCTCCAGCCCCAGGCTGGTGAGCAGGCCTGCATCACTGAGCCACAAACCCGGTGACTTCCAGAGTCCGAGTTTCCTCCTCTTGTGGGAGTGCTGGGGGGTCTGGTGGTATGCTGCCGTTTACGGCGCTGGGACCTCTGCTGCTGTGGAAGATGCTTACGGGCTTTAGCCCTGGTGGCCTTCAGCCCAGGTGGGCTACGTGGAGTAGGGGTGTTTGGCTGTGAAATCGCTGTGCCCGAGGACACCCTCCTTGCTCCCCGCTGCTTGTGCCCCACCTCACCGGCGCGTCTTGGTTTGTAAATCAATCTGGGCTGCCTGTATGCGCTGGTCCAGTTTCTCCCAGAACCGGAGGAAGATTTCCTCGAGGCGTTGCAGGGTGTCTGTGGCATTACTGTGACTGGGCATGTAGCTTAGAGGCAGGCTTCTAGTATGCGGTGAGTGTGCAGCCGCCATCTTGGATGTGCCACGAGGCAGGCGTTTGTAGTGCCGTGCTGGATGCTGATGCAAGTGGTTCTCTACCGCGGTTCTGTATGGTCCAGGATAACCCCCACTGGACCGAGGGGGGGGGGGGGGGGAGGTGTGTGTGCGAGGCTGCAGTCACTGTACCTGTGCCCGGAAAGCGGCCGTCTCTCCGTGGCTCAGTTCGCGTTAGGCCGCAAGCCTCGGCGTGTCAGTTTGGCTGTGCAGGAGTTCGGGGGAAGCACCCGTCGATGCAGCAGCCTCTCCTGGTTTCAGTCGTCGTGGGTTGCAGTTTGTCAGACACGAGTTGTGGGTAGAAGTCCCCGTTTTTTGTCCCCAGACGCGGGAGCTCTCGCTGGACACGTCTGGGCTGCTTGGCTCCGCCCCCCCGCCAGGTACATTTTCATCAGGTGTCTCTCCGTCCCGTGACAATACCTTCTGTTTTAAGCTCTGTAAAATGATTAGTCCTTCTCGGCACTTGAAGAGTGTGACCCTTTATCACTGGTTGTCCCTTCCTGTCATGTCATCACTTATACTTTATAAATATTCTCTGTGCTGCTCAGTAAATACACATTCATTCCACCTGCATTAAGCCTTGTCAGGGAAATCTATAGTGATCACTCTGCCAAGCAGCTGGCCGATCGTTGTGAGAATTTCAAAGAGTTTATACATTGTGGCTGAAAACTATTACAGATTTTGCCTCTTAGCAAAAATAAACCAGGGTGTATATTAGCATAGTGCTCAGTTTGCCCTGACATTGGCATAGCCATGAAGTAAAAGCCTCTGTTATTTAAGTGAACAGTTAGGTTTGGAATTTTGCCCAGGTATCATCGGTCCATCAATAAGATGGCAAAATATCCACAACCAGAATCTGAAGCATATAGTTCCATGAAAGACCTACCCATCCGTCGTCAATGCTGTACCACCATTAACTGTATCCAGATATACTTAGTCTGCTCACTGTAGAGGTGCATTCTGGTTTTAGAATAATGGAATACAAGAGCAATCAGGATTTTAAACTCACAAATACCTTCCATGTATGTGAGTGAATTACTTTTCCTTTATAAGTGGCTGTGTACATCCTCATAGTAAAACGTGGATAGCACACCGTTCTGTGCTGGGATTGTGGGTGCTTACAGATGGTAAACACCATAGTGATGCAAGCTAAGTTCTTCACCTGCAAAGAATTTCTAAATTATGCACATTCGAGAAATTTGGTTAAGCCCTAGAACACATAGCATCTTAGTTCTTTCAGAGAGCCACTATATTATATGTGCTGGAGAGGTACAGTTCAAGGCTCTAACTCTGTTATAAGATGTAATTGTTCACACCCATTATAATATCCTGGATCAGCAGGTAAACATGATCTCACATCCTTTCTCAGCAAGATTAGAGTGTTCTGCAAATCAAGAATGTACCCCATCCTTTCAATTATACTGCACATAAGAAAATAGGACAATCCAAGTTTTTGCTAGTGTTTAAAGATGCTGCCACAACTCAGTGGGTTTATTTATAAAGACCAAATGTAAAAGTGGAACAGTCACCATGGCAAGCAGTAAAGTGTTACTACTGATTGCTCCACTTTTAGAACTTTGACCTAGAATTTCTCATTACACAGCAGAACCCGCAGTGTCTCCGAGCTACTGCAAGTGTACATGGTAACATTTCTAAGTGTTCCACAGAGTGAACATTGAGGTATGTTAAGTGTAAGTAAATTTTTTAATGTGAAAATAAATAAATAAATATATATATATATCAACAAGATAAATATAGAAGCTAACTATACTATCCCCAAAGGGGGATCTATAACAGACACGTTTCTAGAATTCTCATCTACACCATAGTCTGAATAATCCACCATCTTTCCTCATACTGACTTGCTTTGACGTATAATGTGACCCTGCAGAGGGAGGGAGGTAATATGCAATCACTTTTTCTCACACAGACTGAGGCACAATAGGTTAAATATGCACCTAGTAGCAGTATCTGCTAATCAGAAAGTCTTTGGTTTGTGACACAGTAGAAATGTTATGTAAAAATTAAAAAACATGGATTTCATAAAAAGAAGTTTATAATACAGACAGGCTGATGTTAGGAGTGCGAGGGATGAATATGTACAGTCTGCAACTATGCCAATGTATTGTATCTCTAACACAAAGCTGCACAGGGCAAAGGTTCACAAACTATAGAAGCTAGAGCCAGGGGTGGCGATGATGTCACTGTATGGCCCACTTTGTCTCAGCTCGAGCGCTGACTGTTTTTTTAGCACCAGGAAGCTGTAGAACTTCGTAGAAGCTTCTTTACGGTAATTGTTCTTACAGAGTTTCAGCAGACTAAAGGAGGTCAGTCCTGTTTGATTCAGATTCTATAATAAAAGCAGAGTACAGAGTGAGTGTTAAAATGATACAGTAAGTCCTTGGGCAGGAAATGGATTTTGAAAGGATAAATATAGCCCTGGTCCACAAGATCAACTAACAGAGGAAGCATTTTAATACAGACTATGAATCCACACATTCTAAAGCGTGCTTTAGTTAAGGAGAAAGAAATGCGGTGATTGGGTGAAAGGTCTGTTTTGGGCAGAAGATGGAAAGGCTGTCAGTATCAGCACATAGTTTGTGGAGTTGTGAAAAGTCAAGGCTGTGGGGGGCAGTGTAGGGTTTCTGGAAAGCAGGAGAAGGGAAGGCTGTGAGTGGCAGTGAAGGATTTCTGGAAGGCAGGAGAAGGGAAGGCTGTGAGCTCTGCTTCTACTGAGCACAAGGATGAAAAGTTGGCTGTAATGGAGTGTGGCTCGTAGTGGTAAGAGAGGACCCAAAAAGCTTGAGGGAGAGAACATAGAATACATCTTACTCTAAGTCTTGTGAGCATCTCCTGTGTCCTTTTGTTCCATCTTCGTTCTTCATTGTCCTGAGCTTTATCTACATCCTCCTGGAAATGAGGGAAAAAAAAAACCCCACACAACACATGACTAGCAGAAATGTGGACACAAATACAGTAACATTTTCAGCACAACACACAGTACTTACAAGGTGCTCTTCGGTCGGACATTGTGGTATATGACCCTGAGAGACATTCCACGGTGCAACAAAGGATTCCTAAAAACAACACATAATGAATCACATCAAATCATCCTCAGATTAGATTTTTTAATATTCAAAATTGTGCCTAAATTCATTTACAAGGATACATCTAGGCCACACCTGATTGGCTAGAAACAGTGATACAGAAATCAAGGGTGATAGAATCTAAAACGGATACGTTTATGTGGATGTAGAGAGGGTTTCCTACATAGTGCTTTGTACCATGCACACGTTCTATGCCACAAGGTAAACATTCTATTAGCCGAACTGGGTTTAACGCTTTCTTCTTCCCTTTATGTGACATCACCAGGCAGTCATGTATGTACAAAATTTAAAACAGAGAAAGGACACAAATGGCGCTAAATTAATAAGATCCGGTGCAGCAAAAACCACCGAAGTGTAATGTCACCACTTACACTAAAATGTGATAAATTCTAGAAAATAGAGTGATTTGCGCACACAGAAAAGACAAGTGTGAGTTTTACCTCTTACACAGGGTATTCTTGTGTGTTCACACTACATACAGTATGCATCACCTATATACAGGTAAATAAAATACACATAGTGTAAACTGTAAAAAACAAATAATGTTTTAAAAATGATGTATATCATCAAACTCACACTTTTCAGAGCCCATTTAAAGTTGGCTCTAGACTTATAACGCTTTTCATCTCACTCTTGAGATATCCAGTATTGGAAAGGTGTATATATCCACAGGAACTTGGAACTGGTGGCTTGCAGTGATGCTCCAAAAAGTCCAAGGCAGGTGTGTAGTTAAAAGTGTTTTATTCCAAAAGTTATTTTAAAATACAAAATAAGTATATATACACAGTAAAATATATATATATTAGCAGCACAACGCGTTTCAACCTTTCAATAGGTCTTTCTCAAGTGCATCTGGTTTTACAATGGGCTCTAAAGCCCTAATATATGCCAAACAATCAATTAATTAACTTAATGATATTACACATCTGTGGGTATATTCCCACCCATGTCCAAACATGGTCACAGCCGGAAGTGTTATGCCACACTCAATATGGCTACATTTCCGTCTGTGTACTACTGTCCCCAGCCCCCCCCAACATGTCCGATATTACATTTATCTTTATCAGTCCGTATTCCTCCAGTTCGCTGTTTATTCTTTCGGTCTCCATTTCGCCGCGTCATTTCCGTTGGTGACGTCGTGATGCAGTCCGATACGTCACTTCCGGTTGTAGTTTTTCCGGTCTATCATGATCTTCCAGACGGTTTTGGCGCGCAAATGTCCATCATTGAGAAGGGCAAAAATGCCAATAGTTCATATTGCACATAGATGGGAGGACAAACGTTTAAAAGGAAGGGAAAAAGACATATTAATGTTGGGAAAAGGGGAAGGTATTCATGTCTGGACATTAGTGGAGCATTTTGAAAAATATAAATAATACATAATAGGATGAGAAAACATATCCCAAAATAATTCTTAATGTTAGGAAATGCCACCATTACATGGACATTACCCCCTCCATCCAAAAGTGCCATTTTGAAGACAAAAGATATATAGGAAATGTATATAAAATATATGTGTACATATATTCCCTATTATAAAATACTATTAATCTCAAAATCGATGTTGAGACCCAAGGGAGATAAGGTGCGTATTTCAAAGATCCACTTTACTTCTTGGGTGCTTAGTTTTTTAGGGAGATCCCCTCCTCTCCAGTGGGAATTAATTTTGTCTATAGCAAAAAAGGTTAAAAAACTAGGGTCTGGGGGGCGGAGCCAGCGCCTGAGCGAGAGAGTTGCAGCTTCCAACAGCTCTGACACCGGGACCTGATAAAACTGGTGTTTTAGCTTTTAAAGCGAATTCCGGGACCAGCTATTCGGACCCCCGGACCCCTTAAGCCATGGGGAAAAAGACGAAAAAAAGCCGGGCTGATCCTACCTCCGGATCACAAGATATTGGCAATTTTCTACGCCCGACCCAACGAAAAGAGCCCGCCAAGATGGCGCCGACTGAGGCCTACACCACGCAATCCTCGGATGAGGAGAGTCTGTCCGACTCTGCTTGCGTTCCCGGCAGGACACTACACAAAGCCCCACAGTCACACGAGCTCGGAGACGCAGCTCCGGCCACAAAAGCAGATATAAAGACCCTGATGCTCAATATTAAGGCAATGTTTGATGCCGACATGGCGCACGTCCACAGTGAGATCTCCGCGTTATCTGGCCGCGTGACAACGGCTGAGGAGTCCCTCAAGAGTACCAGAGTGGCACAATCGGCCACGGATGCATCGCTGGGGTCCCTCCAAAAGCAATGTGCGACGCTGACGGCCCAGATGGCCGGCATGGAAGACAAGGCGAAGGCCAGAAACCTGAGAATCAGAGGGGTGCCCGAATCGGTCACTAGCATGGAACTGCCGCACTACTGCAGGAGGCTTGTAGCAACGCTGCTGATCCCAAAGCAGGCCAAGCAAGTGGGACTGGACTCTTGCTTCCGATTGCCTAAAGCGGCTAAAGCGCCGGTGGAAGCACCCAGGGACGTGCTAGTCAAATTTAACCGAGACTCAGACCGAGGGACCCTGATGGGCGCCGCTAAAGGCTCCCCGACGGTGACCTTTGAGGGGGATACCCTGACGTTCTATAGGGATCTCTCCAGGCAGACCCTCACGTGGCGCAGATCCCTCCGACAGGTTACTACACTGCTACGGGAGAACTCCATTACGTATAAATGGGGACTTCAACGCCTCATCATAGAGCAGGCCGGCAAGACTTCTTACCTCTCCCATATCTCCGAGGCATCCAGCTTCCTCAGACCACTAGGACTTACACTCCCTACAGCATCTGCGTGTACCCGGCCGCTGTGGAATGTAGAGGACATAACCCCGTTTGCACCCAGAGAATTGATACCGAAGGCGGCAGGCCGTTTGACCTGAGCTCACGGCCCAGCGGACTTGTTACCCACTTTGACCCACACGGGTCGCTAATACAGGACGGTGACCCGGACTCTCTGTAAAAGCCTAAGTACCTGTGATACAACAGCGGTTTCGTTTGACTTTATTTTACTTACTTTCCGTTTACTTTTCAAGCGCATGTTTAGCTGTAGTTAATACCATACCCTCAAATGTTGCACTAACGTTCTAGCATTATTCGTCAGTGTTAGTTGCTAATACATGCTCACTGGCTCCGTAAGCAGACAGTGTGAGATGACGTTTAAGCCGTTTCCCCCCCCCCCACCTCTACTTGGTTGTTAAGGCGGCCTAAGGCCACATACTCACGAGTCTTAACTCTAAATCTGAGAGCCCATGCGAATAATCAGCCCCGACATCCTTGAGCAGGGCCCACCCAGCCGGTTCCACGCACCCTCATACCAAACGGCATTCTGGCTAATAACTAGGCAAGAGGTGTACTCACTTAGATTATATAAACAAAAAAGGGTAGCTTAGCAATTGTGTAATAGTTACCATAGGATTTTCTAAATCTCATATGTGTTGTACAATGTGAAAATGTATTGCACTTGATGTTAAGCCATTTTATATTCTGCATACCCACAAAAATAAAGAATTAAAAAAAAACAAAAAAAAAAAAAACTAGGGTCTGAGCTGTGTTTTTCTAAAAAGTGCTTAGATACACTGTGGTTTATAAAACCTTTTTTGATATTCCTAACATGTTCACTTATCCGTACTTTTAGTGGCCTCGATGTTTTACCCACATATTGAAGGCCACATGTGCAGTTTAGTAGGTATATCACATTTTTTGAGTGACATGTGATCATAGGTTTAATTTTAAATTCTTTTTTAGTGTTAAAGGATTTAAAAGCTATTACGTGCTTTTCTTTTTTATCTGTGCTCTTACACGCATTGCACATCCCACAGTGATAGAAACCTTGTTGTGCTTTTGACCAATTATTTAAAAAATTATCATTTTGAGGTGTAGGTTCTAAAAAGCTTCTGGTTAAAATTTGCTTAAAATTCCTCCCTCCTCTAAAAATAAATCTTGGTTTTGGACCTAAAAACTCATGTATCTCCTCATCCTGGCATAGGATGTTCCAATTTTTGTTAATAATCTTTTTGATCATCCCAACATTGCTGGAGTAGTCAAAAATAAAAGGGATCTGTTCTTTCCTGTCAGTTGGCACATCACATTTTCTCTTATACTTCAGAAGGGGGGACCTATTTAGTGCGGATATTTCCTGGATCTGAGTGTCAAGGGCAGTCTTGTCATATCCTTTTTGTATAAACTGTTTCTTTAACAGGCAGGCCTGGTTTACAAAATCCTGTTGCTTTGTGCAATTTCTGCGTAGCCTGAGGAATTGTCCCCTGGGGATATTTGACAGCCAGGGCTTGTGGTGGCAGCTGTCAACCTCAATATAACTGTTAATATCGACTTGTTTAAAAAAAGTGCGAGTGGCTAAAACACCGTCACAAACATAAATATTGAGATCTAAAAAGTCAATGCTTGTGTCACTCACACTTTTCGTTAAACGAATCCCCCAATCATTTTGATTGAGAGAATTAAAAAACGTGCTAAAAAGGTCACCAGACCCCTTCCAAATAATAAAAATATCGTCAATATATCTTTTATATAGGACCAGGTTCGCACCAAAGCCATGCTCTTGGTAAATAAAAGTGCGTTCCCAAAAAGCCATAAAAAGGTTGGCATAGCTCGGTGCGAACCTGGTCCCCATGGCTGTGCCTCTAATTTGTAAAAAGAAATCATCTTTAAACCAAAAAAAGTTGTTGTTTAAAATCATCCGTATGCCATCTAAAATCAAATTACGTTGGGTGATATTGTATTTGTTACACTCCTGTAGGTAGAAATCAGTAGCCTCACACCCCTTCTCATGTTCAATAATGGTGTAGAGACTTGTTACGTCACATGTGATGAGGAGATAATCATGATTACAGGAGTGTAACAAATACAATATCACCCAACGTAATTTGATTTTAGATGGCATACGGATGATTTTAAACAACAACTTTTTTTGGTTTAAAGATGATTTCTTTTTACAAATTAGAGGCACAGCCATAGGGACCAGGTTCGCACCGAGCTATGCCAACCTTTTTATGGCTTTTTGGGAACGCACTTTTATTTACCAAGAGCATGGCTTTGGTGCGAACCTGGTCCTATATAAAAGATATATTGACGATATTTTTATTATTTGGAAGGGGTCTGGTGACCTTTTTAGCACGTTTTTTAATTCTCTCAATCAAAATGATTGGGGGATTCGTTTAACGAAAAGTGTGAGTGACACAAGCATTGACTTTTTAGATCTCAATATTTATGTTTGTGACGGTGTTTTAGCCACTCGCACTTTTTTTAAACAAGTCGATATTAACAGTTATATTGAGGTTGACAGCTGCCACCACAAGCCCTGTGTGGCGGTACCAGCCTTGCCACTGGGCATTGGAGAAGACTGATTGCCAGCCTCCTGCCATGTGACTATGGCCCCTGAGATGTATTGCCTGCTCTCCTGTACTGCTGAGGATTGCTACCCCTTAGGTGAATTTGGCTATGGAGCTTGTGTAGTGCCCTCTGTTGGTAGCAACAGTAATATGCACTACCTGAATAGCAAGACTGGTAATTTGCATATTCGGGTAGATTTGCATATCGCTAATTCTGCATGCAGGAGAGACATTTGTGTTAATTATGGTCTTCCCCACCTATTTATAAATATGTAATTATTTTATAATAAGTCACTGAATGTTGCCTGCTATGATTTGACTGTTTGTAATTTTATTGAGTTTTCACAGCAATGTTAATGTAATGACCAAATGGGCTAGTCCCAAGTAAAATAAAGATTTTGTCAGTTCTACTTCACCCTCAATTTGGAGTCCTGTCTCTTATTGGGGGGAATCTGCTACAAGGGATTGCTATGCTCTGCATATTCCCTTGCTATAATCACTCCTAAGCTCTTTTAAGAGCTCGTTCCTGCTTCGCTCTGGAAGGAAGAGAGGTTCGTCCTGCGGTGGTTGTGTTGTCGGCTAGAGTGCTTGGAATCCTCAAGAAGCGCTAGGAGCATCCATCAACGGAGGTACCCAGTCGGGGTGCCAGGTGATCCGTTACATTGGTGGCAGCGGTGGGATGGCTTCCTAGCCTTGGGAAAACCAGCACTACTTCAGAGATGGAAGGCCGTGCAGTATCTCCCTTTGATGCCAGGCTCCAGCAGCGACTACAGGATGTGATGCGCAGTATGGAGTATCCTATCCCAGAGGAAAAAGAGACAGAGTGGAGGGTGGCGCTTCGTACCGATCTCTGGAAGGAGGACATCGACGAAATTCGACCCTTCCGGTTCGAGGAAATCCTGACCACTAACCAGCGCCAAGCAGAACAACTAGAGCTGCGGATGCCATTATTGGGAAACCAGCCCTCAGAGGAATGGGTAAGCGAACTGGAGACGTTAGTTGAGACTGAGGTGTGGCTGGATGATTCCTATCGGGCCCTGCGGTGGCATGCTTACCACCTCTACCCATGGCTGATCGAGTACAAGTGTATTGAGGGGGAAGACTACGATGGCCCTGGTTTGTTGTGGGATACTATTGAAACTAGTCTCTGGTTCGGAGACACCGACATTGCTCGCTTCTGGTCCATCCGAGCTGAGCGGGCAGACAACTGGGACCTTACGGAGATCGATGCCATTCAGCCAGATCTATCTTTTCTTGCCAACCGGGAGTGGGAACTAGAACAGGATTATGTTTGCCTATTCCAATGTATAACGCCACCTGTCTCTGACATGATGGGGCTTATTGACTGTATGCCACTGGAAGCATTGAGTTTAGTTCTTCCTCCCCAGCAACCAAGCCTGTTATCAGGGGACCTTGGTACTGTACCACATATGTCCCAACCAGCACCAGAGATGGAAGATCTTATTGACTTGTCCTGGGAAGACACCCAGCTGGCAGGTGGAGATGGGACCGAGGTCTCTCTACCGGCCCTACAGGGATGCTGGGCAGTCGGCCCAGATCCCCAGCGGCAGTATGTATCCCAGGGAGCTGAAGGTGCCGTCCTTCCTCCCCAGCGGCAGTGTGTGTCCTTAGGAGAGGAGACAGTTGGTCCCTCTTCCCAGCAGTCCAGTGAGTCTCAGGGAGCCGAAGGTGCAGTCCTTCCTCCCAAGCGGCAGTGTGTGTCCTTAGGAGAGGAGACAGTTGGTCCCTCTCCCCAGCAGTCCAGTGAGTCTCAGGGAGCCGAAGGTGCAGTCCTTCCTCCCCAGCGGCAGTGTGTGTTACAGGGAGCTGAAGGTGTCGTCCTTCCTCCCCAGCAGCAGTGTGTGTCATTAGGAGAGGAGACAGTTAGTCTCTCTCCCCAGCGGCTGAAAGTATGTATGGGAGAGGAGCTTGTTACCCCCTCTCCCCAGCAGCTGAAAGTGTGTATGGGAGAGGAGCTTGTTACCCCCTCTCCCCAGCAGCAGCTTAACCCACCAAGGGGAGACAGTAAGCTCCACAACAGTGCAGATGGGACCGTGGTCTCTGCACATGCACCACTAGGGGTAGGGACAGTCGGTCCTGTCCACCAGCAGCAGGGCTGTTTAGCCAAAGGGGAGACAGTCGGTCTCCCCCTCCAGCAGCAGGACTATGTAACCAAAGGGGAGACAGTCGGTCTCCCCCTCCAGCAGCAGCCCCAGATCCCGAGAGAGGAGCCTACCAACTCTTCTTTTCAGCATGGCTCCAACCAGGCTACTCCCGTGGTAGCGCTGGCACTCAGCAACCCACCAAGGCAGCCTATCAGTACTCCACACAGCCTTGTTGAGGCACCTGGACATGGACGAGCTAATCTTTTACCCAGGTGTAGTAACCATGTATTGTGGGTAGGCTGTATTACTGTTTGTGCTTCGTGGGTGGGTTGCTGGACTAACCAGGGCACTGACCGGCAGGAGGTCAGATACCCTGTTAGTCTGTTTGGAAAAGGGGAGAAATGTGGCGGTACCAGCCTTGCCACTGGGCATTGGAGAAGACTGATTGCCAGCCTCCTGCCATGTGACTATGGCCCCTGAGATGTATTGCCTGCTCTCCTGTACTGCTGAGGATTGCTACCCCTTAGGTGAATTTGGCTATGGAGCTTGTGTAGTGCCCTCTGTTGGTAGCAACAGTAATATGCACTACCTGAATAGCAAGACTGGTAATTTGCATATTCGGGTAGATTTGCATATCGCTAATTCTGCATGCAGGAGAGACATTTGTGTTAATTATGGTCTTCCCCACCTATTTATAAATATGTAATTATTTTATAATAAGTCACTGAATGTTGCCTGCTATGATTTGACTGTTTGTAATTTTATTGAGTTTTCACAGCAATGTTAATGTAATGACCAAATG
This sequence comes from Pelobates fuscus, assembly GCF_036172605.1. NCBI lineage: Eukaryota > Metazoa > Chordata > Amphibia > Anura > Pelobatidae > Pelobates > Pelobates fuscus. Next base: position 293,878,462 of record NC_086322.1, read on the forward strand.
GGCTAGTCCCAAGTAAAATAAAGATTTTGTCAGTTCTACTTCACCCTCAATTTGGAGTCCTGTCTCTTATTGGGGGGAATCTGCTACAAGGGATTGCTATGCTCTGCATATTCCCTTGCTATAATCACTCCTAAGCTCTTTTAAGAGCTCGTTCCTGCTTCGCTCTGGAAGGAAGAGAGGTTCGTCCTGCGGTGGTTGTGTTGTCGGCTAGAGTGCTTGGAATCCTCAAGAAGCGCTAGGAGCATCCATCAACGGAGGTACCCAGTCGGGGTGCCAGGTGATCCGTTACACCCTGGCTGTCAAATATCCCCAGGGGACAATTCCTCAGGCTACGCAGAAATTGCACAAAGCAACAGGATTTTGTAAACCAGGCCTGCCTGTTAAAGAAACAGTTTATACAAAAAGGATATGACAAGACTGCCCTTGACACTCAGATCCAGGAAATATCCGCACTAAATAGGTCCCCCCTTCTGAAGTATAAGAGAAAATGTGATGTGCCAACTGACAGGAAAGAACAGATCCCTTTTATTTTTGACTACTCCAGCAATGTTGGGATGATCAAAAAGATTATTAACAAAAATTGGAACATCCTATGCCAGGATGAGGAGATACATGAGTTTTTAGGTCCAAAACCAAGATTTATTTTTAGAGGAGCGAGGAATTTTAAGCAAATTTTAACCAGAAGCTTTTTAGAACCTACACCTCAAAATGATAATTTTTTAAATAATTGGTCAAAAGCACAACAAGGTTTCTATCACTGTGGGATGTGCAATGCGTGTAAGAGCACAGATAAAAAAGAAAAGCACGTAATAGCTTTTAAATCCTTTAACACTAAAAAAGAATTTAAAATTAAACCTATGATCACATGTCACTCAAAAAATGTGATATACCTACTAAACTGCACATGTGGCCTTCAATATGTGGGTAAAACATCGAGGCCACTAAAAGTACGGATAAGTGAACATGTTAGGAATATCAAAAAAGGTTTTATAAACCACAGTGTATCTAAGCACTTTTTAGAAAAACACAGCTCAGACCCTAGTTTTTTAACCTTTTTTGCTATAGACAAAATTAATTCCCACTGGAGAGGAGGGGATCTCCCTAAAAAACTAAGCACCCAAGAAGTAAAGTGGATCTTTGAAATACGCACCTTATCTCCCTTGGGTCTCAACATCGATTTTGAGATTAATAGTATTTTATAATAGGGAATATATGTACACATATATTTTATATACATTTCCTATATATCTTTTGTCTTCAAAATGGCACTTTTGGATGGAGGGGGTAATGTCCATGTAATGGTGGCATTTCCTAACATTAAGAATTATTTTGGGATATGTTTTCTCATCCTATTATGTATTATTTATATTTTTCAAAATGCTCCACTAATGTCCAGACATGAATACCTTCCCTTTTTCCCAACATTAATATGTCTTTTTCCCTTCCTTTTAAACGTTTGTCCTCCCATCTATGTGCAATATGAACTATTGGCATTTTTGCCCTTCTCAATGATGGACATTTGCGCGCCAAAACCGTCTGGAAGATCATGATAGACCGGAAAAACTACAACCGGAAGTGACGTATCGGACTGCATCACGACGTCACCAACGGAAATGACGCGGCGAAATGGAGACCGAAAGAATAAACAGCGAACTGGAGGAATACGGACTGATAAAGATAAATGTAATATCGGACATGTTGGGGGGGGGCTGGGGACAGTAGTACACAGACGGAAATGTAGCCATATTGAGTGTGGCATAACACTTCCGGCTGTGACCATGTTTGGACATGGGTGGGAATATACCCACAGATGTGTAATATCATTAAGTTAATTAATTGATTGATTGGCATATATTAGGGCTTTAGAGCCCATTGTAAAACCAGATGCACTTGAGAAAGACCTATTGAAAGGTTGAAACGCGTTGTGCTGCTAATATATATATATTTTACTGTGTATATATACTTATTTTGTATTTTAAAATAACTTTTGGAATAAAACACTTTTAACTACACACCTGCCTTGGACTTTTTGGAGCATCACTGCAAGCCACCAGTTCCAAGTTCCTGTGGATATATACACCTTTCCAATACTGGATATCTCAAGAGTGAGATGAAAAGCGTTATAAGTCTAGAGCCAACTTTAAATGGGCTCTGAAAAGTGTGAGTTTGATGATATACATCATTTTTAAAACATTATTTGTTTTTTACAGTTTACACTATGTGTATTTTATTTACCTGTATATAGGTGATGCATACTGTATGTAGTGTGAACACACAAGAATACCCTGTGTAAGAGGTAAAACTCACACTTGTCTTTTCTGTGTGCGCAAATCACTCTATTTTCCAGAAGTCATGTATGTAGCTCACACTCTCAGTTAAATATGCATGCAAGGCTGCATGTCATTGTCACAAAGTGAAGGAGACTAACGAACAGTCCCAATGATATGGACTAAGAAATTAAATCTTATATAAACCAGTACAGTACTGGAGCTTACATTGTCCATTTCAGGATTAAGCTCAGTCTCCCTGATTATCTGCAAGACCTCGTCTGTAGCAGAAGAGCTGATGTCTGTTAATCTGGACTCTTGCAGGTGACTCGGTTCCTCTAATTGTGGTAAATCTGAATTAATAAGGAAAGAGCCCTCTTACAAAATACTGGAGGCAAGTGTTACATAATCCATACACACGGTCTGTCTTTTTTTAAAAAAAGAAACCACAAAATTTAAGCCAAAATATCTGTATTTAAAACATGCTCTATGGTTCCTGAAATTTGCATTTTATTTGTAAATCTTACGCAATTCTTGTTTTAGTCAAAAGAACAGCCATGTATCAAATATATCATGTAATACACACTGCTGCTTGACAGGAAATCTGTACCCAGCTTGTGTCAGACTGCACACCCATAGCCTGAAGAATCTCAGCCCAATCTCTCGGCTCATACAATCTGACGTGTAGTGTTTTTCCTGTGGGGATTAGTCTATGTTCTGCACTGTGTTCATACCTATCACATCTTGTTCAGGTCTCATTGTCTCCGTCTCTGACTCTGCGCGTTCCTCCTGGATTATTTTGCTGTGTTTTTTTTCTATTTTTTTATCAAAATGTGTAAAAATCTGAAATGAGTAAAATAAACAAAATTAGTGTACAATCCAGATAGCTTTTATTTTAAATGTATTTTGCTAAAGAGAATTAGAAATCTAACGGACAATCCTGTCCTTCTCTCTGTATTGTGCAAATTATTTTTGCACTTACTGTACCTTCTTTTTACAATAAAATATTTTATATTATTTGAACACTCCAGGTCTATTAAGTTAACAGAAAACTTGAGGAGTTCTGTGTGTAAAACATCATCACAGCCATGTATTTTCTTTATTGAAGGAGAGAAGTTTAAACAGATAAAAATTACTACTTATTAGTGAAGCAGGGAAAAATAAAAGACATTACTGAGTGAGCGAGCCTCTATCAAAATACGGTACCTCCCAAGACACAAACAAGCATATGGGAATTAGAATGCAAGGCTACGTAGGATTGTCCCTATGTACACATATTGGCCAATACATGAGAAAATAATTGTATTCTAATGTGAACATATACACAAACATGTGATATAAATCTCATTTAAAACACCAATAATCAAATGTTTTTAATTCTGATGGTTTACTTAGTAATAGTACAATTTAGAATCACCCATATTATGGGCATTATGCCAAGAGGCCTGCATGTACAATTAAAGAGTTTCTGTTTCTGCTGAGATATAATCTTTTTGAAAAGCACTTTTGAGAACTGAAATTCTAATATAAATCGAAAAGATAGGGATTACTTTCTCTCATGTAATTGCCAGTCTTTGGCAAAAGGTAGAGATTATGCCTTCTCGAGTTTTTGGTTGTGATGGCTGATGGGAACAAGCATCAACTTGTGCAATGTGCAAGAGATGCCTACGGCTCATTGTTGCATCTATGGAAGATCCTGTCTCACACAATCCTCCATAGACCACATTATGCAGTTTTGCGCATGTAAAAAAGAGGAATGTTGTGATGACAGTTTCTGGCAGATGAAGTCACCAGGAGCTAAGGAAGTATGGCAGTAAGAAAATGGTGGTGTAGGTTTATGGAAGAATATCTCCCCAACTCTGCTATTAGCAACAAACCGACATATCTTCTTGTGTGGTCTTTGCAAATAATTTACATCCTTATGTATAAATGACAACAAGTAAAAACCAGGCAAGCTTATACCACCCGTGTGAGAAAATCAGGATGCTCACCATCTGAAGATTGCTGCTTATTATAGGCTGGCAAGGGTGGGAGAGCAGCCAGTCCACTCCCCCATTCACCTTCCAGTCCATTAGTTTTCGGGTTGGAGGAGCAATATCCACAGTAGTCAAAGTGTCAGAAAAATCCAGAAGCTGCTGTCGCATGGCGTTGCTTGCTAGCTCCTTCAGCTGATCCACGATCAGAATGCGCTTTCTCTTACTTTTCTTTCTTTCCAAGACTGCTAAAAAAAGTTATTAATCTTGAAGTACACTCCTCATACAAACCCAAAATATTACTATATGCCATTGTCTCTGTGTCGTGTCTGCTTTGGGTATCTAATTGCCTGGACTGTCACCATTGCAAACCGCAAGCTCTCAAATAAATTAAACAGATTCATAGCGTTCTCTGAAAAGCATGTTACTGTGCGTTTTACTTCATATTTTATTAGTTCAACCCCTTTACCAAGACAGGGAGTTTTAGTTATTTTACCCAAGGAATTCTTCCAAATTAGATGATGTCATAAAATAGGGCGTAAAAGGTTAAAAAAGTACCCTTATCCATATGGAAAAAACTAAAAACATACGGAGGAATAGCTTCCAAAGGTTCCAGGAAAAGCAATTTAGTCCAGACCTCAGAGCTCCAGTCAGGTAAGTGAATGTGATGTGGTGATACTGCAGGTTAAAGTTACACAGGGAAAAAAATAAAAAATTACAGGGGGAAAAGTTTAGGAAAAAAATACTCGTAGCTCTTATATTTACAAGGAATTGTGGGCACACTTAAAACATCCATTTCTTAATAGTGATCAAGAATAGGACTACCGATGATGTAGCAGTTGACGATCCACCAGAACCTGCAGGGTTGTAGGGAACCAGCCATAGATGAGATATATATAAAACTCCAAAACTCTAAACTGCAAATCAAGAACACAGTTAATTTGTAGACAAGGACTAAGTATGCCAATAAAAAGATGCATATTAAGGGGATATCCAGGATATATGAGGAATGGTCGCTGCTCTTTGAATTGGAAATGGGGTCTGTACTATTTATATGTGAAATATGGGCTATTGCAGGTGGATGTGCACACTGTTGGGGAATATGAGGCCTTCTTATGATTCAGTGTTGTAGTGAAGGTGAATGCTTAGCGTGCATGAATCACAATGTTTATATTGCACCAAAATAATTCATTGCTTACATTGCAGTGGCGCCCCACCACCAAATCCTTGCACCGGCCTTAGTTCTACAGCGGATAGTGTTGCTTCAAATTTATATAAAACAAACATTACAGAGCACAAACATAATATTTATAATTTAACTCTTACAAGACTACTTAAACATCACACAATATGGCCTCTGCATCATTCCAATATTGGTGGATCCTACTCTAATCCTAACATAGGAAAAAACATGCACAGTCCAAAACTTACTGCTTAAACACCTTCAAGAGGCCAGCTTGGTATTTCATTGAAGTTATCCAAGGTAAATCCCCATTATTTTATATATAGACATTACACTCTGCAGCTCCGCACCACCTCTGAGAGATTATCATGAATGATGAAATTCCAGCCAATCGGATACTTCCCATAGAAAAGCATGGAAGGAGCATGTATGGCAATCCTACAGAGAAGACAAGTTAGGAGGCGCACCCTCCTGGCTGTTTGATTGACAGCTGGGATGGTGCATCCTGGGAGTTTTAAAAATAAGATCAGATTTCTCTTGAAATCAGCACTTTTAAAAAGCAATAAAGAGGGGGACAGTCTGTTAACCCCTAAAACATTTAGCAAGTTGAAGTGCTCCATAAAATTTAGTCATCACCAATCAGAAAAATATTCTATATGTTATTACTAACTGGTACTGCCATTTTTCTTTATTTAAAAAATATTTATTTATATAAAGAGACCAATGGCAAGCACATCATTCAAAATACAAATCACTCAACCAGTGAGGTATGACAAAGACCAGTAAGCATCAAACTTGCACAAGGTCTTGATCAGAGCAGAGTTACCACTTAAACTCTAAATTTTTTATAATTAAGGGAGAAAAATAAAGAATGAAAGATAAGAGGAGAGATGAAGGGGGAATGATATATCCAAACCTACACCACATCCTTATAACCTATTAGACATACAGTCTTCCCGCAGTTCCCAAACCTTGGAAAAAGAAGATGATGTACGTCTTATTTTCGATGTTAGCTCATCCATAATGCAGTTTTCCTCCATTTTAACCAACCGGTCGTCAAAACCATTCTAGTTGCTAAAGAAATCAGGTTCAATGCCTATTTGCTTTTATACACAATTTGCTCAGCTGTCTTTAATAAAAAGTTGTAAAGACTGTTCCAAGAGGATACGGAGTACTATGATGCTGAGATGGGCTTGACATGAATGAGTGTGATAAAATTCACTAATTTTAGCTTGAGATAAGCGATTGTTGGTGCTCTCTTCCCTTACTGTGCATTTTATATTAATACATTTTGTTTTTAAACATTAATGGTCAACACCAGCGTTCACCTAAAAAGCACAGATCTTAGCACTGAAGTCTGATAATTTTCTTCAGGTTCAGTCAGCTTTACAACTGCTGTTTCAAGAGTAATAACATATTATAAAACATATGGCAAAGACACTGAAGCTGTTTTTACCTTCTATACATCATATATACCTGTAATATCCACTGGCTCCAGGATAAACCCGTCCTGCTCATTAACCAGAGTTGTGTGGTTGACAGCAGGCTGGTTTTCTTTAGGTTCAGCTGGAAGAGAGATCTCTAAAGCCATCTCAGCTATAATAATAATAATAAAAACACAATTAAGCATTATAATTAGCTGGAAACAGTGCATAAGTAGTAAGATCAACATCATGACACTTAGGGTTTGTTTTCCATGATTCTTGGTAACGTTTAGTCATCAATTGCTAACGTTGGTTACTAGTGGCAGTTATCATGCGAAAATAATTAACGTTTATCAACTGGTAAATAGGGGGCTGTCTAAAGTTCATATGTCTCCTTGGGAGAGTAACAGAATCTCTTGTTTCAAACATCAACAAAGGTGTTAACCTATATATGAACTGTTATATACCTAAATATTGTTTTCCATTACAGAATATTTTGGCTACATTTTACCAAACTCCATGGAAACAAATCCTTTATTCATAGGGCTAGACCCCACTGAAATGAAAACACAGTGGTAGATTTAAAAAATAAATACAAATTAACAGACAGAAAATTAAAGGGACACTATAGTCATCAGAACAACTACAGCTTAATGAATTTGTTCTGGTTAGTAGAATCATTATCTTCAGGCTTTTTGCTGTAAACACTGTCTTTTCAGAGAAAATGCAGTGTTTACACTACAGCCTTGTGATAACTTTACTGCCCACTCCTCAGATGGCTGTTAGAGATCCTTCCTGGGTCATGGCTGCCGAAAATGCATCCAAACATTCAGTGTCTCCTCCCTCTGCATGCAGACACTGAACTTTCCTCATAGAGATTCATTGATTCAATTCATCTCTATGAGGAGATGCAGATTGGCCCGGGCTGTGTTTGAATCATGCTGGCTCTGTCCCTGATCTGCCTCTTTGTCAGTCTCAGCCAATCCTATGGGGAAGCATTGTGATTGGATCAGGCTACAACTTCTGATGATGCCAGCAGACAGCTTGTTTTTCTGAGGCAAACAGCAAGTAGATCTACAGCTTCAGGCTTGAATACAGTAAGATTTTGCTATATTTATGGAGGCTAAATGGTGATTTTAACACTATAGGGTCAGGAATACATGTGTGTGACCCTATAGTGATCCCTTAGAGTAATTGTGTTCTAAATGGAACCAGTAGACTGCATCTACTGATTGCTCCGCAATTACTTTCTGTATGTACTTCTCATTCGCTTACATTGTATTTTCATTTAAGGCCTGTGTGGCCTGTGTGGAATTGACAGTTTTGGAGGACACAGAGAAGATGTTAAAAATGGATAGAAATAGCTGGACTGTTTAAAATGTTACCAGTCCCAGCTACAAAGAGCATTCAAAGTGACAGCAACACAGCCCCAGGCACACACACAGCTCAATAATCCTAACAGACACATGGGCAATGCTGTGAACAAAACAATCAAATCCACTGCTTCCCCGCATTTGGATGCTACAACAAAAGGTTTTCCATAAAGGAGTTTCAAAAAGGTGTCTATACCCTCAATCAATGCAAACTAGAACAATATAACCAGATGTTGCACTTCAACATGAGTAAAAAAAAAAAGGGGAAAATGGGAGTAAAATTAAAGCAATTCCATGATATATCAGCAAAAAAAGCATACAAAAATATTTGGCAAATCAACAGTGAAACAGTAAACTGTGCATAAACAAGGGAGGAACGAGAAAGGCACGCCACACGCCTGAAACTGAGTGCATTTCACATCAACAACGGACATTTTGTCAACAGTAATGTTAATGCTGACAGAGCGTCCTGTATGGAAGTGAAATGCATTCAGCAATTAAACACAATACAGGAGTTAGATTCGGCTCATATTAATTTCTCCTGTACGTTTTAAAGAACGACATAGGGTTCAGTCACAATGCATTTCCACTTTTGTAAAAATGCATAAATTATGCAAAGAACATTGATTTACGTATATATAATTTTTTGGGAGTGCAAAGCCAATCTACTAATGTTTACCTGTTTGTACAATGAACAAAAACAACAACTCTAAGAAATATTAATAAAATAAAAATATTCGTGCAGTTGAAAATGATTATTTTTGTCAGTGCCCTTTACTCAAGTATTGGATTATCAAATCCATGGTATAATTTCCTACACTATCCAGATTCCCTCTTGACAGATAAACAAGCTTGAGATCATAGCATTGCAGTTCCAAAAGAGTCCAAGAGTTTTTGGTGACAACCCCTATGTGACAGTTTAAAAATGGTAAAAAAAAACCATGGGGGGGGGGGGGGGGGGGGGGGTGAAAGTCAGAAATTACCTTACTGTCCCCAAAACCTGAATTGACCTTAGAAGAACCCTTGTCCCTAAATTGTATTATTATGTACTGAGCAGCAAAGAGTAACAATTAGGATCTACATACCAGATTTGGAATGATCCATTAACGCAGATTAAATAATAGTGGAGTGGAATAATATTGTGTGAGGACGAACAGCTAAATGTACTCTTCAATATGAATCTTCCGTCACTTAGCACACTCGGTGCTGCAAACACGTTATCCTTTACAATGACATTGACAGGGCCATAAAGGTTTATATATATTTTATAGAAGTAGCTAGGCAGGAAATGAGAGGAACCAGAAAGAGATATATCAATATAATATAGTACAAAAAGTTAAGTGGCCAGCATTAATTTTTTTAGAAGCCATAGCTTGTGAGATCTGTTCATCCAAAGTAGTGGGGTAAAAAGGAGGTAGGATAATTTGTTTATGTACATAAGGGAGACTCAAACATCAGCTCACCGGATTCTGGCTTCTCCTCTGTTGACGGCAGAGGTAGCTCAGGTTGAAAAAGAACATCTGAGTTCATCTCTTGAATATTCTCATTCAAGTCACCGGCTTCAGCAGTCATTGGTTTGTCATCTTAGTAAAACAGATCATATATTTCAGATTGCCCAGAACAACCATTTACAGCTTTGCAAACTCAAATTGTGCACCTTAAGAGAAACCTTTAGTATTGCTTCTTAATCCTTCCTAAGCTAAAACAAGCTATTTTAAAGAATTAAACAGCCATTAAACAGCCATTAAAAAAATTAAAGCAATGTATTCTGTCTATTTTATATCACAATGTATTCTGTCTATTTTATATCAAGTTTTATATCCCTTTTCTTTGAAAAGTTGAGTACATTTTTTCATAGCAGGCATACTGCCAGAATTAACTTGTCCCTGTACAAATTCCATCCAGCATATATTTTTACATGTCTTTTTCTTATTTTGTGTTAAAGGGACACTATAGTCACCTGAACAACTTTAGCTTAATAAAGCAGTTTTGGTGTACAGAACATGCCCCTGCAGCCTCACTGCTCAATCCTCTGCCATTTAGGAGTTAAATCCCTTTGTTTATGAACCCTAGTCACACCTCCCTGCATGTGACTTGCACAGACTTCCATAAACACTTCCTGTAAAGAGAGCCCTATTTAGGCTCTTTATTGCAAGTTCTGTTTAATTAGGATTTTCTTATCCCCTGCTATGTTAATAGCTTGCTAGAACCTGCAAGAGCCTCCTGTATGTGATTAAAGTTCAATTTAGAGATTGAGATACAATTATTTAAGGTAAATTACATACTTTGTTTCCCAAAAGTAATTTTTCTGCGTTCTGTAGATAAATCTACCGAATACCAACCACCCCTGGCTCATTAAGTTCAGTGCTCTCCCTTCTTGTCGCAAAAAAAAGGAGGCAGCGGGACTTGGTCGTCGAGTGTCTGGAACTCCAACCCCGCGAACACTGGTCAACTTCACGAACACCTGCTTCTTTTCACAGACAAGCCAGGCGAGCGCTGTTCGGTAGGTTTGTTCACACGAACAAGGTGAACAAACGCAACCTATGATCCAGGGGAACGTTGTTTTGTTCGGTTTGGAACTCCCGAAATTGACCGACCGCTACCACTGAAACTATGGAACTGTTGGGCAGGAGCCTCATGAGCAGTCGGTCAAAACTTTACCCTGGTGGCGATTCGGCTGTGTTCGTGGGACCTGAGCGCTATTTGGACAACTTGGGCGCTCAGATCCAAGCTATCCGGGGATATACTATTTATGGGGGTTACTATATGTTTTATGTAATTGTGATATTTTGTGTTTTATGCAGAGTCATTGTGACTCAGAAATTCATGGGCGTGTATACTGTATGCCTGAATTGCATAAAAGCCGTCCATCTGGCCTGAATAAAATTATTCCTGTTGTTCCCTTCATCTAGTCTCAACTGATGTTTCGGTATGTGACTGACAAACCGCTGGAATTACTTTCATGCTTCACTGTGATTTTCAGGAACGTATGAATCAGCGCTCTGGGCCGCTGGCTATAATCACTAAGTCCCTAGCAGTTCGGGAGCATACGAACGAACGGGTAGACGAAAAACCAGCGTTCGTTACATACATACTTTAGGACACGTTGCTTCAAAATAAAATTGCAAGGCAGTAAACAAGACCTAAAACTTGGAAAATTAAGTGTATGGTTTTGTGTCCGTACCAAAGAAACCAGCCATAAGTCCTTCATCTCCAAAGCAGTCCTGGGTATATGGGTTTCTGTCTTCCCTGTGCAAGCTCATTGAACTGCTCTCTGGCTGAAAACTGTTTGTACTCACTTCAAAACTGCCTTCGAAAAGACGGTCATGTCTTAATTCTTCCACCTCTTCACCTATAGATAAATGATAGTTATTCTGAAGTATTTTACACGGTACACACAGCTGCATCAGGGAGAAATTAACTTATTCACAAGCTTAAAAGCTAAAAGGCAGATAAATAAAATTCAGCAGCTGCCTTACAATCTCTAAGACAAGGCATTGCCACTGAAGGCCAGGGAGGAGAAGGCCATCTACAAAGATTTTTTTAACAACCCTCAGCTGTCTGAAAAAGGAAGCAGGTTCTACAGCATTATATAATTAATGTGATAGTGTCTGGCCTGTCACATTATGTCCTGTGTGCATTCTATCGAGCCTACCATGAAAAAATATTGGACATAATTGAAATGTACACATACCTGAGCCACATTAAAAAGAAAGAAAGAAACATTAAAAAAAACCCAGGCCAGGCTGGATTCCCCATTGACAACGCAAACAATTTAAGGTAACAAGCAGGGAAGGCTAAAAAACTGAAATTAATGCATGTAGATTTTTTTGCCTAAACCCAAAGAGCTTTCAGCCTATGTTCCCATTACAATAAATGACTACTCCACACACATAAAGCTCTTCATCTTGCTGAAGTCTGGAGTCTGTTATATTTGTTAAAGTTTTTAAAGTACCGGCAATAAAAAAGCCGGATTACAATTGGGGGCAGAAATACCTCTCTGGATGTCTAAGCTTTGTGAAGCTAGTGTTAGCCTGCCTTCACCCCTTCTCAATGAGCTCCAGGACAGGACCCCTTCTCACTTGTGGCTCCAGGACAGAGGCTTCTCAGTGAGAAGCCTCTGATTGGAGTATTCCCCAGCACAGACTTTAGTCTGTGCCTGTGAAATAAGGAAGGTCTTGCAAAGGCTGCAGGGGAGCAGAGTGAAATATACTGTGTGTAACAGTGAAAGAACATGTGCTATGTCCACATGCACTCTATGAAATCCTCACCAAAAGTGTCATGTAACATAATCTCTCTGCCATAATCCTCTCGGAGTGTGATGTCCTCAGCTCTGCTCTGGTTCCGTGTAAAGTGATCAACCACATTAATAACACTATATCCAGGGATGAAACAACACATGCATCACTGTGCTGAACATCAAGACATGCAGCAAACCATCAAAACATAAAAACCTCTTCACTTAAAGGTATATGATGGGCATTATAACAGCTTTTATGATGGGCATTATAACAACATACTCGTTTTCCTGGCACTATAGTGCCCTGAGGGTGCCCCCACCCTCAGGGTCCCACTCCCGTGGCGCTGAAGGGGGAGGAAGGGGTTAATCCCTTACCTTTCTCCTGCGCCGGGCTCCCTCGGCGCTGGGACTCTCCTCCCTCTTCTTCCGTCATCGGCTGAATGCGCAAGCGCGGCAAGAGCCGCGCGCGCATTCAGCCAGTCCATAGGAAAGCATTTCTCAATGCTTTCCTATGGACGCTGGCGTCTTCTCACTGTGAAAATCACAGTGAGAAGCGCGGAAGCGCCTCTAGCGGCTGTCAATGAGACAGCCACTAGAGGCTGGATTAACCCATAGGTAAACATATCAGTTTCTCTGAAACTGCTATGTTTACAGCAAAAAGGGTTAAACCTAGCTGGACCAGGCACCCAGACCACTTCATTAAGCTGAAGTGGTCTGGGTGCCTATAGTGGTCCTTTAATAAAGCAGTTTTGGTGTATAGATCATGCCTCTGAAGACACACTGCTCAATTCTCTTCCCTTTAGGAACTAAATCACTTTTGTTTCTGTCCATGCAACTCTAGTCACATAGCCTGCATAAAAAAAAATCTTTTTCAACAAGATGTAACTTACTTTAGAAATTTGTATCTTCTGCTCTGTACATTGAACTTTAAAGGATCACTATATAGTGTCAGGAAAACAAAGCGGTTTTCCAGACACTATAGTGCCCGCACCCTCATGGCCCCCCTCCCGTGGCGCTGAAGGGGTTAAAACCCCCTTCAGCCACTTACCTTAATCCAGCGCTGGGCTCCCTCGGCGCTGGTGACCTCTCCTCCCCGTCCGACGTCAATGGAGCCGAAGTGTCCTTCTTAATGCTTTCCTATGGACGCTCTGCGCAATGGATGCGAAATTCGCATCCAGCGTCGCAGATGCGCCTCTAGTGGCTGTCCGGAAGACAGCCACTAGAGGCTGGATTAACCCCAAATGTAAACATAGCAGTTTCTTTGAAGTTTAAACATTAGATCTCTCTTTACAGGAAGTATTTAGGAAGGCTGTGTGAGTCACATGCAGAAAAGAGTGACTTAACTCATACATTGGAGAGAAATGAGCAGTAAGACTGCATGGGCATGATCTGTACAACAAAACTGCTTAATTAGGCTAAAGTTGTTTTGGTGCTTATAAATGTCCCTTTAACCCCTTAAGGACCAAACTTCTGGAATAAAAGGGAATCATGACATGTCACACACGTCATGTGTCCTTAAGGGGTTAAAGGAACACTATAGGGTCAGGAACACAAACATGTATTCCTGACCCTATAGTGATAAAAACACTATCTAGCCCCCAATGGCCCCCCTTGCCCCCTAAATACAGTAAACACATTTATTCCAGTCTGCTGGTGCTGGCTCTGCCAGTGATCTGCCTCCTTGGCTGGCATTATCAGAAGTGATGATCTCAGCCAATCACAATGCTTACCCATAGGAAAGCATTTAATTGGCTTAGATTGTCAATTCTAAAGAGCTCAGCCAAGAAGGTGGGCTGTGTTTGTAGCCAAACGCTGCGCTGGCCAATCAGCATCTCCTTATAGAGATGCATTGAATAAATGCATCTCTATGAGGAAAGTTCAGTGACTCCATGCAGAGGGTGGAGACACTGAATGTCAGTCACACTGTGCGGCACTGCCCCAGGAGGCAGCTCTAGCAACCATCTGAGGAGAGGCCACTGGAGTTGTCCCTAGGCTGTAATGTAAACACTGCCTTTTTACTGGAAAGACAGTGTTTACTGCAAAAAGCCTTCAGAGACGGACTATATTTACCATTTAACAAATATATTAAGCTGTTGTTCTGGTGACTATAGTGACCCTTTAAGTGTATTTCTAAAATTCATAGTACATAAGGCTAACAGTGGCTTCCCAGATGAGCATTATGGGAAATGTAGTTAAGAAAAACCTGAAGTTCCAAATTTACCAATTTCTGGGGTAAATGTAGAATGTCAGAGCATTTAGTAATAAAGTCAATAATTTAGATTGAGAATATGAAAAAACGCATAAACTTAATATCCCAGCCACATTACTTTTATAATGTAAGTATTGAATAATTCAAATATGACAAGTTAACAGAGGTTACTTGGGGACCAAAAAAAAAAATGTACTTTATATCTGGCAGTTGTAAGTCAAACTCGTGAAATTCTTCTGGCAGAGTGATTGAATTATAAGTCGCCTCCTGATTGTCTTCTGCGAGGTCCACAGCTCCTAGAGAGATGCAGTTGTGAGAAATAAGATAAGATCCAAGGACAGCAAATTGTTATTATAGTACCATATGACATATTCTGACACTGAGTCACCTGGACGGAAAGCCATTTTCATTTTGACAAATGCTTCACTACAATCAGAAAGAAGATATTTTGCTTTTCTGTGGTAAATTCGTACAACTCCCAATAGCAAATGGCCCGATGTTCTCAGGGCAATAGTAATCTGTAAGTTCAAAGACAAGAAGACTAAAAAAAAAATAGCTGAAATAACTTAACATCCACAAAAATCAGTTTCAGCTAAGTTTTATTATGGAATTCAAAGAATGTAATGTCACAATGCTTGAAGTGCTCTGTATAAAATAAAAAACAAACAATCACACAACACCTAAAAATCCAGCTTCAATGCCCTCCTAGAAAATGTGTAATAACGCTAAAACCTCTCGCAAACCTATTCCTCACATGAGAATCAATACAATAACAGTGTGGGGGGGCTACGCTTAAAAGGTCTAAGCTTAGTAATAACATCTGGTTAAGCAGATGCAGAGATACCACAAAAACAAATACATGCACCAAGCAATTAAAAGGTATTGTTTCCCCAAAACCCCCAAATAACCAAGACCTGTGACACTATGTGCAGGAGGTGAAGTGTTAATAATTTTGTGTGATTCCCAATACAATGCATAACCATTAACCCATCCACAGATTTCTCATCAGCACAAGTGATCTCCATTCACCACACAGCAACCCTATGGGATCTTGGATCCACATCCGGTACCTTTGGTGATATGATGTTCTCAATTGCAGACTCCAGGTTGCATTCAAATATGTGAGCTTTGGTTAGTTTCTTGTCCCAGTGGGCAGCAATCCAGATTTTTGAAAGGGGGCCACGTTTGTTCAGGAGTAGTTGAGTATAAAACATCTTGCTTGGAACCAAGGCACTGATTCACAAAATTCTGCAGCGACCAAGAGTTATTGGCATTAATGCACAGACATTTATAAATTTACCAAAAAATGTAAGTCAGTAAAAATGTTCCACTATTCAAGCATGTGCTGCCTATTCTTTTATCATTTAGATCAGAAAGAGACCCTTTACAAAAACTAAAATAACAGTATACAACATTGTAAAAGGTTTGGAAATAACTCCATCTTTTGTTTTTACCAAGGTTTTCAAATAATAATAATAATAATAATAATAAATAAATAAATAAAAAACTAACAAAGAAAAAGATACTATCTTCCTTTGCCATGTCCAACAACTGCCCAATCCAGGTAGAGGGATGCATTGTGTTATACAGAGAGGTAGTCAGTATACGTAGAGATACAGTCAGTATATGTAGAGGGATCCAGTGTGTTATACGGAGAGATACAGTCAGTATATGAAGAGGGATGCCGTGTGTTATACAGAGAGGTAGTCAGTATACGTAGAGAGATACAGTCAGTATATGTAGAGGGATCCAGTGTGTTATACGGAGAGATACAGTCAGTATATGAAGAGGGATGCCGAGTGTTATACAGAGAGGTAGTCAGTATACGTAGAGAGATACAGTCAGTATATGTAGAGGGATCCAGTGTGTTATACGGAGAGATACAGTCAGTATATGAAGAGGGATGCCGAGTGTTATACAGAGAGGTAGTCAGTATACGTAGAGAGATACAGTCAGTATATGTAGAGGGATCCAGTGTGTTATACGGAGAGATACAGTCAGTATATGAAGAGGGATGCCGAGTGTTATACAGAGAGGTAGTCAGTATACGTAGAGAGATACAGTCAGTATATGTAGAGGGATCCAGTGTGTTATACGGAGAGATACAGTCAGTATATGAAGAGGGATGCCGAGTGTTATACAGAGAGGTAGTCAGTATACGTAGAGAGATACAGTCAGTATATGTAGAGGGATCCAGTGTGTTATACGGAGAGATACAGTCAGTATATGCAGAGGGATGCCGTGTGTTATACAGAGAGGTAGTCAGTATACGTAGAGATACAGTCAGTATATGAAGAGGGATCAAGTGTGTTATACAGAGAGAGATACAGTCAGTATATGCAGAGGGATGCAGTGTGTTATACAGAGAGGTAGTCAGTATATGCAGAGAGATAGTATATGCAGAGGGATGCAGTGTTATACAGAGAGCTAGTCAGTATATGCAGAGAGATAGTATATGCAGAGGGATGCAGTGTGTTATACAGAGAGCTAGTCAGTATATGCAGAGAGATGCAGTGTGTTATACAGAGAGGTAGTCCGTATATGCAGAGGGATGCAGTGTGTTATACAGAGAGGTAGTCCGTATATGCAGAGGGATGCAGTGTGTTATACAGAGAGGTAGTCCGTATATGCAGAGGGATGCAGTGTGCTATACAGAGAGATACAGTCAGTATATGCAGAGGGATGCAGTGTGTTATACAGAGAGGTAGTCAGTATATGCAGAGAGATAGTATATGCAGAGGGATGCAGTGTTATACAGAGAGCTAGTCAGTATATGCAGAGAGATAGTATATGCAGAGGGATGCAGTGTGTTATACAGAGAGGTAGTCCGTATATGCAGAGGGATGCAGTGTTATACAGAGAGGTAGTCCGTATATGCAGAGGGATGCAGTGTGTTATACAGAGAGGTACAGTCAATACATAGATGCCAGGAGCGCATGCCAGCACTGTACTCTCGCAGGAGCCTCCACAGATATTGCCTCGTGATGAGGTGACAAGACGTGAGAGAGGTAGCTCCACCTTTTGTTAAGCTGGGGAAAAATACATATGAAAAAGTAGTCTTAATTTTGCCTATATAAAGGTACAGTCGGTATATAGAGGGATGCATCGTGTTCTATAAAGGTAGAGTCGGTATATAGAGGGAGGCAGTGTGTTCTATAAAGGTACAGTCGGTATATAGAGGGAGGCAGTGTGTTCTATAAAGGTACAGTCGGTATATAGAGGGAGGCAGTGTGTTCTATAAAGGTACAGTCGGTATATAGAGGGATACAGTGTGTTATATATAAGGTACAGTATGTATATAGAGGGAGGCAGTGTGTTATATAAAGGTACAGTCGGTATATAGAGGGATGCAGTGTGTTATATAAAGGTACAGTCGGTTTATAGAGGGAGGCAATGTGTTCTATAAAGGTACAGTCGGTATATAGAGGGAGGCAGTGTGTTCTATAAAGGTACAGTCGGTATATAGAGGGATGCAATGTGTTCTATAAAGGTACAGTCGGTATATAGAGGGAGGCAGTGTGTTCTATAAAGGTATAGTCGGTATATAGAGGGGTGCAGTGTTTTCTATAAAGGTACAGTCGGTATATAGAGGGATGCAGTGTGTTATATAAAGGTACAGTCGGTATATAGAGGGAGGCAATGTGTTCTATAAAGGTACAGTCGGTATATAGAGGGAGGCAGTGTGTTCTATAAAGGTACAGTCGGTATATAGAGGGATGCAATGTGTTCTATAAAGGTACAGTCGGTATATAGAGGGAGGCAGTGTGTTCTATAAAGGTACAGTCGGTATATAGAGGGATGCAATGTGTTCTATAAAGGTACAGTCGGTATATAGAGGGAGGCAGTGTGTTCTATAAAGGTACAGTCGGTATATAGAGGGATGCAATGTGTTCTATAAAGGTACAGTCGGTATATAGAGGGGTGCAGTGTTTTCTATAAAGGTACAATCGGTATATAGAGGGATGCAGTGTGTTAAATAAAGGTACAGTCGGTATATAGAGGGATGCAGTGTGTTATATAAAGGTACAGTCGGTATATAGAGGGATGCAGTTTGTTATATAAAAGGTACAGTCGGGGTTGTTATACCCGGGGTATGAGGGGGGGTTGTTATACCCGGGGTATGAGGGGGGGTTGTTATACCCGGGGTATGAGGAGGGTGTGGTTATACCCGGGGTATGAGGAGGGTGTGGTTATACCCGGGGTATGAGGGGGGGTTGATATACACAGGGTATGAGGGGGGGGGTTGTTATACCAGGGGTATGAGGGGGGGTTGTTGTTATACCAGGGGTATGAGGGGGGGTTGTTGTTATACCAGGGGTATGAGGGGGGGGTTGTTGTTATACCAGGGGTATGAGGGGGGGTTGTTGTTATACCAGGGGTATATGGGGGGGGGGTTGTTATACCCGGGGTATGAGGGGGGGGGGCTGTTATACCAGGGGTATGAGGGGGGGGGTTGTTATACCAGGGGTGTGAGGGGGGGTTGTTGTTATACCAGGGGTATGAGGGGGTGTTGTTATACCCGGGGTATGAGGGGGGATGTGTTGTTATACCCGGGGTATGAGGGGGGGGGGTTGTTATACCCGGGGTATGAGGAGGGGGTTGTTATACCCGGGGTATGAGGAGGGGTTGTTATACCCAGGATATGGGGGGGGGGTTGTTCTACCCGGGGTATGAGGGGGGGTTGATATATCCGGGGTATGAGGGGGGGTTGTTATACCCGGGGTATGAGGGGGGGTTGTTATACCGGGGTATGAGGAGGGGGTTGTTATACCCGGGGTATGAGGGGGGGGGGGGGTGTTGTTATACCCGGGGTATGAGGGGGGGTTGTTATACCCGGGGTATGAGGAGGGGGTTGTTATACCCGGGGTATGAGGAGGGGGTTGTTATACCCGGGGTATGAGGAGGGGGTTGTTATACCCAGGGTATGGGGGGGGGGTTGTTATACCCGGGGTATGAGGGGGGGGGTTGTTATACCCGGGGTATGAGGGGGGGGTTGTTATACCCGGGGTATGAGGGGGGGGTTGTTATACCCGGGGTATGAGGGGGGGTTGTTATACCGGGGTATGAGGAGGGGGTTGTTATACCCGGGGTATGGTGGGGTGTTGTTATACCTGGGGTATGAGGGGGGGGGGGTTGTTATACCCGGGGTATGGGGGGGGGGTTGTTATACCGGGGGTATGAGGGGGGGGGGTTGTTATACCCGGGGTATGAAGGGGGGGGGGTTATACCCGGGGTATGAGGGGGGGGTGTGTTATACCCGGGGTATGAGGGGGGGGTTGTTATACCCGGGGTATGAGGGGGGGTGTGTTATACCCGGGGTATGAGGGGGGGGGGGTGTTATACCCGGGGTATGAGGGGGGGGGGTTGTTATACCCGGGGTATGAGGGGGGGGGGTGTTATACCCGGGGTATGAGGGGGGGGGGGTTGTTATACCCGGGGTATGAGGGGGGTTGTTATACCCGAATGTAAGATGGCGACTCCTCCCTCTTTCAGTCAGTTGGTATCGCGGAGCTCACGCTGAGTCACCTGGAGGAGGAAATGGCGGGAAAATTCAACTGCGCGCGGGCCCTCTATATATAATATCACAGAGACCCCAGCACCCCCTAATAAAATATTACAGAGACCCCCAGCACCCATTAATATATCACAGAGACCCCCCCCCTGCACCCCCTAATATCACAGAGACCCCCAGCACCCATTAATATAATATCACAGAGACCCCCTGCACCCATTAATATAATATCACAGAGACCCCCTGCACCCATTAATATAATATCACAGAGACCCCCAGCACCCATTAATATATCACAGAGACCCCCCGCACCTCCTATTATAATATTACAGAGACCCCCACCACCCATTAATATAATATCACAGAGACCCCCTGCACCCATTAATATAATATCACAGAGACCCTCTAATATAATATCACAGAGACCCCCAGCACCCATTAATATATCACAGAGACCTCCCCGCACCCCCTATTATAATATTACAGAGACCCCCACCACCCATTAATATAATATCACAGAGACCCCCTGCACCCATTAATATAATATCACAGAGACCCCCAGCACCCATTAATATATCACAGAGACCCCCGCACCCCCTATTATAATATTACAGAGACCCCCACCACCCATTAATATAATATCACAGAGACCCCCTGCACCCATTAATATAATATCACAGAGACCCTCTAATATAATATCACAGAGACCCCCAGCACCCAATAATATATCACAGAGACCTCCCCGCACCCCCTATTATAATATTACAGAGACCCCCCCGCACCCCCTATTATAATATTACAGAGACCCCCACCACCCATTAATATAATATCACAGAGACCCCAGCACCCATTAATATAATATCACAGAGACCCTCTAATATAATATTACAGAGACCCCAGCACCCATTAATATATCACAGAGACCTCCTGCACCCCGTAATATAATATTACAGAGACCCCCAGCACCCATTAATATATCACAGAGACCCCCCCGCACCCCCTATTATAATATTACAGAGACCCCCCGCACCCCCTATTATAATATTACAGAGACCCCCAGCACCCATTAATATAATATCACAGAGACCCCGGCATCCATTAATATAATATCACAGAGACCCCAGCACCCATTAATATAATATCACAGAGACCCCCTGCACCCATTAATATAATATCACAGAGACCCCCTGCATCCATTAATATAATATCACAGAGACCCCCTGCATCCATTAATATAATATCACAGAGACCCCAGCACCCATTAATATAATATCACAGAGACCCCAGCACCCATTAATATAATATCACAGAGACCCCCCAGCACCCATTAATATAATATCACAGAGACCCCCTGCATCCATTAATATAATATCACAGAGACCCCAGCACCCATTAATATAATATCACAGAGACCCCCAGCACCCATTAATATAATATCACAGAGTACCCCAGCACCCATTAATATAATATCACAGAGACCCCAGCACCCATTAATATAATATCATAGAGACCCCCCAGCACCCATTAATATAATATCACAGAGACCCCAGCACCCATTAATATAATATCACAGAGACCCCCAGCACCCATTAATATAATATCACAGAGACCCCCAGCACCCATTAATATAATATCACAGAGTCCCCCAGCACCCATTAATATAATATCACAGAGACCCCCTGCATCCATTAATATAATATCACAGAGACCCCCAGCACCCATTAATATAATATCACAGAGACCCCCAGCACCCATTAATATAATATCACAGAGACCCCCTGCATCCATTAATATAATATCACAGAGACCCCCAGCACCCATTAATATAATATCACAGAGACCCCCAGCACCCATTAATATAATATCACAGAGACCTCCTGCATCCATTAATATAATATCACAGAGACCCCCCAGCACCCATT
This sequence comes from Pelobates fuscus, assembly GCF_036172605.1. Taxonomy (NCBI): domain Eukaryota; kingdom Metazoa; phylum Chordata; class Amphibia; order Anura; family Pelobatidae; genus Pelobates; species Pelobates fuscus. The sequence continues at coordinate 293,900,565 of NC_086322.1, forward strand.
AATATATCAGAGAGACCCCCAGCACCCATTAATATAATATCACAGAGACCTCCCCGCACCCCCTATTATAATATTACAGAGACCCCCCCGCACCCCCTATTATAATATTACAGAGACCCCCACCACCCATTAATATAATATCACAGAGACCCCAGCACCCATTAATATAATATCACAGAGACCCTCTAATATAATATTACAGAGACCCCAGCACCCATTAATATATCACAGAGACCTCCTGCACCCCGTAATATAATATTACAGAGACCCCCAGCACCCATTAATATATCACAGAGACCCCCCCGCACCCCCTATTATAATATTACAGAGACCCCCCCGCACCCCCTATTATAATATTACAGAAACCCCCAGCACCCATTAATATAATATCACAGAGACCCCGGCATCCATTAATATAATATCACAGAGACCCCAGCACCCATTAATATAATATCACAGAGACCCCCCAGCACCCATTAATATAATATCACAGAGACCCCAGCACCCATTAATATAATATCACAGAGACCCCCAGCACCCATTAATATAATATCACAGAGACCCCCAGCACCCATTAATATAATATCACAGAGTCCCCCAGCACCCATTAATATAATATCACAGAGACCCCCTGCATCCATTAATATAATATCACAGAGACCCCCAGCACCCATTAATATAATATCACAGAGACCCCCAGCACCCATTAATATAATATCACAGAGACCCCCTGCATCCATTAATATAATATCACAGAGACCCCCAGCACCCATTAATATAATATCACAGAGACCCCCAGCACCCATTAATATAATATCACAGAGACCCCCAGCACCCATTAATATAATATCACAGAGACCTCCTGCATCCATTAATATAATATCACAGAGACCCCCCAGCACCCATTAATATATCACAGAGACCCCCAGCACCCATTAATATAATATCACAGAGACCCCCAGCACCCATTAATATAATATCATAGAGACCTCCTGTACCCTCTAATATAATATCACAGAGACCCCCAGCACCCATGAATATAATATCACAGAGACCCCAGCACCCATTAATATATCACAGAGACCCCCTGCATCCATTAATATAATATCACAGAGACCCCCAGCACCCATTAATATAATATCACAGAGACCCCCAGCACCCATTAATATAATATCACAGGGACCCCCAGCACCCATTAATATAATATCACAGAGACCCCAGCACCCATTAATATAATATCACAGAGACCCCCCAGCACCCATTAATATAATATCACAGAGACCCCCCAGCACCCATTAATATAATATCACAGAGACCCCAGCACCCATTAATATAATATCACAGAGACCCCCCAGCACCCATTAATATAATATCACAGAGACCCCCTGCATCCATTAATATAATATCACAGAGACCCCCAGCACCCATTAATATAATATCACAGAGACCCCCCAGCACCCATTAATATAATATCAAAGAGACCTCCTGCACCCCCAATATAATAATACAGAGACCCCCTGCACCCATTAATATAATATCACAGAGACCTCCTGCACCCCCCAATATAATAATACAGAGACCACCAGCACCCCCTAATATTAACACCACAATAGGACAATGACCAAATGTACCTATTAACATAAATACCACATGCACCCCCCACCCCCGCCAACTCCAGTATACTAAAATGCCCACTCACCCTCAAAATATAAATAAAAACTCAAGCCTTCATCTGTTCCAATACTGTACAAAAATTACCTGCACTACTCACTAAATTACCCACCTGTATCTATAAACTACATGATACAAGATCTGCATCCTTTAACAGCCCAGTCCAATATAGTGGATCCGCCAAACCAGTTTGGCACTAAAACCACCTGCATTAGCACATATAAACCCCACATACACCCCCTGTTTCAATATACTACAAAATATAAATGGAAAATAATATATATTATATACATAATTCCCCTGTTTTTTTTTTTAATTTTATTTATTTATTTTTGAAAATTATTTTATTTCAACAGATAATGAACATATGACAAGCAGAAGTCACCATGTTCAGAGAAGTAATATTTATAAAATGGTCATGAGTCCTAGGCATGGGTAGAGAAGGATGAAACATGTAGACTATTCATACCTATATTAGCTCATCTCAACCTTTCAACCACCATTCTAATTTTTATAATTAGAATGCACACATTAAAAAGTGAGACGTGGTCATGGAGATGACCTCATGACGCCAGTGATGATATTATAGGGGAGCATGTCTGACCAACATAAGAGTCTTTAGAAATTCTGCATTCACCGGAACCCCTACCCCTCATACTAAATTGTTACGTATGGTATTGCTGCTCCTCATCCGACACCTGGGAATTGTTGTTGTGGGTGCTGGGCATGAGCTTTTAAAAAAAAAAAAAAAAAAAATAGCCCTGCTGCGGGTAAAGCCACTGGGATTCCCAGCATGCACTCTGACTCGCTAAGTTCCGAACTGCGACGTAGTGATTTGTGAAGTGTGCACCCACCGGAGGCCGACATTTCACCCAACCAACATAGTACCCACACACTTATTACACCTAGCCACCACACACACACTATGGGGGAGGACAAATGGCTAGACACTAAACTAAATGCTTTTGCAATTTAAATCCGAATGGCGAATATAGTCTATAGTCTAGTCGAATTGGTGAATCTTCCAAAACCGCTACTTTTGCTTCAGTTTTTTCATTTGAATTTAATTTGGGGAAATTCAGACTTTAGTGAGTAACTCAAGTCGAAGTAGGTCCCGAAAGTTTCTAATTTGAAATGATTTAGTTTTTTTTTTTTTTTAAGGGCGAGTAGATTAAATGTTTGAGAAGATAAATCTCGACAGGAAGGAAACTATAAATCTGCCGTGGCTTTTAACCCCAGCTTTCATTCAGAGTACCACTGAAACCAGGGCTCACAATGTAATGTCCTTTATGTACCGACTCAAAGCTTTTTTTAGAGATATTTGTTGTTATTTTTTTATGCACTTGCCTAGGGCACTGTGACTCCCTACTTTTACTGGGCTGTGGTCCAACAACCTTAGCATCTCTTTGTCAGACAAGGAATGGGAAACTGGGGTAAGATGTTTACTGTCATGTATTCTTCTTCTTCAATAGTTTACCCTAATTAGTCAATTTTAAGCTTTAATCTGAGTATATGGAACCTACCCCACCCCTAAATTTTGCACCACATTTCTTTTTCTGTACTCGGGATGTGCTGGAGGTTGAAAACGTCCCATCTAATTGATCGTATCATTGGTACAGCGGTTCCTCACACCCTGGATTCTTTTCTATTTCATTGTACCATAATTCCCCTGAAATGTTATAGACGCTCACTAGTTCCTCAATTACTCAATGCAGTGAATGCTTCCCTTACAGAGTGAATTGATAAAGTTGAGGCAATTGTGATGGAGTGATGGAGAAAAGCCTAAATTGAGCTACCGCGTCTCCACCATTTGCACGCACCTACACCCTTGATTCCATTATCTTTCAATATTTGCATATTTGAACCCTGGGATATTCTATTAATCTGGTGTGGTACTTCCAGATACCTTTGGAGTAAACCCCTTACCCCCTTACCTAAGATGATAGCTTGGGCTACTATACTGTGATATAATATGGTTTGCTTTGCTTTGAATCACCTAGTTCTTTTAATATCTAGATCAGGGTTAAGGAACCTACGGAACGTGTGCCATGCACGGCACTCGAGGCTCTGGCCTATCCGGAGTCCCAGGTAAACTTCAGATATCTGCTAATTCAAAAAGGTGGTGAAGGGAAATCCTCAATTTATACATTGCAGCACATAGAGGAAGTGATCTCAGATCACTTCATTCCAGCACTTTTGAATGGAAATCCACACTAGAGTTGAGCAGCCCGCAACTGCTGTTGCAGCTTCTGTCCTTGACATGTACCTGGCCAGCCTGGTCCCCACTGGAACCCACCCACAGTGCTAGATCTACACAGAGATGCAGAATAACCCTCAACTCATACAAATAATACGAACAGCCCACAAACAAACAACACACAATCCCCACAAAAATAACACCACTGACAATCCACATACATGTGTCCTCTCCACATGCAGCCTCTCACATGCAATACCCCCAAACAGCCCCACAATACCACAAATTACTCATGAACATATACAAAATAATAGGTCATATACGCACAAATACAATGATACAAAGCAACTACAGTATAAGTAACACAAGTAGAATACGGCAACATACACACCTCAATAAAAAAAAAAAAAAAAAAGGACATCACAATCCTATTTCGGCACAATGCTGCTAAAAGGTTGCCTACCCCTGATGTAGATGCTGGCCTAGTCTGTCTTATTCCCATGGCCTAACCAAACAGGATTCTAGTGTTCTCCTAAAGTACTTACAAATTGACTAAAAATGTATAAAAAACAAACAAACTGATTACGTCCTGCATTGACTAGAAAGGTGTAAAAGGTACTTCCCACCGCAAGCTTGGTGGATCTATGGCACACCAGTGTTGAATTTCTGCTCACCAATGACTAGTGGGCAAGTGAAAATGTTGAGCCCTGATGAAAACAAAATAAGAAAAAACATAGATGAACTCCATCTTACAAATTCAATTCTGATTTCAATTGAACTTTGTATTCTAGGTGTTTGTTAGGCTATCTTTTTCACAAATTACTGTCTAGCAGGAAATTATAAGTAAAAAGGCGTTAAATTAGGGGGCCCAAAAGGTTGATCCCCAGACGTTGAAGAACAACTCCCATGATGCTTTGCATGCATTTAGAATGTCAAAGCATCACGGGAGTTGTAGTTTTAAAATATCTAAGGATCTATCTTCTGGGCACCCCTGCATTATATCAAGGGTCGAGGGACACTTACTAAAGTGTGTATTGTCTAGAATTCAAAGTGAATTTCAGATTATGTGTTACTATAACTGAACCAAAAACATTTTGTCCAATTCAGCTACTTTGCCTTAAAATTAGAAATTCACTTTGATGTAATTTTGAATTCCGGGCAATTCCCAGTTTACTGAATAGAAAATAAAATGCCACTGCTTTATTCATTTTTTATTTTCAACACAGTAAAGAAGTTTAAGCATGTATGGGATAGGCATAAGGCTATCCTAACTATAAGATAAGGCCAGGGACTAATGAAAGTATTTAGAAAATTGGGCAGACTAGATGGGCCGAATGGTTCTTAGCTGCCGCCACATTCTATGTTTCTATGTTTAAAATGCAGACCATGGCATGTTTTCATGGTAAAGAATATCTCTGCTTCACAACTCTCGTTGTTGTTTGTGGCCGTGTTGCATAGTTTGTCTAAGGCGGAGTGTCCAATGACTCCATGGGCATCCTGTCTGGGCCACAGGGATTCACAATGTGTAGGCTCCAGACTGAAATCCTGGATCTTGGCTTGTAGCTATTGCAACAGGGCTAGCAATCTTTGGTCCTGAAGCCACATCTCGGAATAAGAGTATAAAAGGTACGGTCAGTGTCTGCCCCTCTAGATTACATAAGACCATGCAAACAGAATGATAGTTCTTATAAAACATATAGAGACCTGGATAAGGAATCTCTCTCAGACAGCGTATAAATAAACTGAACTTATCTCAAAAAGAGATGCAGAAAAAAAATATCAGTCATGGCCGGTCAGTTCTGATAATGATATTGAGCAAATGAGAGTTCTTCATAATTATGTTTCCTGTCACTATTTAAATGGTGTATTGCCTTGCCTGTTTATTATTTAAGAGCCGGGGAGGTGGGTATCTGCATTTCATAGTAAATAAAAAATATCCACAATCACCTAGTAACAGAAAAAATCAATAGTTTGCTTGCTTTGTGCTTTAACCTCTCACTGCCTGCATGCTCCCCAGGGCAGCCACATGTTGGTAGTGGGGATTCACCTATGACCTGCATGTGCTATTAATACACAAATCAATGCTATTACCAGCTCCTTCCTTGCCAAGGACAAGGCTGGGGCAAGTTTTTTGAGACTGTCCCTGGAGTGGGGCAACCTGTGCTTGGCTTCAGGGAAGCAGTACCCAGTGTGGGACGCAAGAGGGCGCTGCAGACCCAGTCTCCTCCTCCATGGTCCACGATGGAGCCGGAATCCTGTCTCCTGGGTCATCCTGTAGCTTGCAGCAGCTGTCTCTTTGTGTGATACACACAGGGCAGTCTCATTCTGTGCTGCTACGGCTGTCACACACTGCACAGGTTTCCTTCTTGTCCTGGCTGTCACGTTGCACACACATTGCTGTCTCTTTGCACAAACAGAGCTGTCTCTTGTTGTCCCAGGTGCTGTCTGTCTGCTGCTGTCAGGATGCAGGAGGGGTCCAAGGCCCTGGCAGGTTAGTGTCACACCCAGTGTCTATTAACTCTGTCTAATATGGGGTGAACTAGGACAGGACACTCTAAAATGGGGTGGTCTAGGACAGGACACTCTAATATGGGGTGATCTAGGACAGGGCAGTCTAATATGTGGTGATCTAGGACAGGATACTCTAATATGGGGTGATCTAGGACAGGGCAGTCTATTATGGTTTCTTATAGGACAAGGCAGTCTAATATGGGGTGGTCTCAGACAGGGCAGTCTAATATTGGTGTCTACTGGGGGTCTGTGTATATGAAGGGGGATGCTCTGTGTGTGAGCTGTGCACTGATTGTGTTGTGTACTCTGTGTATTGTGTTGTGTTGTGTTGTGTAGTATAACACAGGTTAGTGAAGGCTGCAGAGCAGTTTAACACATTTGGTGTTTTGTGTAGGGACATTGTGCAGGTTGGATTGTAAGTGCTAGTGTGTGTGCAGCAGAGGTGATCACTGAACATTGTGTGTACCCTGTACATTGTGTTGTCATTGTTGTGTGCAGTATGACCCAGGTTACTGAAGGCTGCAGAGCAGTTTCACACAGGTGGTGTTTTGTGTAGGGACATTGTGCAGGTTGGATTGTAAGTGCTATTGTGTGTGCAGCAGAGCTGATCATTGTACATTGTGTGTTCCCTGTACATTGTGTTGTCATTGTTGTGTGTAGTATGACACAGGCTGGTGAAGGCTGCAGAGCAGTTTAACACATGTTCTGTTTTGTGTAGGGACATTGTGCAGGTTGGATTGTAAGTGCTAGTGTGTGTGCAGCAGAGGTGATCACTGTACATTGTGTTGTCATTGTTGTGTGCAGTATGACACAGGTTACTGAAGGCTGCAGAGCAGTTTAACACAGGTGGTGTTTTGTGTAGGGACATTGTGCAGGTTGGATTGTAAGTGCTATTGTGTGTGCAGCAGATCTGATCATTGTACATTGTGTGTACCCTGTACATTGTGTTGTCATTGTTGTGTATAGTATGACACAGGCTGGTGAAGGCTGCAGAGCAGTTTAACACATGTTCTGTTTTGTGTAGGGACATTGTGCAGGTGGGATTGTAAGTGCTATTGTGTGTGCAGCAGAGCTGATCACTGTACATTGTGTTTACCCTGTACATTGTGTCAGTGCAGTATAACACAGGTCAGTAAAGGCTACAGAGCAGTTTATTGCTAGGGACAATAGCTGGATTACATGTGCTATTGTTTATATAGCAGAGCTGAGATGTGCATTGTGGGGGTTTGGGATGCATTTTGTACTGTGTGCATGCTTATTGTGTGTTGTTATGGTTCTATTATTGTGCATTAGAGATCATAAAGAAAAACCCTCGATCAGCTGGGGGTCTGTCTCCATATGGTGCTGAATGGACAGCTCCCCAGTGTTAGTGAATGGGGGCAGAGTGTTGTGTACAGTGTGTGTTACCATAAACAGATAAATACACAACTATAAACCTACACATCTGTAATCACACACACAGGGCTCAAGAACAAATAAAAAATAAAGTCAATGGGGGTATATTTCAACCTCATTTAAAGTGCTCCGTTAGGAGATGGTGTACTTTTGAAGAATGTTTACAGGAAAGATAACACAGGATATCCAAAGGGAAAATGTATACAGTAAATAAAGGGCCGGGATATAGCTTATTACATAGAAACAAGCATAGGCCACAATCATAGCTAGATTTACAGGGATGGGTCATAGAATACACTGATGATTTCTGTGAAGCTAAAACTCCCCAAAGAACCTCCTTCTACCACTGCCATTACATTACACAGAGGGCCTACTGCTCCCATGTGTACGGCAGATTTATATGATCATATTACTTTTAGGGCCCAAGAGCTCAAACTGCTACTGTATTAACACGTTAGAGCAACAATATGTGATGAATTGAAACATTCTCAAATTCAGCTATTTTACCAAATTATGAATGGTATTCATGAAACAATGAATTGTAGTGAATCGAGAACCAAATTGTAAAATGTAGATTAAAACAGCCGAGCTGAGAGTACAGGTCGGACCAGTTCCACTCATCCTAAATGATAAAATTCAGGATTCTTTTAAATTGCAAAATTTAGCCCAAAACACCTGAGTTGCGAAAATTTTCTAGCTCAGATATTGTCACACTTGGCTATTTTTTGCCTACATTTTACACTTCAATTTTCAGTCCATCACAAGGTATCAGTTTTTGGGAATATAACATTTTGGACAGTATAGTTGAACAGAATACAGTTGACTTGGAGAATTTGTCTAATTCGCCTTTTTTGATCTACAAACAATTCTCACTTTTGTGAATAACTAAAATGTGTCATTTTGTACTCACGTCTTAAGTATTTGGAAAACGTTAATTGAGGTGTCAGTCGGTTATAGTTGTTTATACAAAATATCCGTGCTTTATAAAGCAGAAAATACTGTTTCTGAATATATTATTTACTGTATCACTTATATAGTGCGTTAAAACACATTTTAAATAAAATATAGTATATAAAGATAAAGAACGACCAACTTGGAGGTCCACACATTCTGAGATCCTTATTGGTCATCTTTATATTATCAACGTACTGGATCCTATTCCCAGTTTGTGAGTTAAATGGGTCCCTTATTGTAGTATCTTGCATTGTTGTCCAGGCTTAGAGAGTTTTAGGTTTCTTTAGAAATATTCAGAAGGTAGGTGGCCTTAATTTAGCACAACTGTTTATGAAATGTGTAAAAGACTTGGGGACTGAAATACTGAAAAAAAAAAAGCCCACAGGAAGTGGTCAGATAATTTTCTAACTCAGAATAGTATTTGTATACCAAGGCAGTGCTCCGGTTACTATGATGGTGGGAATTAGTCATATATATATATATATATATATATATATATGTAATACAAAGGGTATCTTATTTACACTTGAGAATTGTACACATCTGATCCTCCCAATCAATGGGTAACTTGCACTGTTTCTCTGTCTCAGTCAATACCACTTACTCTTGTTTTTCTCTCCCACGTCCTTTGTGTTGCAGTCTAATGCCCTCTACTGAGCCCAGAATGAACAGCAAGGCACTTCCTCAATGGCTTCTTCACACCCCTTGGAACTGAGGGATCTCAGGAGAGGGTGTGATGAACAAAGGCAAGCTGGGTTCTCAAGCACCATACGAGGATTCGAAAACCCTTCCTATGAAGAGATTGAGGAGACCCTTTTTGGACAGGACTCAGAGGACATACAGGAGTCCGGCCCAGGGCCCCAGTTGAGAGGGCAGGCAGTAAAAGATGACGAATCTCCACGTTCTCAGGACAGTCGAGAACCTGAGGCAGCAACGCATTCTGTGGATTATGGTTTTATCTGCTCCCTTATTCTTTTGGTCAGTGGGATAGTGCTTGTGGCAGTGGCTTACACAGTCCCCAGAGAGGTGAGAGTGAGCCCGGACTCTGTGAGTGCACGAGAAATGGAAAGGTTGGAGCTGTACTACGCACGTCTTGGGTCACACCTAGACAAGTGTATTATTGCTGGGTTGGGACTGCTAACACTTGGTGGTACACTCCTTTCCATGCTACTCATGGTTTCAATATGTAACGGGGAGCTATACCGCAGAAGGAAATTCACCTCAGCCAGAGGACCTAGGACAAAATATGGCTCTCTCAACCTGCGAATGAGACAATTGACTACAGACGGGGGTCAGGTTCTGGTGGAATCAGAGATCCTGGAGATGACAGTGGATGTCACTCAAAATCAACTTGAGCCTTAAAATACAATGTGCAAAGTAGATGGTGGGAACCGCACTTAATCCTAACGGCCAAGGTTGCTCCGGATCAGGACCAGCAATCCCAAAATTAAACACGAAAGAAGAAAGGAACACAGGCACTCCAAATTGAAACCGTATGCGGATTTATTAGGAAAAAATGCAACGCCAAGCAACGTTTCGACCAACAAAGGTCTTGAAAAAGACCTTTGTTGGTCGAAACGTTGCTTGGCGTTGCATTTTTTCCTAATAAATCTGCATACGGTTTCAATTTGGAGTGCCTGTGGTCCTTTCTTCTTTCGTTAAAATACAATGTGAACATTTCTCAAACGCTAGGAACACAGCGGGTTCTTACTTCTGATCAGTATAATATGATCTAACCACACGGACGATCAATGAAGACTGTTTATTCTGGCCATGACAGCTGGTTCAGATTCAGGCTAAGTAATACCCAGCAGTTAGGATCAAATATACATTGAAAGATAATGATATACAGTAATGAAATACCACTGTCAAATGTCGTAACTTCACGTCTATAAATAGGAAAAGTCATCTTAGAATTATTCCACAAATATATTTAGAGACAGGGATTTTATAAACCTACCAATCGAAAGGTTCCCTATGTATACACAGAATGGTAGCCACGAGTTCTCTTAAAAAGCACAAATAGGCTATAATAAACATGAAACGAATGTGCACTAGTAGAGGGAGGATATCATGGCCATTTCATTACTATGTGAAAGGACAGTGTGACAATGTGTCTAGTCCTTGTGTTGTCTTATGGAGCTGGCTCTGCAACTTGGCTCATTACTTATACGGTAACTTCCCAGACATTGTATCAATAGCATTAGGATTACAATTCAATTTTCTCATTGGATTTAGCAGAGGACGAACGGGCTCTTTGTGGCCACAAAGAGTTAACCAAAACTGCAAACCAGCTTTAACAGCTACTGCCATTACCAGCTTCATTTATTTCACTGAGGGTCCACTAGTCCCAGGATACAAGCAATAAACACTAGGCTATACTGTGAATTACATCAGACTGACTGCAATGTCAACCTGATCCACTTGGAGTCTGGTGAATAAACAGCAAGTTATGAGTTAACAAATCATATAATGAGTTAACAAATCATATTGCTGGTGGGGGGGGGGGGGGAGATGATTGTTTTTGTACGCAACCTGAGTTGTCAGACACAGTCAGTTCTTTAATAAAAATAAATAAAATACAACTACTGTAGACAGACGTGGAATGACCTCAAGAGGGTGTTATTTGATACTACAACTGCAGTAAATTGAAAACAGAATTGCGTGAATTAGAAGAGAAATAGCCAATTTCTCCAGCTTAGCTATAGCCACAACTTTTTTTTCCCCTTCAAATCACTGCAATTTAGTTTGTCGTGACTTAACTCCTGCGTTGAGCCGTTATAAATAGGCGACTGAAAAAGTAGGCACCAAAATAAGCACAACAAAAATGTAATAAAAATCTACGAGTAATAAAACAGAGCCTAATTATTAGCTTATCTGTACATTGGGTATAAATGTGGCTATTTCCACCACTGGTAGGATGTATTTTACACGTTCCTCTTCTGTATCTGTGAGCTCAGTTGCTAAATCCCCAGTTACTGCATGATCGCAGATTTGTCATAGACGCGATATGGGCGTAGCTCCAAACACCTGGTGTAGGACAAAGGTTGTCTATGAATATATGTAGCGTTTTAGTCTTAGTAGGGTAGTACCAGTGTGTGACCGCAGACATCAGTGAATGGCAAAGTCATCCAGTAATAATCTTGTACACTTGCAGGCATTTCAACTATGGTATGGTTACATTGGCAAGTTGAGAGATTAGTAGGTGGCAAATCAGCTACCTTAGGTAGAACTTTTTTTTTTTTTTTAATCAAATAAAATGTATTAATGAAAAATGTCATTTTTTTTGAAGTTTTTTTTTTTTTATGTAGACGCACTTGTTTGCACCCAGAGCATCATGGGATTTGTAGTTCTGCAACACATTGGGCTTTGCCTGTTATTTACCCCTGCTGTACATGTGAATAAAGGTTTGGGAACAAAGTCCGTTTGGCACCACACAAATCTACTCACACATTGGTTACCCTGGCATAGTGGCAGTGCCATCCATGATATAATGCGTGTGAGGAAGCAGATTACATGTCCCTGTAATCCTCGAGGCCTTCCGTACAGTAAAATTACAACTAAACAGGATTTTTAACGCAAAACAAATTCTTTATTTGCTCATGGTAAAAATTAACAAAAACCCAGAAACCAGTAAAGAAAAAAAAAGAAAAAAAAACAGCCACTGCCAAGTACTTGGCCTTGCTCAGTATGGACAACAGTGCATGTTTACACCGGTAAATCATTAGCTAAAATTGATTGTTATTGGTACTTCGCACTGGTTCAATCACAAAGACAAGCAGAGCTATTGCCTAAATTGGGAGATTTCCAATCATAGGGTGACCTGGGAAATTCTCACACTCTGCTACCATTTCTAGCAGATCTTCTACACCTAAAACTTGCATTCCCTTTTCCATAGTTCCCGGTTTAGTGAAAAAACAAAAACACAAACGTGGGATGTTTGTCTTTGGCAGGTCCTTGGAGAAAGATGAAGAGGCAGAATGATTAACAGTCCAACATCTTTAATATACAGTTTAATGTCAGCCATGGATTATATAAAGACTTCATACTGTTGCTCACGTACTCACTCGGGAACCCGAAGCAGATAGGCGGTTACACAGCTCTCGAAAGAAGCACCTGCGAGAGGTAAAAAACCAACACAAACCTAAACTCACTTTACAACCCAGTGCTATTAGTGCAAAAGAAAAACAGGAGAGGGATTAATCCTGTGTAGCAGATATAAGCTCAGGGCATCTAATCAGTGTGCCTTTGTATCTGCGACTTCTCACATGAACATGTCATCATATCCTGGAGGAGGGAGGTGATCAGGATCCGGCCTGGAGAGGGACAAGAGAAACAAGAGTTAAAAAATAAATACATTTAAAAAAAAAAAAAAAAAAAACACGAATAGATTTTTTTTTCCCAGTAAAGTAACAACATTTTATTCAAAAAGTGCACCCCTAATATTATGGTATAAAGGTGTGTTTTTTTTAAGCATAGAAGGGAATTTATTTTAGGGAACCACTCAAAGGCATTTGATGTATTCAAGATGGCAGGAAGGTGGGGTAACATGCATAGGTTCATTACAGGACACTCCTAACCACTATAACTTCAGTTCAGACAAGGTGCAGTCTTACCGGTTTGCAATGGTTTAACCCCAAAGCAGGTCCTACAAAGCTTGACGCTCTCTTATCACAATTTGCCTAGTAAACCTTGCTCATACTGCGGAGACAGAGAGAAGGAAGACGGGGCAGTTGCGTTGGGTTTTGATGTCCAAGTTTAGGGTTAAAACACTGCAAAACAGTTTAACCTCTGAATGTAAGAAGGTAACTGGACACTCCTAACCCCATTACAATATAAAGGAGCTGTTGCTGTTTCGGCAGTGGAAGTGTTCCTTTTAGCATCTTACAGGTATTTGTGTGGTTACTGACCTAAGGCAAAAGCTGAACATATAAAGATAAAGGAAGGGAATCACCTACAGAGAAAAAAACTTGAAATTATCTAAGATATGAACAAAGGAGTATTAGGAGCAGATAGATGGGTTATAAACAATAGAACCAGGTTATAGGAAACAATAATATAGCTGCAGTTTTATTATTCAATAAAATAAAAAAATACATCAAGGATAGTACTGTAGCATTGACAATAAGTGTGGAAGGCTTACAGTGATCATTTCAAATATAAAGAGTAGGATCCCACTCCGACCCCCTGGTAGAATATGAGTATAACTTGGTAACTAGGTTTCTCTATCTAGGTGTAATCCATCGGACCTGGAGACTTTGCATCATTTTAAGTATCGACACTGTATCCAAATTTTAGGTTTCCACACAGTTGAGAAATGCACGGAAAAAACCCCACAGGTATACAGAAATCATACCCTGGACGTCCTGATCCTAGCGGACCAAAAGGATCAAACCGAGCACCGGGTGGCACAGCTCCAGGAGGAAGGCCAATGGGTGGGCCTGGCCTGGGTCGTGTGCGTCCTGCGTGGAAAGGGTCCATGATCATGCCTCCAGAATGGCGCCTGTAGGGTGAAGACAAGACTCACAATATAAACATAGTCGATCCGTATGATCTCTAATAACCGGATTACTGAATAACGAGGGCAGTAACAGTAGAGATTTAAACTCACCCCAAGGGATCCAGGTCGGCAGCACCATATGGGTAATGTCCTAAAGGGTCAGTGCTGTGAGGAGACATAAATAAAAGTTTAGAGAAGGTAGAATATATGAAAGGGGAAGTGAAAGGGTCCCTAGGAAACTTACCCCACGGAGGACTGCGATGATGGATGCCTGGGGGGGATCCTCAAAGGATCATATTCTGGTGGTCTTTCTTGTGGTTGTTGTGTTGGTGCTTTCTTCTCCTCTCTGCGGCCTGACATGGGGCGGATGAGCTCAGAATTAAGAAGACGTTTCAGATCAGTGAGATTTTTATACACCCTGTATATGGAGAGTGGAAGGATGGAAAGAATGTGAAAAAAGCAGCAAGATGCAAAGCCAAGAAAGGAGGTTTCATTAAACAGCAAATGGTGGTGATCTGAATTTGCTAATTTTATGCTAACATAACCAAACAGGAACAATAGCCGAGTTAGCTTTTTTTTTGGCCAAAATTAACTATTTTTAAATTTATCACCATTTGCCGTTCAGTAAATAAACCCAGTAGTCTCATAAGCCCGAACCTGTCATGTTGCTGCAGATGAGCACGGTCAATATTGGCATCGATATCCAGGGTCACATCAAACACTTGCTCAGTGTGGAGATCCTATAAAGGTGAGAATGATCGTTTAGAAAGTGCCAGATTCATCACCCAGGGCTTCTGACGACTCTCCATGTGGCAAAGAAAGCTGGGTGAACAAGATTGAATGTATCTGAGTTGGAGTTAATTTATTTACATACAATGACCACAAGTAAAGAGAGAGTTAGAGAGCCGGAATGTTGAGTGAAGTGAATGAGTATAAGGTACATAGGTATTCCATACAAATGTGGTATCAAGAGGAACACTGCAGGGAGAGATCACGGGGAACGGGTGGGTGGTGCAGAAATGGGACCAAGGTCACCAGATTTGAAGGTGCATAAACAATAGAAAACCAGTTGTATTATTCATGTATTTGGGTTGATAAATACTAGAGCCAAAGCTTATACCCAAGACTAATGGGAGTTTGAGTGCAGGCTAATTACTGTGTTTTTAAATTTTTGAATTTAGCTGAATTCAGGTGATATATGCGAATAGGGGAGGGTAAAAGGGAACTTGTAGGAGCAGTACACTTAGTGTAAACATGAGATCAATGTAAATAGGGGGAATTTGCAGGGGGGCCATGACACTCATTAGCCTGTGCAGGGAAGGAGTAGGTTCAAAAGGAAACAATGAATGTGGGAGAAGACTGCAGGGAGGGCGATTGGTAAAGGAAAATCCAGGATCATATAGGCCGAGTTGGGTGATCCTTGGAATAATTTTTCTCTTACCATAACATTGACAATCAAGGTGCCATCTACAACCAGTGCTTTGAGGAGGATTTCCGAAGTCTTTTTCCCATAACGCAGCGTGTAAAGCTCTTTATTGTCACTCCACCCAACTGGCATCTGTTCAGAGTCTCTCTCTGGGCCATTACCCTAAAAGTAAGAAAATGTCAGTGGATTTGTACATTCAATGTGAAGTGGTCCTAATCTCACTTTGTGAACAGTGTGTGTAAATTAAGAAAGGGTACACATTTATTATACCTTCACTCTATTCAATAAAACAAGGTAGTTTAATGTGTTCCAATCTTAAATAATAATATTATGGATGGGGAAGGTATATTTTGCGATGTTGTAGTAATGTTGGGTGAGGTTTGTGTATTTGTTTATGTTCTGGTAAGGGTCTGAAGGTGGTGAGTCGGTTAAAGAGACACTACAGTCACCAGAACAACTACAGCTTATTGTATTTGTTCTGGTGAGTAGAATCATTCCCTTCAGGCTTTTTGCTGTAAACACACTGTCTTTTCAGAGAAAATGCAGTGTTTACATTACAGCCTAGGGACACCTCCACTGGCTACTCCTCAGATGTGCTTCCTGGGGCAGTGCTGTACACTGTGACTGTCATTCAGCGTCTCCACCCTCTGCATGCAGACACTGAACTTTCCTCATAGAGATGCATTGATTCAATAAATCTCTATGAGGAGATGCTGATTGGCCAGGGCTGTGTTTGGCTTGTACTGCCTCTGCCCCTGATCTGCCTCCTTGACAGTCTCAGCTAATCCAATGGGAATGCATTGTGATTGGCTCAGAGAATCACTTCTGATGATATCAGCCAAGAAGGCAGATCTGGGGCAGAGCCAGCAGCTGCAGACTTGCATACAAGTAAGGTTTTACTATATTTAGGGAGGCATGGGTGGGTAGATGGTGGTTTTAACACGATAGGGTCAGGAATACACGTTTGTGTTCCTGACCCTATAGTGTTCCTTTAATATATTGTCCAACAGATAAGGTAGACTATGTCAATATCAATATGTCTACTTACAAAGGTTTTGTTATTTTAAATATATTCTAAGCACTAACAGTGAGTGCATGTATTTTATTGCCCCAGTACACCACAAATTTAAGGGACTGCTATACAATACAAGATATTGGATCTAATGCAAACCGGGGTCTCAATTCTGATGGGGCTTAAAGACACCAACTCCACTCCTTATGAAAACTATTCCAAATTCTTCTGCTTAACTCCCGCTTTACAAAATCATAACTGAATGTACTTTTTAATCAAAACAGCAGAGTGACTGGATTCTACCCTGGTTTGCCCATACCTCAGTTGACTGAGACATTTCACAAACTTTACTATATCAAACCATCAGTAGATTCATCCCTTACTAAATACTAACATTTTCAGCTGCCTCAACCACTAGATTTAACCATGTGTTTCCAGAAACATCACTCCAGCCACTTGCTACGTCAGTTCTTAAAACTTTTTTAGGGGGGCGGAGCCTGACCTCGAAGCAGAAAGGACACAAATCATAGCAGCTCCTGCTAAATACAGCGAATTTTAAGGGCCAACACTGCTAATAAACGAGACAGAAAGGCTACCCAGAGTGCGGGGACATCGGGGTGAACAGGTAGACACCAAACAAGCGACGAACAAAACCCCATACACCCAGCACAATGGTGAGGCCTACAAGCACGGCGGGCGCAGGAGGGACGGACGCTTTCCTGCAGCCACGACCGGCCAAGAATCAGGCCTTGGGCCCTCGTTCCCCCCCCCTCTGGACCGGCGGGGGTTATCCTGGTCTACCCCCACATGATACCCCTACAAAGCGGTGGACAAACAACCACGATACAGAGACCCGCACCTACCATCACAAAGGCCCCCAAAATGGCGGATGCCGTCCATACAGCCTACCTACAAGATGCGTGGCTCACAACAGAGCTCCGGCTAAACCTCATCTTTTCCTCCTTCTGGAAGCAATTGAAGGCTCGCATGCGGACTCCGAAACACAAGCCACTGACGGCATGCACTGCACCACGAGGCACCCAACGGAGTGAAGCAGAAGCTCCCCCTAACCCAGTACCCGCAACAATTCATCTCCGGCAAGGGACCACCTCGGGACCACACCTGAGCACCAGGGTGGGCAGCAAAAAAACAGGGCCTGGAGCCCTGGGGATACCCGAGAGAGGACCCCCACGGCACCCTCATCGAAGACCTGCACTGAGACTCAAGCCTCAACGGGGCAAGACCGGCCGACACAGCGACTGAAATGGAGGGGCACAACACTCAGAGAGGAGAATGCGCTGAGAACGCACACAGGGAGCTGTCACAGCCCAAGACAGGTGAACCCAGCCCAGCACACAGATTGGAAGGCACTATACTCACTAGCCAACACACCCCCACATGGCTCAGGGGCTCTAAGCTGCCTCGCACCGGGAGGACTGCACCAGCTGCAACTATCAACACTGGGGGCATGCATCCAGCCCCGACTAGGCATCGGCTGACCCCAACGGGACTTGGACTCCAAGTCAGGCAAAATGCCCATTGTCACTCAGTTTCCTATGCCCCAACTGAAGTTCCCCGTATGTCGGCTGGCATCTCTATTTTATGTATGACTGTTTTTTGGACTGCTCGCACGGGGGATCACAGGGGGGTATTATCCATAGTCCATCGATTAAACGCTAAGTATACCTATGCTTAGACTAGCCCATGTTCAAGCGAGTATTATACTCTTATGTTATATATATATATATATATATATATATATATATATATATATATATATATATATTTTTTTTTTTTTTTTTTAGTGCAATCTTATCAATATGCTGTTTAGCAGTTAGGTTTCCAGTGTTATGTTTAATCTTTTCCCCACAAGCACTGCTAGAGCACTATTACAGTCTTGATCATAGAATGATTGCATTTGTCATGTTTCACCACTGTCACTCCTCTGAATAATCTTCTCTAACATGACCATATGTTTTACCAGCATGAATACTCTAATGTTAAATGCAAATCTTTAAACAAAAAGAAAAAAGTGCTGTGAAGCGGACATATTATGTACGCTATTAGATAATCTTTCGTGATGCCCAGCGCAATGTCTCTGTTAATGTGTATATCCTGCAAAGCACTACAAAAATAAAGAATAAAAAACAAACAAAAAAAAAAAAACAACCTTTTTTCATTTTATTTAACTGGGGACAAAATAATATATTGCCATTGAAATATTATTAAAATATATATATTGCATATCAGATACATGTTTTATTTTGAAAAAATAAAATAAAAACAATATATATATATACTGTATATATATTGACAAAACAAATTAGTAAGAGTCTTCTCGCTGTCAGAGGGGGTCTCTCGCTCCATTACCCAGCCATGTACCCAGCCCTCTCTCCATTACCCAGCCCTCTCTCCATTACCCAGCCCTCTCTCCATTACCCAGCCATGTACCCAGGTCTCCCTCCATTACCCAGCCATGTACTCAGCCCTCTCTCCATTACCCAGCCATATACCCAGCCCTCTCTCCATTACCCAGCCATGTACCCAGCTCTCTCTCCATTACCCAGCCCTCTCTCCATTACCCAGCTCTCTCTCCATTACCTAGCCATGTACCCAGCCCTCTCTCCATTACCCAGCCATGTACCCAGCTCTCTCTCCATTACCCAGCCATGTACCCAGCCCTCTCTCCATTACCCAGCCATGTACCCAGCCCTCTCTCCATTACCCAGCCATGTACCCAGCCATCTCTCCATTACCCAGCCATGTACCCAGCCCTCTCTCCATTACCCAGCCCTCTCTCCATTACCCAGCCATGTACCCAGCCCTCTCTCCATTACCCAGCCATGTACCCAGCTCTCTCTCCATTACCCAACCATGTACCCAGCCATCTCTCCATTACCCAGCCATGTACACAGCCCTCTCTCCATTACCCAGTTCTCCCTCCATTACCCAGCCATGTATCCAGCCCTCCCTCCATCACCCAGCCATGTACCCAGCTCTCTCCATTACCCACCCATGTACCCAGCTCTCTCCATTACCCACCCATGTACCCAGCTCTCTCCATTACCCACCCATGTACCCAGCTCTCTCCCCATTATCCAGCCATGTACCCAGCTCTCTCCCCATTATCCAGCCATGTACCCAGCTCTCTCCCCATTATCCAGCCATGTACCCAGCCCTCTCTCCATGTACCCAGCCATATACCCAGCTCTCTTTCCATTACCCAGCCATGTAGCCAGCCCTCTCCCCATGTAGCCAGCCCTCTCCCCATGTAGCCAGCCCTCTCCCCATGTACCCAGCTCTCTCCCCATTACCCAGCCATGTACCCAGCTCTCTCTCCCCGTGTACCCAGCTCTCTCTCTCCGTGTACCCAGCTCTCTCTCTCCGTGTACCCAGCTCTCTCTCTCCGTGTACCCAGCTCTCTCTCTCCGTGTACCCAGCTCTCTCTCTCCGTGTACCCAGCTCTCTCTCTCTCTCTCCATGTACCCATCTCTCTCTCTCTCTCTCTCTCTCTCTCTCTCCATGTACCCAGCTCTCTCTCTCTCTCCATGTACCCAGCTCTCTCTCTCTCTCCATGTACCCAGCTCTCTCTCTCTCTCCATGTACCCAGCTCTCTCTCTCTCTCCATGTACCCAGCTCTCTCTCTCTCCATGTACCCAGCTCTCTCTCTCTCTCTCTCCATGTACCCAGCTCTCTCTCTCTCTCTCTCTCTCCATGTACCCAGCTCTCTCTCTCTCTCTCTCCATGTACCCAGCTCTCTCTCTCTCCATGTACCCAGCTCTCTCTCTCTCCATGTACCCAGCTCTCTCTCTCTCTCCATGTACCCAGCTCTCTCTCTCTCTCTCCATGTACCCAGCTCTCTCTCTCTCTCTCTCTCTCTCTCTCTCTCTCCATGTACCCATCTCTCTCTCTCTCTCCATGTACCCAGCTCTCTCTCTCTCTCCATGTACCCAGCTCTCTCTCTCTCTCCATGTACCCAGCTCTCTCTCTCTCCATGTACCCAGCTCTCTCTCTCTCTCCATGTACCCAGCTCTCTCTCTCTCTCCATGTACCCAGCTCTCTCTCTCCATGTACCCAGCTCTCTCTCTCCATGTACCCAGCTCTCTCTCTCTCTCTCCATGTACCCAGCTCTCTCTCTCTCCATGTACCCAGCTCTCTCTCTCTCCATGAACCCAGCTCTCTCTCCCCATGTACCCAGCTCTCTCTCCCCATGTACCCAGCTCTCTCTCTCTCCATGTACCCAGCTCTCTCTCTCTCCATGTACCCAGCTCTCTCTCTCTCCCCATGTACCCAGCTCTCTCTCCCCATGTACCCAGCTCTCTCTCCCCATGTACCCAGCTCTCTCTCTCTCCCCATGTACCCAGCTCTCTCTCCCCATGTACCCAGCTCTCTCTCCCCATGTACCCAGCTCTCTCTCCTGGTCTCACCTTCTCCCCTTTGCCCAAACACCTCCAGCCATGGCTGACCAGCTCCCAGTGTATGAAGCAGAGCAAGGCATCCTGTGGCTGGGAGATTCTGGGAGATTCCAAGGTGAACAGTAACTCCAGACCGGGAGAACCCATCTCTGAGGTTCTGGTTCCGCGTACTTCCCTGAGGTCCGGTCCCCGGGTAGAAACAGAGCTCGGAATTAAGGTTCCGGGAACCTACCACTCACAGCCACTAGATGGCGCTAAGGCATTCTCTGCTACAGAAAGCCAGGAATAGTAACTGCAAATTATACACTGCACATAATAATACACTGCATGGATTGTATCGGGGGTTCACACTGCATGGATAATATCGGGGGTCACACTGCACATAATAATAAGGGGGGTCACACTGCATATAATAATGGGAGGGGGGTCGCACTGCATATAATAATAAGGGGGGGTCACACTGCATATAATAATAAGGGGGTCACACTGCATATAATAATAAGGGGGGTCACACTGCATATAATAATAAGGGGGGGTCACACTGCATATAATAATAAGGGGGTCACACTGCATATAATAATAAGGGGGGTCACACTGCATATAATAATAAGGGGGGGTCACACTGCATATAATAAGGGGGGTCACACTGCATATAATAAGGGGGGTCACACTGCATATAATAATAAGGGGGGTCACACTGCACATAATAATAAGGGGGTCACACTGCATATAATAATAAGGGGGGTCACACTGCATGGATTATATCAGGGGGGTCACACTGCATGGATTATATTAGGGGGTCACACTGCATGGATAATTTAATTGGGGTCAAACTGCATGGATTATATCAGGGGGGTCACACTGCATGGATTATATCAGGGGGGTCACACTGCATGGATTATATTAGGGGGTCACACTGCATGGATTATATCAGGGGGGTCACACTGCATGGATTATATTAGGGGGGGTCACACTGCATGGATTATATCAGGGTGGCCACACTGCATGGATTATATCAGGGGGGTCACACTGCATGGATTATATCGGGGGTCACACTGCATGGATTATATCAGGGGGGTCACACTGCATGGATTATATCAGGGGGGTCACACTGCATGGATTATATCAGGGGGGTCACACTGCATGGATTATATCAGGGTGGTCACACTGCATGGATTATACCAGGGGGTCACACTGCATGGATTATACCAGGGGGTCACACTGCATGGATTATATCGGGGGGGGGGGAGGGGGGCGGGGGTCACACTGCATGGATTATACCAGGGTGTCACACTGCATGGATTATATCAAGGGGAGGGGGGGTGTCACACTGCATGGATTATATCAGGGTGGTCACACTGCATGGATTATATCAGGGGGGTCACACTGCATGGATTATATCGGGGGGGGGTCACACTGCATGGATTATATCAGGGTGGTCACACTGCATGGATTATACCAGGGTGTCACACTGCATGGATTATATCAAGGGGGGGGGGTCACACTGCATGGATTATATCAGGGTGGTCACACTGCATGGATTATATCGGGGGGGTCACACTGCATGGATGATATCAAGGGGGTCACACTGCATGGATTATATCAGGAGGGTCACACCGCATGGATAATTTCATTGGGGTCACACTGCATGGATAATTTAATTGGGGTCACACTGCATGGATTATATCAGGGGGGTCACACTGCATGGATTATATTGGGGGGTCACACTGCATGGATTATATTGGGGGTCACACTGCATGGATTATATGAGGGGGTCAAACTGCATGGATTATATGAGGGGGTCACACTGCATGGATGACATCATGAGGTGGGGGTAGTCTGTTGACAGGGGCGGGCTGGGCCGGGGGGCAGGGAGGCAATTGCCCCCCAGGCCGCCCGAAATTCTTTTAGGACCGGCCGCGGCGGGCCGGCCCTTTAAATGCTGCAGCCGCCGAGCGCTCTGTAAAGAGCACTCAGATGGCTGAAGCTGCTTTTCCCTCCCTCCCCTCCCCTGTAGGTGGCCGAGCTGCACTCCGGTCCGCGGTCCCGGGGGGAGAGTAAAAAGAGGGGAGGGGGGAGAGTAAGAAGAGGGGAGGGGGGAGAGTAAGAAGAGGGGAGGGGGGGAGAGTAAAAAGAGGGGAGGGGGGGAGAGTAAAAAGAGGGGAGGGGGGGAGAGTAAGAAGAGGGGAGGGGGGAGAGTAAGAAGAGGGGAGGGGGAGGAGAGTAAGAAGAGGGGAGGGGGAGGAGAGTAAGAAGAGGGGAGGGGGGGAGAGTAAGAAGAGGGGAGGGGGGGAGAGTAAGAAGAGGGGAGGGGGGGAGAGTAAGAAGAGGGGAGGGAGGAGAGTAAGAAGAGGGGAGGGGGGAGAGTAAGGGGAGGGGGAGGAGAGTAAGAAGAGGGGAGGGGGGAGAGTAAGAAGAAGGGAGGGGGGAGAGTAAGAAGAGGGGAGGGGGGGAGAGTAAGAAGAGGGGAGGGGGAGAGTAAGAAGAGGGGAGGGGGAGAGTAAGAAGAGGGGAGGGGGGAGAGTAAGAAGAGGGGAGGGGAGAGAGTAAGAAGAGGGGAGGGGGGAGAGTAAGAAGAAGGGGGGAGTAAGAAGAGGGAAGAGAGGGAGTAAGAAGAGGGAAGAGAGGGAGTAAGAAGAGGGGAGGGGGGAATAATAAGAGGGGGGGAGTAAGAAGAGGGGAGGGGGGATAATAAGAGGGGGGAGTAAGAAGAAGGGGGAAGTAAGAAGGAGGGGAGATAAGAAAAAAAGGGGGGAGTAAGAACAAGAGTGGGGAGTAATTAGAAGAAGGGGGTAAGAAGAAGAGGGGGTAAGAAGAAGAAGGGGGAGTAAGAAGAAGAAGGGGGGTAAGAAGAAGAAGGGGGGTAAGAAGAAGAATGGGGGTAAGAAGAAGAAGGAAGGGGTAAGAAGAAGAAGGAGGGGGTAAGAAGAAGAAGAGGGGGTAAGAAGAAGAAGAGGGGGTAAGAAGAAGAAGGGGGGTAAGAAGAAGGCGGAGTAATAAGAAGAAGGGGGTAAGAAGAACAAGGGGGGAGTAAGAAGAACACAGGGAGGAGGGGGGTAAGAAGAACACAGGGGGGGTGAGAACACACAGAGGGAGGAGTGAGAAGAACACAGGGAGGGTGGAGGGGGGATGAGAAGAGCACAGGGAGGGTGGGTGAGTGTGATAAGAGACCGCTAGGGGAGGGTGGGGGAGAGGAGAGACCACTAAGGGGCAGGGGAGAGCTCTAAGGGACAGAAGGGACAGCTCTATAGGACAGGGGGCAAGACAGGGAGCTCTTTAACACTACGCGCGCACACACACACACACACAATGCATCCCTATACATACACAGAAACACACAATGCACCCCTATACATACACAGAAACGCACAATGCATCCCTATACATACACAGAAACAGAACATGCTTCCCTTACACACAGAGAAACACACAATGCATCCATTACACACACACACACACACACACAATGCAACCCTTACACACAAAGACAATGCATCATTTGCACACATACACAGAAACATACAATGCAAACCCTTACACACACATGCAAACACACACTGTTTTTCTTACATACACACAGAAACACAATGCATCTCTTACACTCAATGCACACACATACAGACACACACCTTGCATCCCTTATGCATACAAACACAGATTCACACAATGCATCCCTCACACACAACCAGAAACACATAATACATCCCTTATACACAAATACACACTGCTTCCACTACACACAAACACACTGCATCACCTGCACAAACTGGTATCCCTATACACTACATACCATAAGCACACATATTAGATAACACATACCCTACACACTCCACTTCCTGTGAGCGAGCTCATGGGTGGGTGGAACATATAAGTGGACTTATGAGTGGGCCTTATGGGCATACTCACCGTCAGGCACTGGGGCCCAGACCTTGAGCTGTGTAAGAGGCCCCAAAAAAATGGAGCTGCTTCCAATTCTCCCAGAACGTTGAATTTTGTGACCACAGTTGCAAACAGCCTCCAGAGGTCCTGTTCTACACCAGACCAGTGGAGCCAAACTGCAGCCCATCATCATCCTCATCTAATTGTAAGTAGGCAATCTAGTATATTATTAGTGACACTAATCTATAATTTACCTCACATTAAAGGGACACTATAGCTTAATGAAGTGGTTGTGGTGTCTATAGCTGGTCCCTGCAGGCTTTTTAATGTAAACACACACTGTGTGCAGCACTGGCGTTAGTTCATATGGCAGATCATATGGGTGGGGCATTGTGATGTCACATGGGGGGGGGGGCGGCAAATTTATATTTTGTCTAGGGCGGCAAAAATCCTTGCACTGGCTCTGATCCTGGGCAGGGGCACCAGTCTACTGGTGACCCACAGGAGGGGAGTGCACTGATTGCACTGCACTCTCCTCCTGCCCAGACCCGTCTTGACCGCAGTGCAAGTGCCCTCTGCCCCTAATTTACAATGGCTCACACTTACCAGTGCCTGGAGCCCTTTGCAGAGACGGAAACAAAGAGGTTCTGCGGCAGCTGGCCGTCCTGCAAGCATTACATTAAACAGCTGTTCCCCATGCAGCCACAGGTGGCGTTGTGCTGGGAGACTGTGATTACTCTTCACTTCCTCCCAGCCTACAGAGCAGCGCATGGGGGAGAGAGGAGGAGGCATGATTTAATCTTGAATAAATCCTCTAAGCAAACCTTTATAAATTTGGGGGGATCAGCTCTGTTTCCACAGTTTATTGTTGTTTACTCTCATCTCTGTAATATTGAGGGATGTCTAAGTAGTAACATCAGTGTGTGTCAGCAGGGCCAGCCGTTGGGGTGGGCAAGCTGTGCGGTCACGCAGGGTGCCATGACAACAGAGGCGCCCGGCGGCCAACACAGCTCACAAGTTGGGTACACCAGCATATTTAATTTAAACGATTCGCTGGTGGTCCACTGGTGCGCACCAGCAGTAGGTGCAGTCAGATCATATCCTCTCCCTCGTGTTTCCGGCGCTCAGTTAGTGAGTCAGAGCACAGGCTCAGAGATTCTCAGCCTGTGCTCTGACAACATTGAAAGTTGATTAGCATAACATCAATATCCGTTATAAAACCAGGAAAAGGTGGGCATGGATGGTGAACTGATTTGGTGGCGCAATGGGCCACTTGACTGGTTTTGCCCCCCAGGCCTAAGGCTGCCAGCCCTCCCCTGTCTGTTGATTAATTGAGTTCATAAATGGGGTGACTATCCTGCTGTTTGAGGGTGTCTGTCCTGCTGTATGGAGGGGGGGGGGGGGGTGACTGTCCTGCTGTTTGGGGGGGGGGACTGTCCTGCTGTATGGAGGGGGGTGGTGACTGTCCTGCTGTATGGGGGGGGGGTGTGACTGTTCTGCTGTATGAGGGGGTGACTGTCCTGCTGTATGAGGGGGTCACTGTCCTGCTGTATGGGGAGGGGGGTGACTGTCCTGCTGTATGGAGGTCATTGTACAGTCTGCACGCTGGCTGCATGGCATGGGATCACTGCCCTACTGGACAGACTATGGGATCACTTTACTGGCTGCTTACCAGCATTCACTGACTGGATCAACCCTCAGATATCTCAGAGAGTTATCTCAGAGACTAGGCAGTGCCATGGGATACTGAGTAACAGGGTAATACCTATGCTGGGATACTGAGTAACAGTGCAGTACCTGGGCTGGGATACTAACAGGGCAGTACTTGTGCTGGGGGTACTGAATAACAGGGCAGTACCTGTGTTGGGGATACTGAGTAACAGGGCAATACCTGGGCTGGGATACTAACAGGGCAATACCTGGGCGGGAGATACTGAGTAACAGGGCAGTACCTGTGCTGGGGATACTGAGTAACAGGGCAATACCTGGGCTGGAGATACTGAGTAACAGGGCAGTACCTGTGCTGGGGATACTGAGTAACAGGGCAGTACCTGTGCTGGGGATACGGAGTAACAGGGCAGTACCTGGGCTGGGATACTAACAGGGCAATACCTGGGCGGGAGATACTGAGTAACAGGGCAGTACCTGTGCTGGGGATACTGAGTAACAGGGCAGTACCTGTGCTGGGGATACGGAGTAACAGGGCAGTACCTGTGCTGGGGATACGGAGTAACAGGGCAGTACCTGTGCTGGGGATACTGAGTAACAGGGCAGTACCTGGGCTGAGGATTCTGAGTAACAGGGCAGTATCTGTGCTGGGGATATTGAGTAACAGGGCAGTACTCGTGCTGGGGATACTGAGTAACAGGGCAGTACCTGTGCTGGGGATACAGAGTAATAGGGTAGTACCTGGGCTGAGGATTCTGAGTAACAGGACAGTACTTGTGCTGGGGATACTGAGCAACAGGACAGTACTTGTGCTGGGGATACAGAGTAATAGGGTAGTACCTGTGCTGGGATACTGAGTAACAGGGCAGTACCTGTGCTGGGGATACTGAGTAACAGGACAGTACCTGGGCTGGGGATACTGAGCAACAGGACAGTACCTGGGCTGAGGATTCTGAGTAACAGGGCAGTACTTGTGCTGGGGATATTGAGTAACAGTGCAGTACTTGTGCTGGGGATACTGAGTAACAGGGCAGTACTTGTGCTGGGGATACAGAGTAACAGGGCAGTACCTGGGCTGAGGATTCCGAGTAACAGGGCAGTACCTGTGTTGGGGATACTGAGTAACAGGGCAGTACCTGGGCTGGGATACTAACAGGGCAATACCTGGGCTGGAGATACTGAGTAACAGGGCAGTACCTGTGCTGGGGATACTAAGTAACAGGGCAGTACCTGTGCTGGGGATACTAAGTAACAGGGCAGTACCTGGGCTGGAGATACTGAGTAACAGGGCAGTACCTGTGCTGGGGATACTAAGTAACAGGGCAGTACCTGTGCTGGGGATACTAAGTAACAGGGCAGTACCTGTGCTGGGGACATTGAGTAACAGGGCAGTACCTGTATCAAGGGCTACTGTGTGACAGAGTAGTACCCATGCCCAGGCAGTAGAGTACAGTTATGGTGAGCAAGGCTGTTCTTGAGACAGGGGTAATTATGGGGAAGGGGCAGCACCCGTGTTACATTTAGAGCACAGAACCTGGGTCAGAAAATAGTTACAGTTTGTTGAGGTATTACCTTTGTCAGGGTCAGTTTATAGTGATGGGGAGGTGGTCATTGTTACAGTGTGATTGGACTGTACTTGTCTTGGGTTAGGTACACTGTCAGCACAGTACAGTCTCAGGGGGATAGTATGGCGGGGCAGTACCTGTCTTGGGTTAGGTACACTGTCAGCACAGTACGGTCTCAGGGTGATGGCGGGGCAGTGCCTGTCTTGGGTTAGGTACACTGTCAGCACAGTACAGTCTCAGGGGGATAGTATGGCGGGGCAGTACCTGTCTTGGGTTAGGCACACTGTCAGCACAGTGCAGTCTCAGGGTGATAGTATGGTGGGGCAGTACCTGTCTTGGGTTAGGTACACTGTCAGCACAGTACGGTCTCAGGGTGGTAGTATGGCGGGACAGTACCCGTCTTGGGTTAGATACACTGTCAGCACAGTACGGTCTCAGGGTGATAGCATGGCGGGGCAGTGCCTGTCTTGGGTTAGGTACACTGTCAGCACAGTACGGTCTCAGGGTGATAGTATGGCGGGGCAGTGCCTGTCTTGGGTTAAGTACACTGTCAGCACAGTACGGTCTCAGGGTGGTAGTATGGCGGGACAGTACCCGTCTTGGGTTAGAAACACTGTCAGCACAGTCCCCGGGCAGAATGACCGTTACACTGTAGTGGTGGTGTACCGGTAGTATTTTCATATTAGTTCTTTTGAGCCCAGGGTGATTCCTGCTGATGCTCTGTCACACTCTGGAAGCGCATTAGTTATTACTTCCATAGTGACCCCATCATGCTTGGCCGCTGGGGGAGCGGTTTGGATTAATTTACATGGTTAGCCAATATTACAGCTCCCCCCCCCCCCCCCCAAAAAACAAAATAAACCTATTGGACTATTATGAACTCATGATGTGTGCCTGCAAAGCTTGGATTTAGATTTGCACAGTGCTCATTCAGAAATACAGTGCCCCTAATCCTGTCAAGATTTTTGAGTATACTGAAATATAATCCCCCCCCTTCACTTTCAGGATAGATACTCAGCAATGCTTAGTCTTGTGTGACAAGATGTCTGCTGTCACTCATGGTCTTTGCATTGGTCCATCAGATCCCGTTTGCCCTAAAAGATAGGCCAGCGCATTGTCCTGGCCGCGAGGATTGTCATTTGGTAAAGGCAACAGAGTGCAGAGTCAAGCTTTTTTTAAAGTAGTTTCCTAAATCTATCTATCTATAGCAAGGCTCTCCAAACTTCTCATGTTGGTGACACACTTTTAAGACTTGCATTATTTTGTGACACGGTGTTCTGTTATTTGAACACGTAGCTTCGGTTGCAGCCGCGTCGAATAAGAGGTTTTCGACCCGATTGCGCATGCGCAGTGTACATGTGTGATCCCTTGACCATCTTTTTGACATTCTGGCCCTTATTCACAATATAGTAATATAACATACCCACCCAAGTTGGATCTTCTCACCTTATTTACTGTTGCTGGCTGGCTGCTGCAGCTGGCAGACTGGTATGCCTCTTTCTTCCCCCAACACCTTTGTCTCTTTTTCCTCTTCCACCAGCCCCTCCTAAGTCCACCCTACCCTTCTCTTGTCTCCTCCTACCCTCCTGTGCCACTCTTTGCCTGCACAGCCTCACCTCGCTCCATGTAGAGTGGCCAAGCAGGCGCACAGCAGTAGAGGAGCTTCTGTCCCCCTACCTGGTCTGACTGAAAGCAGTACTGGGCTCTTAGTGCTGTCAGACCAGGTAGGGGGAACAGACGTTCCTCCACCACAGGCTACCTGCTCGGCCCCGCTGCATGGAGTGACCGGTGGGAAGGGAGTTCTGTGCAATACGCTCCCCTTCCTGTCAGACAACTCAAGACATCTCATTGGCACATGGGATAATGGAACATTACAGTGTTACAAATACAAACATGTATTCCTAACGCTGCTAATGTCCTGTAGATGTTAAAGGAACACTATAGTCACCTAAATTACTTTAGCTAAATAAAGCAGTTTTAGTGTATAGATCATTCCCCTGCAAATCCACTGCTCAATTCACTTTCATTTAGGAGTTAAATCACTTTGTTTCTGTTTATGCAGCCCTAGCCACACCTCCCCTGGCTATGATTGACAGAGCCTGCATGAAAAATAAAAATCTGGTTTCACCTTCAAACAGATGTAATTTACCTTAAATAATTGTATCTCAATCTCTAAATTGAACTTTAATCACATACAGGAGGCACTTGCAAGGTCCAGCAAGCTATTAACATAGCAGGGGATAAGAAAATCTTAATTAAACAGAACTTGCAATAAAGAAAGCCTAAATAGGGCTCTCTTTACAGGAAGTGTTTATGGAAGGCTTTGCAAGTCACATGCAGGGAGGTGTGACTAGGGTTCATAAACAAAGGGATTTAACTCCTAAATGGCAGAGGATTGCGCAGTGAGGCTGCAGGGGCATGTTCTATACACCAAAACTGCTTCATTAAGCTAAAGTTGTTCAGGTGACTATAGGGTCCCTTTAAGGATTGAAAAGAAAAGACCAACAGTAAATTTCACACATGGTTTTTGGTGTTCCTCTTCCAGCACAATGTGTGCTCTGACTGTGCCAGGACGTAATATGGATTGTGGTGTCACTAAATCTTTAATATACATTTAAATTAAAATAGAACAACACAAAACAACAAAAAATGTTTAAACACAAGCGATAGGTGATTTTTAATGTTTTAGTCAGTGGTGTAAATTCTAAAAAGTGATGCTTCCCTGTCACAATACAATGGCTCCACCAAACCTTGGGCCGTGATGGGATAACAGTTAAAATTAAAAAAAAAAAAAAAAGATATTAAAAAGCATGCAACTCGCACCAAGATTCAATAAATATCTGTGTGTGCTTTCTGACATTAACTTCCATAATGGCGTGAATTCCTGCCATTATGCCATACGTTCTCTGAAGAGCTCTGAGCATTTGCCATCCTATGAGTCAGTAAGCCATAGAGTGTATAATAGGCTGTGTGTGACAGACTCATCATAGACTGCAAGCAGTGACAAGTCACCTTTATTATCGGATACAGACACCACAGTCTGAAAGTGTATTAATACATTTAATATAAATAGTAATTAAAACTTCTGGACTCCTACATGCTGATTAAGGTAGCACGTGACCGCTCCAATATTAGGAAACAGAACTAGACAGGGATGGGAGAAATTTCAGGACCAGAGTCGCAGCATTTCTTTATTAAAAGAAACCCCCCTAATGTCATTTAAATATTACAATATAAAAAGTGTAAAAACAAAAACAAAAAAAAACACAACTCTGTTTATATGTATGCAGTTTTCTCCGCACAGGCTTAACAAGTTAAAATTGCAAGTCAACTTTCTTTCTATGGCTGAGTTTAATTAATCAGTGTGCTTTAGGGCTGTTGCAATGGTTTCTGGGCGGTGCAGTTTGTCCAATTATCTCCAGCCAACAGCTTAAAGGGACACTACAATATACCCCCATCATATGTTATCATTGTGTAGTAGATATACTACAGTAAAAAAGAGTCATGCATTTAATTTTTTTTTATTGGGGTATATTTAAAAAGCGCTTGTAAAAGTTGCAGCTCTTGCATCTGCAGCCTTTGCAAACCCTCCTCTTCTAACCCCGCCCAGACTTTCTGTAGCTGTCCAATCACAGACTTCCCAATGCAGTTCAATGAGAAAGCTTTGCAAGGCAGGAGATCTGGGCAATTGCTGCCTCTTGAGTTTACTTCCACTGAGCTAAACAACCAGGAAGTAACAGGACTGGTTGTGTGATTGACAGCCAGGAGGGTGTAACCAGGTCACTTTAACCCCTTAAGGACCAAACTTCTGGAATAAAAGGGAATCATGACATGTCACACATGTCATGTGTCCTTAAGGGGTTAAAAAAAAAAAAAAAAGTGGTCAGTTTCTATTGAAAAGCAAACTCACACAAAGCACTTCAGCAAGCTAAACACCCACACTACAGACCAATAAACAAACACAGCCATAAGCTATGCGAGTTAACAGACACTGGTTTGGCATGACCCTTTCAAATTCTATAGTTTTCCAAAAACCATGATGGTACAGCTCAATGAAGTGGTCTGGGTGCCAGGTCCATCTAGGGTTAACCCTGAAGCTGTAAACATAGCAGTTTCAGAGAATCTGCTATGTTTACACTGAGGGTTAATCCAGCCTCTAGTGGCTGTCTCACTGACAGCCGCTAGAGGCGCTTCTGCGATTCTCACTGTGAAAATCACAGTGAGAAGACGCTGATGTCCATAGGAAAGCATTGAGAAATGCTTTTCTATCGACGGTTTGAATGCGCGCGCGGCTCTTGCTGCGCATGCGGCTCCGACAGGAGGAGGAGAGTTCCCCAGCTCTGAGGGAGCCCGGCGCTGGAGAAAGGTAAGTAGCTTAAGGGGTTTTATCCCCTTCAGCCCAGCAGAAGGGGGCGGACCTAAGGACTACATAGTGTCAGGAAAACAAGTTTGTTTTCCTGGCTCTATAGTGGTCCTTTAAAGGGACACTCCAGGCACCCAGACCACTTCTGCTCATTGGAGTGGTCTGGGTGCCAACTCCCACTACCCTTAACCCTGCAAGTGTAATTATTGCAGTTTTTTTTTAAACTGCAATAATTACCTTGCAGGGTTAAGTCCTCCCCTAGTGGCTGTCTATTAGACAGCCACTAGAGGGAACTTCCGGGTCCCTAGCACAGGTTTTCTGTGCTAGAGCGTCGCTGGACGTCCTCACGCTGTGTGAGGACCTCCAGCGTCGCTCTATTCCCCATAGGGAAGCATTGAAATTCATTTTCAATGCTTTCCTATGGGATGCGCATTAGGTCTCCTCGGCCGGCGGGCGAGATCAGTCTCGCCCACCGGCCGACGTAAGCAGAAGGAGGAGCGGCGGGGGAGGAGGAAGCAGTGATGTGGGACCTGTCGCTGCCTCTGGTAAGTCACTGAAGGGGTTTTCACCCCTTCAGGAACTGGGGATTGGGGGGTGGGAGGGAGAGGGACCCTCCAGTGCCAGGAAAACTGAGTTTTCCTGGCACTGGAGTTTCCCTTTAAGGGAGAGTTAAAGGTTTAACATCCAGGTTCTTGTCTAAAATCAGAAATTCAAATGCAAGCCAAAATTGGAAAAATTCAACAAAACCAGCAAGCTCCCAGTTTAGCAATTTTCTTTTGCCTTAAATTTCACATACAATTTGCACTTTTAAAAAGCTTATTTTAACTGAAAACAGTTAAAAACACAATTTTTGTACCCTTGGTGGTCTCTTCAGCCATTACACAGACAGAATCTTTACAATTTGTCAGACTGATCCCACCCACAATACAGCTCAGATCTGAAATGCTGGCAAATTCTCTCTGTTCGAAATGATATAGTAACCCCTAAAAAATGGCCTAGCCTACTTCGTGCTTTGACTGTGAGGTATAGCTGGTACATCGCCAGGCACAGTAAGGGGTCTGTATCTGCATTATATTTTTGACTTTACGATAGCCTAGTTATGCACTAACATAGCCAAGTCACGGGATAAAAGAACACTGAAAACATTTCGGTTTGCAGTTCAGCAAGTTTTTTTTTTTTTTTTTACCATATCTCAAAATTCATTTTAGCCACTTCAAAATTTAAGGTTGATATATTTCCATATCTTTATAAGCTCTAAGAAATCACTCTAAATTAGCACTTCACCATCACATTGGTTGTCTATCTTGAGTGTATAAGAGACGTTATTTTTGGTGATATAGCAGCTATTGAGAACAGCTTTTTTACAAATTGGGTATATCATTTATTCTCTGAATATTAGCACTGGTACCCCCCCTTGTCAAGAAAGCAGACAAAAGTTATCAATTTAAAAGGTTAGTAACAGCATTACGGCTACATGGACCGGTTTACATAGATTTTCGTGGCACTGCATCCAGAGTTATCGGGTCAAAGATGTACATATGCCAGCCTACTTTGCCAGCCACGAGTCCTCATTAATATGAATAAGAGCGGTTTAAAAGTAGAATGCATAAAGAGGTTTGTGCGGCTTGGGCAGTCCTCGCACAGTTCTCTCACTTCATGGAGGGGAGAGAGAAAATGTCCTTAATTGTTTGAGCAGCATGATCTTACACAATACATACAAAACAACTGAGTAAGAGTTTCCGGCTGATTGACAGGCTGACAGTTATCTTTAGTGGCAGTGATTCTTACAAATTACTGCCGCTATACTGTAGCTCATTCTGAAGAACGTGAGGTTTCACGAGGGGCTCTCAACAATAATGCAAAGTGCATTTGGTTCTTAAACGGACATTCTATAGAATTAAACAGAAATGTTCTGATGTACATATTAAAATTAGGATTATACCTGAACTAAAACATGAAACCCAGTTCAGACCGAATTTTGGAGTTACCCGTAGCCTAAACATCAGGGGCGGGCTGGGCCGGGGGGCAGGGAGGCAATTGCCCCCCAGGCCGCCCGAAATTCTTTTAGGACCGGCCGCGGCGGGCCGGCCCTTTAAATGCTGCAGCCGCCGAGCGCTCTGTAAAGAGCGCTCAGGCGGCTGCAGAACAGATTCTCCCCTCCCTCCCCTCCCCTGTAGGTGGCCGAGCTGGTCTCCGGTCCGCGGTCCCGGCCGGAGTGATAGGAAAGTGCACTGAGTGTGCACTTCCTGTCAGTCCGGCCGGGTACAGGAAACAGAAACCCCTGTTCCGCGCGGAACAGGAGTTTCTGTTTCCTGTACCCGGCCGGACTGACAGGAAGGTGCACACTGAGCACCTTCCTGTCACTCCGGCCGGGACCGCGGACCGGAGACCAGCTCGGCCACCTACAGGGGAGGGGGTAAGAAGAAGGGGGGGAGAGTAAGAAGAGGGGAGGGGGGGAGAGTAAGAAGAGGGGAGGGGGGGGGAGAGTAAGAAGAGGGGAGGGGGGGGGAGAGTAAGAAGAGGGGAGGGGGGGGGGAGAGTAAGAAGAGGGGAGGGGGGGGGGGAGAGTAAGAAGAGGGGAGGGGGGAAGAGTAAGAAGAGGGGAGGGGGGAAGAGTAAGAAGAGGGGAGGGGGGAAGAGTAAAAAGAGGGGAGGGGGGAAGAGTAAAAAGAGGGGAGGGGGGGAGAGTATAAAGAGGGGAGGGGGGAGAGTAAAAAGAGGGGAGGGGGGAGAGTAAAAAGAGGGGAGGGGGGGAGAGTAAAAAGAGGGAAGGGGGGAGAGTAAAAAGAGGGGAGGGGGGAGAGTATAAAGAGGGGAGGGGGGAGAGTATAAAGAGGGGAGGGGGGAGAGTAAAAAGAGGGGAGGGGGGAGAGTAAAAAGAGGGGAGGAGGGGAGAGTAAAAAGAGGGGAGGGGGGAGAGTAAGAAAAGGGGAGGGGAGAGTAAGAAAAGGGGAGGGGGAGAGTAAGAAAAGGGGAGGGGGGAGAGTAAGAAGAGGGGGGAGTAAGAAGAGGGGAGGGGGAGTAAGAGGGGCGGGGGGAGTAAGAAGAGGGAAGAGAGGGAGTAAGAAGAGGGGAGGGGGATAATAACAGGGGGGAGTAAGAAGAAGGGGAGATAAGAAAAAGAGGGGGGTAAGAAGAAGAAGGGGGGAGTAAGAACAAGAGTGGGGAGTAATTAGAAGAAGGGGGTAAGAAGAAGAGGGGGTAAGAAGAAGAAGGGGGAGTAAGAAGAAGAGGGGGGAGTAAAAAGAAGAAGGGGGTAAGAAGAAGAGGGGGGAGTAAGAAGAAGAAGGGTAAGAAGAAGAGGGGGGAGTAAGAAGAAGAGGGGGGAGTAAAAAGAAGAAGGGGGTAAGAAGAAGAAGGGGGGTAAGAAGAAGAAGGGGGGTAAGAAGAAGAAGGAAGGGGTAAGAAGAAGAAGGAAGGGGTAAGAAGAAGAAGGAAGGGGTAAGAAGAAGAAGGAAGGGGTAAGAAGAGGGAGGAGGGTAAGAAGAAGGGGTAAGAGGAACAAGGGGGGGAGTAAGAAGAACACAGGGAGGAGGGGGGTTAGAAGAACACGGGGGGTGAGAACACACAGAGGGAGGAGTGAGAAGAACACAGGGAGGGTGGAGGGGGGATGAGAAGAGCACAGGGAGGGTGGGTGAGTGTGAGAAGAGACCGCTAGGGGAGGGTGGGGGAGAGGAGAGACCACTAAGGGGCAGAGGAGAGCTCTAAGGGACAGAAGGGACAGCTCTATAGGACAGGGGGCAAGACAGGGAGCTCTTTAACACTACGCGCACACACACACACACACACACAATGCATCCCTATACATACACAAACACAATGCATCCCTATACATACACAGAAACACACAATGCATCCCTATACATACACAGAAACAGAACATGCTTCCCTTACACACAGAGAAACACACAATGCATCCATTACACACACACACAATGCAACCCTTACACACAAAGACAATGCATCATTTGCACACATACACAGAAACATACAATGCAAACCCTTACACACACACATGCAAACACACACACACACTGTTTTTCTTACATACACACAGAAACACAATGCATCTCTTACACTCAATGCACACACATACAGACACACACCTTGCATCCCTTATGCATACAAACACAGATTCACACAATGCATCCCTCACACACAACCAGAAACACATAATACATCCCTTATACACAAATACACACTGCTTCCACTACACACAAACACACTGCATCACCTGCACAAACTGGTATCCCTATACACTACATACCATAAGCACACATATTAGATAACACATAACACATCCCCTACACACTCCACTCCCTGTGAGCGAGCTCATGGGTGGGTGGAACATACAAGTGGACTTATGAGTGGGCCTTATGGGCATACTCACCGTCAGGCACTGGAGCCCAGACCTTGAGATGTGTAAGAGGCCCCCAAAAAATGGAGCTGCTTCCAATTCTCCCAGAACGTTGAATTTTGTGACCACAGTTGCAAACAGCCTCCAGAGGTCCTGTTCTACACCAGACCAGTGGAGCCAAACTGCAGCCCATCATCATCCTCATCTAATTGTAAGTAGGCAATCTAGTATATTATTAGTGACACTAATCTATAATTTACCTCACATTAAAGGGACACTATAGCTTAATGAAGTGGTTCTGGTGTCTATAGCTGGTCCCTGCAGGCTTTTTAATGTAAACACACACTGTGTGCAGCACTGGCGTTAGTTCATATGGCAGATCATACGGGTGGGGCATTGTGATGTCACATGGGGGGGGGGGGCGGCAAATTTATATTTTGTCTAGGGCGGCAAAAATCCTTGCACCGGCTCTGATCCTGGGCAGGTGCACCAGTCTACTGGTGACCCACAGGAGGGGAGTGCACTGATTGCACTGCAGTCTCCTCCTGCCCAGACCCGTCTTGACCGCAGTGCAAGTGCCCTCTGCCCCTAATTTACAGTGGCTCACACTCACAACAAGCAGTGCCTGGAGCCCTTTGCAGAGACGGAAACAAAGAGGTTCTGCGGCAGCTGGCCGTCCTGCAAGCATTACATTAAACAGCTGTTCCCCATGCAGCCACAGGTGGCATTGTGCTGGGAGACTGTGATTACTCTTCATTTCCTCCCAGCCTACAGATCAGCGCATGGGGGAGAGAGGAGGAGGCATGATTTAATCTTGAATAAATCCTCTAAGCAAACCTTTATAAATTTGGGGGGGATCAGCTCTAGTTTCCACAGTTTATTTGTGTTTACTCTCATCTCTGTATTAATATTGAGGGATGTCTAAGTAGTAACATCAGTGTGTGTCAGCAGGGCCAGCCGTTGGGGTGGGCAAGCTGTGCGGTCACGCAGGGTGCCATGACCACAGAGGCGCCCGGCGGCCAACACAGCTCACAAGTTGGGTACACCAGCATATTTAATTTAAACGATTCGCTGGTGGTCCACTGGTGCGCACCAGCAGTAGGTGCAGTCAGATCATATCCTCTCCCTCGTGGTTCCGGCGCTCAGTTACTGAGTCAGAGCACAGGCTCAGAGATTCTCAGCCTGTGCTCTGACAACATTGAAAGTCAGAGCCGTGAAGGAGCGGGTATGGCAAAGAGCTACTGATTAGCATTACATCAATATCCGTTATAAAACCAGAAAAAGGTGGGCATGGATGGTGAACTGATTTGGTGGCGCAATGGGCCACTTGACTGGTTTTGCCCCCCAGGCCTAAGGCTGCCAGCCCTCCCCTGCTAAACATTAACCTGGCAACTCTCCCAAAGCTTCGTGTGAACTCTGCAAGGTATGAATCAATGGATCTAGTCAAGTCCAACAACCCAATTGTAAACATCACTGCACATGTGAATTTTATATCATGACTCCCAACATTTCAAATGGACACAAATTAATTTAAGGGTGAGACCAGGGGTGTGGCTGTTCTGAGAAAATTTAGGTGACGTCCTAATATATGCAACTAAATGTATTTTAGAACAAGAACAACCTATCTACATTTAAAGAGCAGAGTTCTGGCATAAATGCTGACAAAAAATACCCAGCTCCTATAGCAGAGTGGCAGATGGATTTGGGCCCAAGATACAGACTGACTTTTCTAATAGACAGTATCAAATTTTGATCTAGACCGGGGTGCCCGAGGGGTAGATACCCCAGATGTTTTAAAACTACACCTTCATTGATGCTTTGTCATTCTAAAGGCACGCAAAGCATCATGGGAGGTGTAGTTCTACAACATCTGGTGATCTACTTGTTGCGCACCCCTGATATAGACATTGGTTCTTCCGCACTGCAATTCTGTTGCAAAACAAATCAAACAATTCAGTAATTGTTTTAGAATATGTTTTGGAGTAAGCTTTTTTTTTATGCAATGAACCTTTTCATGTACGTTTGCTGCCTTAATTAAAGTATATGATTTCTCTTGTGATATCACCTTTGTCATGGTATGCCCCAAATTAATTCACTATGGTTTTGTTGATTTTTCTACTGACCCCCTTCCCCCAACATATGACCTTTAGTCTTTCCACGTGCAGTGTGTGAATACCTGCCAACTGACCCGGATTTCCAGGCACAGTCCATATGTTGCAGTGTTTTCTTTGCTATATCCCAGGCCTGAACCTTGTACACATTATCAGAGTATTAAACAGCCATCCTGTTGTGCTTGTACGAGTCGGTGGAATATTTATTCTCATAAGGGCCGCTCTAAAACCAGTTCTGCAGGATTCTCTGTTACATATCCACAGAATTATAATCATTTTGTGAACATGGATCCTGTATGATTATTTAACCCCTTCATGTATAACTACAAAAACACATGACATATTTCGGCAGATTAAGCACCAGCGCAGAGAGTCAACTACACAATCAAATACCAGAAACAAACAGATTGTGGCATTTTCTTTACTAACAATAGAAAACATTTATGCAAAACACTATTATTTTTTTCCTGAGCAGCAAATGAAGAGAGTCTTTGCGAATTCTGCAACCCACATTGCCTGCTAATGAAATCGCACATTACATTCCTATCCCATACTCTCCCTGCTTGTGAAAGAGCACATTGTTCTAAGTTCAACCCCGCCGTTAAAATATACTAATTCAGGGCCTGCAGCACTGCCAGTACCTGCAAATCAATAGCTCTGCACATGACTCCAGCAGAGCCTGCTCTGCACACACAAAACATTGTATACCTTCAAAGTATTGCACAACTGATACTGCACAGAAAATGGACACATTACATTCTGTAAAATGCTCTGTACAGTAACGTAGTGTCAAGGCAGTTATAAACATCCATCAGTTTAATTAGTTGCAGCTAAAAACTGACAGATTTACGTTCCAGAACAAAAACAAAATTTACACACAAAAAAAAATTAAACTAAACCGTGAATTGTCAAAAATTGCAAAGTTTAGGACGAAACAGAATAATTGTTAAAAGGTTCTCATTCTGCTACCTTTACAGCTGATCTCAACTATTCTTTCAGGCCTAAATTTGCAATTCCCAGGTTAATGTGCAGCAATTCAAGTTTTAGTGGATAACCCTGTTTATTTAAGCAGATTTATGTACTAGACAGAAAATTGCAGTGAAATGAATAACAAACTGAAAAATGTAGTCACTAAACTGCGAACATAGCCAAGTTGCATTTTATTTTATTTTTTTAAACTGTGTCTATATTTTGCATTTGAATTTTGAATGCACTGCAATTCTGTGTTTAGTAAATAAATTCCAGGAGAACATCTAAATAAAAAAAAATAAAAAAAATTCACATTAGCATTGATAGTTCCAGTTCAAGCATGCAAGAGTAGAGAACGATAATGCAGTAAAGTCTTTCTTACAGCCCCCGGGGCATTCGGCACTCAGATAAGCAGCAACACTGGCCAAAGCAGTGTGTAGGACTCAGCACTCCTGTACAAAGCAGTACACTTAATGCAGGGCAGGGCAATCCTATAAAGACAGGTGTACAGGAAAAGGGAAGCCTAGTATACGGTACAATTCCTTGATTTGAGACTCCAATGAATGTCGGCTGTGTTAAACACCTTTATATACAATCCTAGTGAAGGAACCAGACAGGTGAGAATCCTAAAGAACTTTAATACTCCCAAAGCCAAAGATGTACTATTCAGAGGTCTGATAAGCCAGTACTTTTAGATTCCTGCTACTCCCGTTACATTGGCATCTTTTGGGCATCCCTAGCTTGCCGAAGTCCATACAGCCATTTGATCACCCTGGCATTTCTTTCGATAATTGAAATGCCATAAGGGTTACGCGATGCTGGGGTCTCTTCAGGGGTGACTGCACTGAACTGTGATTGGGCGCATTCAGAGCTCTCCGCACTGACGCTGTGAAACTTAAGAGACACTATATCAGAGCTTGCCCGGGCAAAGTGCTCTGCGCCAATAGTTGCCACTTCTCCGGGGTCCAGTCCACAGTAATTGAAGAAGCGTTCCAGATCAGCGCTAGCTCTTGAGTAGCGATCACTCAGGTCAGACTTCGATCGCTGTAGTGTGGCCTGCCGTTTTCCTGGGTCCGTTGGCGAACACAATGGTGAACACAAGGGTGAACGGAAAGGGTGATCAGTGGGGAGACCAGACCTGGCAGGGGAGGCCATCACAGGAGTTACAACCACGTCAGGAACTTTAAGTGGCCGTAGGGTTTCTCCAGGCCGGACGTCCACTCTGCGCACAGCTGATGTGCTGGGTGCCCGATGACTGGAAGGAGTCTCAGGCCTGGACAGATCCCTTGGTTTCTCTAGTTCTTGCCAGGGTGACACGTCTGCCCGTGGAGATGTGAGAGGACTGTCACATATATTGATTAGGTTATTGAGTATGTCCAGGTTAAGGGAAGTTTTAGATGTCCTGCCTTCCGCTCTCTGGGACGTCGGTGAGCCCTTGCGATTTGGGGTAAGGAGCACTCTCCGGACTCCTGGCGAAAAGAGAGGCTGTCGGGTCAGCGGTGCCCTTACTGGCTCTTGTTTGTTGGCTGCCACATGCTTGCTTTTGACATACTTTGCC
Source organism: Pelobates fuscus (assembly GCF_036172605.1). NCBI lineage: Eukaryota > Metazoa > Chordata > Amphibia > Anura > Pelobatidae > Pelobates > Pelobates fuscus. Next base: position 293,942,116 of record NC_086322.1, read on the forward strand.
TTGTCTGCCTCCAGTCTCTCCACTGCGCTTAGTTTACGGCTGCCACCATCATTCTGGCGTTTAAAGTACTCTGGGCCCTTGTTAAGAATGCGGAAGGGCATCGCGGATGTGAGAGGGGCTCCCATCCCATTCGACTGCAGCGTGCCAACAGACATTGGAAACTTCAAACAGAACCACTAGGTTCTTGTCGCTCTGGCAAACATATTAACCACTAGCTGCGTTTTCTCTTGCATACTAGAATATCCAGCCCATCCGATACAGAGGCGTCTAGTCACTGGAGAAACAATTCCTGCAAAACCAGAGAGAAACATTAACTCAGGACATTCATCCCTCTAAAGGTTTACAAGAGTTTGCCGGGCAGAAAGCATCAACCACACAAAAGCCAGAGGCTGCTGGAGCATAGAGAGAGGGCGGGTGTTCACTTTCCATTAACAGTATTCCTCTCTCCCTTCCTCCCACCTCATCCTATCCTCCAATCCTTCACAGAGGTTCCTCTTCAAACAGGGACTGTCCCACCCACTGGAGCAGCAGTTGCTGGCAGCAGGAGCAGTAGCCAAATCTGTCTGTTATCCCCCACTATAGGACATCTGTCCCTGCACTGCAGCTAAATAGCTGGAAATTTCCACTAGCCTTGGCCATTTAGAATATACACACAAAGGCAGGGGAGACAAAAAAAAGTACAAATCAATATGTATACATTGAATATGTATAATATGTATCAGAGCTGGTAAACTGAGGGGACTTCTATTCATCATATGGATGGATGCCAAGGATACATAGGGAGGGAAATTCACTAAAATTATTAGGAATTTAAAGAGAATTTTTAAGTTCTCCAGAACTACTATGATTCTATTTCAGATATTTTGCCCAGAAATGTGAAATTCCAGACAATTTAAACTTAAGCAAATAACCCTGATATACATGGAATAAAAGTATATAATGTGCACATATACAAAAAATAAAATAAAATAATACACACACACACACACACACACATAAATGAATAATGACATATCAAAACAAAAAACCCACAAGATTGACAGTTTAAAAGACTGGCACCATATAAGCAAATAGGACGCACTCTGAACTAAAATGTGATTTCCTGCCTCAACCTGGTCCCAATATGTTTAGAACATCAGAATATAAGGATGCCCATTGTGCCCACCTTTGCTCTTGGTACAGTAAGTTACATTGGCACTGCCCATACTCTCTGCAGCAATCACTGGACTACAGAGCAAACCGCACATGACAGCGCAATGCATAGTGTCACCAGCAATGGGGGATAAGGGGGGGGATATCACCACGGCAACCACTGACCCATATTACAATGGATTTCTCAGGCAGAGGGGGGCTGGTTGGGCAATCATTGTGCCCAGAGCAAGCCAGAACGACAGCTCAGCATTCTCCTCATACTTACATCTCCCATTCATTGCCTGGTCACAGTCACACTGACCTGTCTATCAGGCTGGCCCTAGGAGGGGAATTCAATGTGTGACTCAGGGACACTGGGGAGGGGGGCAGGGGGACTCAGGAGCCTAATGAGATACAAGAACACTGACAAGGTGAGGAAATGCAGGTATAGGGACAGGCACAACCTGCCTGCCATCTGCTCTGTAAAACAACTCTCACAATGCTTACTTAACTAAACAAAAACTTTATGTATATCTGTTGACCACAACTCCCTTATTGAGGTGGGAATGAAGGCCCTAAAAAAACAACAAAATACATAAAACATTCTCAAATTCCTCCCAAAACACATACCTACACCTAAACAAGGCTTTCCATAAACTACAACCATCATAATGCATGTGAAGAGGTCATGCTGAGCATTATAGGGGCAGCAGTCCAAAGAGGATTTATTTTGCTGGCTGATCCGTCTATGTGGAAATGCGGAATATGAAAAATAGTTTATTACAATTAAGCAACTCCTTATAGACCGGGCTATTTGCCAAGCATGCAAGATAGCCAAGCTGAACACATAACTGACCTGGAGAATGTTTCCCAAATCAGTTACTCTGGCCTAAAGAAATGTACTCTGAATTGACCCAATAAATCACAATTTAGTGATTAATATAACCCTGATAAAAATATACAAAGTTCCATAAATTAATCAACCATCTTCGCTTTGGCAGAATGTCTGCAGTTTTCCCAACAATTATCCACAGGAGTTATACGTATATATGTATGCATGTAACACTATCCCTCCCACAACCTGGCAGAATTTGGATACCCTTTTACGGAGGTCCTACAGTGCAGTCTGTACCTGAGCGCTTTCTGGAATAAATTAGAAGTTTTCTTTTCGCTCACTCCCATGGGACTTTCTTACTTTCTCTCCCAGTATTGAGATCACCTCACCTGGCACCGCCCCCACCCTTCCTTCTCTCCTCCCCCAATTTCCCACACACCTCTTCCTGTGTCTCAGGTAACGAGACCAGGCTTAACCCATAAACATCCGCTGACATGAAGAGACAGGTAGACACTGCTGCTGTCAGATTAGGGTTGCCAAATGTGTCATACGTCCTCGGATACATATTATCCCTGCTGATAGGTGGTACAGGAAAAGTGCTGCCCTGCTGTATGTAGCATTCATAGTCTGCAGGAGGGCAATCAGCTCACTAATAAATGTAGTTCCTTTGGGATCCTCTCTTGAATAATGTACTGGTTTCTAGACATGTGGACGAATAAGTTTCAGCTGCGATAAACAAATCAAATGCCTGTTAATCTATTTCGGAACTAATCAATCTGTCCGAAATCTCAGATGCATTGATTAGCTCCGGCATAGATTAACAGGCATTTAATTGATTCGTTCATTGCAGCTGAAATGGATTTGTGCCCAAGCCTACTGGTTTCCTTGCTAGCTCACAAGGATTGTACTTAAAGCAGGGCAGCACTCTTCATGTACTGCCTAACAGCATGCAGAGTATGTGCCCAGGAGAACATGACGGATTTGGCAACACTATATGTGATGTTTTGTGCCATCACCTTCTTCTTGTTCCTAGTCTACAAACCCTGACAGCTTCATCTCTCTTTCAGGAGCCCGCATCACTATTTCCCTCACATACATGCCTCACAGTACAAAATGAGAGTCTATCAATCGAGACCCTCCAAAGCTGAGCTTGATCATGCACAATGAGACACTATAAGCCTCTACTGCGAGGAGCACAAGAAACAAGCCTACTCCCATCATCCACAGAAAAATCTGTCAGCAGAAGCTCCACTCATGTTTTGCCTTAAATACTTTATTTGTATTATTATACAAATATTATTCACTAAAGTGAGAATTCAAAGTGAATTTTAAATTTAAGGCCGGACTAGTCGAAACAAAAGCATAGCTGACTCAGAGAATGATTCCAATTCAGCTAGTATGTCCTTAAAGTTGAAGGTCCCTTTGAATTCATTAGATTTTATGAAAAACTATAAAAATGGCACTGTCACTTTAATTGCGAAAGTTGCCAGTCAACGCCTCCTGCAGTGTAGTGGATATGTCTTATTCCTGGAGGCTTATGGCTGCATGTGCCCAGTCTGGTAACGTGTCTCAAAAAGACTATAATTTGATTTCTAAACACATTCATCCAGCTCGTGAACAGCCCCGTTCAGGTTTTATAGCATACAATGGCAATAAAATGAACGAGGATGCAGTAAAGGAATGAATGTATAAGGTTACCTTTCACTTTCTGGACAAGTAACAACACGTTTCAGAAATTCAGACGTACACCCTGCGTGATGCAGAGAGCGCTGTCAGGAAACTGTTGTGTCATTAATAAACTGGGGTGTTTATCCTCATTGGAGTGATTATTAAAGGAAGCCAGCCAGACACATAATATGAGAATACTCAATGTACTGGAGAAACAAACAGAGCAAACCCTGCTTCTACGCACAAACAGCAGGAGAGTGGAAACAGATGGGGAAAGTTTTGTAAAACCGCCATGTTTTCTTCTCTGCATTGATGAGAATCACTCATCACCTATTGTGTCGTGGAATGTAACCAGTTGACTGAGTGATCACCAATTTGGTCCAAGTTGGTAACGTTCCATTACAGAAATACCATAGCCAGTAGTCCAGTGGTCTACCTTCAGAAAGTTTACACTCTCCCATGCCAATCTCAATATTGTTACATAGATTTAAGAGGGCGGTTATGGTAGTTCACTGATTCATTAATAAACCCCTTATGTGAGCACTATCTTTTTATAATTAAATGAAATGAAAGCCTTTAAAGCAACTGATGCTAAAACTAAAGTACAACGACCAACAAGTGATGGAAGCTAGTATGCCAAAATGGCCACTGGCCACACGGGGCGAATGCGTAGGCTGTGTGCCACCAATTAGAATGAATATGCATAATTCATTTATATCACACGTAAGGCCCAAAGACATGCAACTAGTGCCATTTAGATTGTGTAAATGGATCTGTGCAAGACTGGAGCTGAGCTACGTATGAGGATACCCAGGTTATCTCATGTCACCAGACAGAAGTGACATTACTGGAAAGAAAGTCTGTGTTACGGTATTTGCAAACACTGAGAACAAAAGTGGATCTACAACCTGTCGGTCAGTTATGGACAGACAAATCAAGAGCTTATCGGTGTCACACAAAGAATTTTCAGTTGATCTTACCTTCTCTGTAGTAATTAACATCGGTGAACTTGAATCATACACTTTTTGCTACTTCCATTAAATGTGTGCATTGTTTACCCCACCATTACAAAATTAGGCAACATTTCACCATCCCACGGATTTTTGTAAGTACAATTAATGTGGACCTCACACTCACTAAAGACCCCTAGAGTCGCACCAAACATCTTCTAATTACACAGATGTTTGTAATTACAGACCTCACACTTACTCAAGACACTTGGATCCTCACTAGAATTCTTGATAAATCAGCTGTTTTACCAAGCCTCCATTATCTGCAGAATTAGCTTTAATTCCAAATGCATCTCATGTTAGTGTGACAGGCCAGTTGAGTGGACTGTGTAACACTCTCTAAGTGCATAAAATTAACGTGACCTCTACGAGGCCCTGTTTAATTTCTAACTGCTTCCCCTGGCAGCCCATCTCATTGTGTTTATGGTGATAATCTCTTAACAATAGCTTGATTTATTTTCACTCCCCTCCTCCCCACAGCACAATGAAACCAGTGGGCTGTCCTACAATGTGTCCTGTCTCCTTTACTACACAAACAGGGAGTCTGAAGGTAGATAAGAACCGGTGTCTATCGTTCTGCTGTGGTTTTGCAATTATAATCTATGTGGCCCAGCTATTTCTGGACACTATCCCGGCTTCATCACCTGTCACCGCTGCTGGGAGGCCCTTCCAGGCACCCACCAAAGTTTCTATGTACCAAAATCTTGGGAGTTTAGTCTCTTTGTTTTGGGAGGTGGTGCAGCAATTGAACAATTGGGCCAAAATGGCACTCACTAGCTTAGTTATTTGAAGATGTTTAAGTGAAATAAATGACAATAAACAACATTTTCTAGTTAAAGTCAGTTTTGGATTTTTTTCAGGATTTACAGTGATGGAGAACTTTTTTGAGCTCAAAAATTGCCCATGTGTGCATTGTCCTGTCCTTTTTAGATACATTTCCCTTTCCTATTTGCGGTTTTCTCTACCTGTCTACTGCCTACTTTAACTACACTAAAGAGGGGAACTGATATCAACAAAGACTGTGAAATAGACAAAAAGGGTCCAAGCACACAAGCTTCATTGGAGATAAAAAGGCAACGTTTCAACTGAACAGGGTCTTTATCAAACCAATTGCCCGCTGCCTTTTCTTCTCCAACGAAAGTCTGCATTTAATTAGCCTGTGGTCCCGGACTTTTGTCGCCATGTCTGTGTGGCACAAGCTGAAGGCCCTGTTTGTTAACGTGTGCAATCCCTGGCCTTTTGTTCTCATCAGCAAAGATTATGATGTCAAGAAGCATAAAGCCCAAAAAATGTTCAGGATCGATGACTATAATGTTGGTAGACACCAAGTGTCACGTCGGATGACTCTCAATATCAGTGGTGGCATTTGTGCTACAGGTTTGCAATCATTCCCTCCACAAGTTCCTAAAAAAAAAGTTGTTCTGAGATCCAATAGTGACTGTGACCCATATGTTCGTCAGCAGGATGAGACCTAGTTTGCAAACGAGAGGGAGAAAATTTACGTGGCAGGAAATGGTAGAAGTAGGAAACAGCCCTTAAATTTCTATAATTACAAACTTTGCATAAAAGTGACCTTCCACCCAGAAACACTGTAATTAATTGGGCGTAATAAACAGTTTGTATATTATATTAAGATACTTTTTATAGGAATGGTTCAGCAATTTTTAATGGGATTTTAATAATGCATTCAACCAGTCTGTCTGAAATATCTTATTAAAAATATCTTAACCAGTAAATTAAGTCAGATCTGCCTTAAGTCTAATGAAACATTATATCTATTTATATTTTTATTAGTGACTATACATCATAGATCAGGTAGTTAGCCTGTCGACTAAATGGCAGTCTCTGCAGACAAATTTGAGAAGTGCTCTGCCTCCCGCTGGCTTCCGTCGCCTTTGCTGTAAGTCCTCCAAATGCCAAGCAATCTGTGGGCAAGATAACATGCTAAATCATGCAGATCTAGACCTGGCAGCGTTGAGGAGGATTTGTCAGCTTTTGGTATGTTAGGGAAGGGCAGACTGACTCAGACACACAACACTGCAACTCCACCTCAGCTAATGGGAAAAGTCATAAAAGATTGATAGTAATCGCCATCTTTATCATTCTCTGCATCTACCCATAAGCTAACATCAGGCTCCCAGGTCAGATCCTATCTCCCTCCAGTAATTAATGTGTCTGCCACTCTTGTGACCCATGGTGTTCTTGGGAGCCTAAATCCCCCAGAATCCTTTTTTCTTGTATATTCCTATTACTATTCTCAGCCACAATGATAAGGAGAAAAGACAGGGTCACGTCAAAGGGCTTATTCACTAATTCACTAAACTCTGAATTGTAGAATGTTGGATTCCAAACGGCATAGTTAAAGGAATGCCCTAATATAAAAAATAAGTATGGTATATTTATTTTTAGAATTAGAGTTTCCGTATTTGGGTTTTGCCCCAGTGTCAGTCACAGAGAAGCACTGAAAAGTATTCGGCAAAGTGTGAAGGCTTCCAGTTATTGAGTCTTCATGTAAAGGGGCCTCTAGTGGCCGTCTGATGGATTGACTGATTGACAGTCACTAGAGGCATCTTATCTGACAAACGTAAGCATTGAAAATTCTCAGAAACGGCAAGTGCAGAGACAAGGTTTATGCACCAAAACCACTACAATAAGATGTACTGGTGTTGGTGCTTAGAGTGTCCCTTTAAGGCTAAAGTAGCAAAGATGTTACTAAATCTGAGATAAAGATTTCTTCCAGAACAGTTATTTTTGCTTAAACTGTGCCATTTGGATGTCGGTTTGCTCACGCTTAATAACACTGAGACTGTATTCCGAATCTGTAAGACAACAAAGTACGCCAGGTCACTCCCATCCAGTATGAATATTGGGAATTGTGATTTGTGGCATACTTCCTTTCAAGACAACAATTATTAAAGGCATTTTATAATTTCTGGCAGATTAATATAGCACACATATCAATAAACACTGGGAGGGAGGATCCAACCCTTACAATACACCCATTTTCCTCTGGGAGAAGCACGTGAGTGGGAGAGAAACAGAAAGCAGAGTTACGGCTTATATTGACTTTCCAGGACAATAAAGAATTGTCAGGGAGGGTGTTTACACGAATAACATAGAAAAAGAAAATAACTTTCCATTTCTTTTTCTGAAACTCAGTTCTGGTGAATGCATTAATAAGAAATCAATTTAGTTGAAATGAGTGAGTGAGTTTAGCAGTAGATGCTCTTCTCCCCAAGAATGTAATTAAAGGGACACTGTAGGCACCCGGACCACTAGCTCATTGAAGTGGTCTGGGTGCAATGTCCCTGTCCCCTTAACCATACAATGCAAATCATTGCAGTTTTGGAGAAACTACATTGTTTACCTTGCAGGACTAAGACAGCCTCTAGTGGCTGTCTACCAGACTGCCACTTCGGGGGTTTACCGGACAACCAGTCAGCTAACTGACGCCGGATGTCTTCACAATTTGCATGAGGACATTCAGTGCCAGTTAAATCCTCATAGGAGTGCATCGAGTTGTTTTTTTAAACCTTTATCTACCGGAGGGGGGGGGGGGGGGGGGGATCCGCGAGGCAGTACGGGACTAGGGGGAACTACAGTGCTAGGAATACAGCTTTGTATTCCTTTAAATATGATTGAGGACTGTTCTACACCGGGAGCAGTTATAATGGCTATCGGTGCAGGCAGGTTCAAGGGAACTTTTGGAAAGGGTATGTCAATATTATAACACCATTTCGCTAGTAATATTTCTGTTTATCACCAAAACACTGGCAGCCTTGCTGTTGTCATGATAACTAAATTAATCACAGGATGGGTCTTCATAAAGAACAACATTGTACCCTTGTCAGTTTAGTTTGAACTTGATTCTGTTTGTTCATTCATACCATTCATTATTCATACCTTATTTTATCCTCCTCACACTTTATTAATGTTATTTTATACACCTCTTCCCAATGAATACCAGTAAGTAAACTTTTATATAAATCATAATGGCTGTGGAGGGACTGCTAACTGTCCGTAATTTGTCTTTATGTTATTGCCTGTACTTCCCCATTTATTTGTGACTATTCGTGTGTTTTGCCTGCTCCCTGTTCGGGGGAGCTCATACAAATGGAACTCGTTCGTCTCCCAAATGGGGACCACCCTAATACCTCACTTAGAATGTTGATTTAGTATTCGTATCACTGGCCACCATCCGGGGGGGGGGCAACCGTGAACAGCTTCCCTCCCCGTTTGTGTCCTGAACGTACCCCGTTCGTTTCACGAACGAGGACCGCCCAGGGCCCATTGTAATGTTCACATTACGAAACCGCAATAACACTGCGAAACCGCAATAACACTTCTCAACAAATGTGAAACCGCAAGGGAAGTAATTAATAAGTGCTTCCCTGGTGGCCGCTGTTCATATAAACGAGCGGCGACCAGGGGGAGCATTCGTATCCCGAAAGGAGACGCTTCCCTTCCCGGGTTTCACATAGGTACCGTGCAAACGGGGGCTATTCGCAACAGGTACCATTGTGGAGGTCCCTGGGGCTGGTGTGGACATCCTTTGGGGACAATGGCAGGTTTGGTGGGCTTTCTGTGCCTGGGAGCCCAGGAGACGGGAGTCTTTCCTGCGCTGTGACTCCCAGATACAGAGGCTGAGTGGCGGGAATTCTGTGCCTGGGAAACAAAGGGACAACAACCCCCCTCTCCCGCGCTTTGTCACCCCTGGCAGGGCTGCCATCAGAAATGTTGGGGCCCCTGACAAAGCACAAGGTCTGGGCCCCCCTCCCCCGCCCCCTCCCTCCCGGGCCCGCCCACGCCCTACCTAGTCTGCTGACAATGATGCGGGACTGAATGTGGTGTGTATAGTGGAAGTGAATTAGAATGTGTGTAATGGATGTAGTGTTTGTGTGTATTAGATACTGTTTGTGCAGTGAATGCAGAGTGTGTGTTTGTGTAGCGGATGCAGTGTGTATAGTGAACGCAGAGTGTGTTTGAGTAGTGGATGGTGTGTGGGTACAGTCATGTAGTGTGTGTTTGTGTAGTGGATGTAGTGTTTGTATGTACTAGATGAAATGTGTTTAGTGGCTGCAGTGTCTGTAGTGGATGTAGTGTGTGTATTAGACGCAGTGTCTGTGTATAGTGAATGCAGAGTGTTTCAATTTGTGGTGGATGTAGTGTGTGTACTGTGAATACAGGATGTTTGTGTAGTGGATGCTGTGTGTACAGTTAATGCAGAGTGTGTGTCAGTATAGTGAATCCAGAGTGTGTGCATAGTTTAGTGAATGCAGAGTGTGTGTTAGTGTTTAATGAATGCAGAGTGTGTGTTAGTGTGTAGTGAATGCAGTGTGTCAGTGTAATGAATATAGTGTGTGTGTTAGTGCAGTGAATGCAGAGTGTGTGTAAATGTGTAGTGAATGCAGAGTGTGTTAATGTGTAGTGAATGCAGAGTGTGTGTTAATGTGTAGTGAATGCAGAGTGTGTGTTAATGTGTAGGGAATGCAGAGTGTGTGTTAATGTGTAGGGAATGCAGAGTGTGTGTTAATGTGTAGGGAATGCAGAGTGTGTGTTAATGTGTAGGGAATGCAGAGTGTGTGTTAATGTGTAGGGAATGCAGAGTGTGTGTTAATGTGTAGGGAATGCAGAGTGTGTGTTAATGTGTAGGGAATGCAGAGTGTGTGTTAATGTGTAGGGAATGCAGAGTGTGTGTTAATGTGTAGGGAATGCAGAGTGTGTGTTAATGTGTAGTGAATGCAGAGAATGTGTTAGTGTGTAGCGGATGCAGAGTGTGTGTTAGTGTAGTAAATGCACTGTGTTAATGTGTAGTGAATGCAGAGGGTGTGTTAGTGTGTAGCGGATGCAGAGTGTGTGTTAGTGTAGTGAATGCAGAGTGTTAATGTGTAGTGAATGCAGAGAGTGTTTGAGTAGTGGATGTAGTGTGTGTACAGTGATGTAGTGTGTGTTTGTGTAGTGAATGTAGTGTTTGTATGTACTAGATGAAATGTGTTTAGTGGATGTAGTGGATGTAGTGTGTGTATTAGACACAGTGTATGTGTATAGTGAATGCAGAGTGTTTCAATTTGTGGTGGATGTAGTGTGTGTACTGTGAATACAGGATGTTTGTGTAGTGGATGCTGTATGCACAGTTGATGCAGAGTGTATGTTAGTGTAGTGAATGCAGAGTGTGTGCATAGTTTAGTGAATGCAGAGTGTGTGTTAGTGTGTAATAAATGCAGAGTGTGTGTTAGGGTGTAGTGAATGCAGAGTGTGTCATTGTAATGAATGTAGTGTGTGTGTAAATTTGTAGTGAATGCAGAGTATGCGTTAATGTGTAGTGAATGCAGAGAGTGTGTTAATGTGTAGTGAATGCAGAGAGTGTGTTAATGTGTAGTGAATGCAGAGAGTGTGTTAGTGTAGTGAATGCAGAAAGTGTGTTAGTGTAGTGAATGCAGAGAGTGTGTTAATGTGTATTGAATACAGAGAGTGTGTTAGTGTGTAGCGGATGCAGAGTGTTAATGTGTAGTGAATGCAGAGAGTGTGTTAGTGTGTAGCGGATGCAGAGTGTGTGTTAGTGTAGTGAATGCAGAGTGTGTTAATGTGTAGCGAATGCAGAGAGTGTGTTAGTGTAGTGAATGCAGAAAGTGTGTTAGTGTAGTGAATGCAGAGAGTGTGTTAATGTGTAGTGAATGCAGAGAGTGTGTTAGTGTGTAGCGGATGCAGAGTGTGTGTTAGTGTAGTGAATGCAGAGAGTGTGTTAGTATGTAGCGGATGCAGAGTGTGTGTTAGTGTAGTGAATGCAGAGTGTTAATGTGTAGTGAATGCAGAGAGTGTGTTAGTGTGTAGCGGATGCAGAGTGTGTGTTAGTGTAGTGAATGCAGAGTGTGTTAATGTGTAGCGAATGCAGAGTGTGTGTCAGTATAGTGGATGCAGTGAGTGTGTTAGTGTGTAGTGTATGCAGAGTGCATGTTGTATTAGTGAATGCAGTGTGTGTATTGTATTAGTGTATGCAGTGTGTATGTTGTGTTAGTGTATGCAGTATGTATGTTGTGTTAGTGTATGCAGTGTGTGTGTTAGTGTATGCAGTGTGTGTTGTGTCAGTGTATGCAGAGTGTGTTGTGTCAGTGTATGCAGAGTGTGTTGTGTTGGTGTATGCAGAGTGTGTTGGTGTATGCAGAGTGTGTTGTGTTGGTGTATGCATAGTGTGTTGTGTCAGTGTATGCATAGTGTTTTGTGTCAGTGTATGCAGAGTGTGTTGTGTTGGTGTATGCAGAGTGTGTTGGTGTATGCAGAGTGTGTTGTGTTGGTGTATGCATAGTGTGTTGTGTCAGTGTATGCATAGTGTTTTGTGTCAGTGTATGCAGAGTGTGTGTTGTGTTAGTGTATGCAGTGTGTGTTGTGTTAGTGTATGCAGAATGTGTTGTGTCAGTGTATGCAGAGTGTGTGTGTTGTGTTAGTGTATGTAGTGTGTGTGTTGTGTTATTGTATATAGTGTGTGTGTGTGTTGTGTCAGTGTATGCAGTGTGTGTGCTGTGTCAGTGCATGTAGTGTGTGTGTGTTGTGTCAGTGTATGCAGTGTGTGTGTGTGTTGTGTCAGTGTATGCAATGTGTGTGTGTGTGTGTTGTGTCAGTGTATGCAATGTGTGTGTGTTGTGTCAGTGTATGTAGTGTGTGTGTGCTGTGTCAGTGTATGTAGTGTGTGTGTGTTGTGTCAGTGTATGCAGTGTGTGTGCTGTGTCAGTGTATGCAGTGTGTGTGTGTGTTGTGTCAGTGTATGCAGTGTGTGTGTGTGTGTGTGTTGTGTCAGTGTATGCAGTGTGTGTGTGTGTTGTGTCAGTGTATGCAGTGTGTGTGTGTGTGTTGTGTCAGTGTAGGCAGTGTGTGTGTGTGTTGTGTCAGTGTATGCAGTGTGTGTGTGTTGTGTCAGTGTATGTAGTGTGTGTGTGTGTGTTGTGTCAGTGTATGCATGTGTGTGTTGTGTCAGTGTATGCAGTGTGTGTGTGTTGTGTCAGTGTATGCAGTGTGTGTGTGTTGTGTCAGTGTATGCAGTGTGTGTGTGTGTGTGTTGTGTCAGTGTATGCAGTGTGTGTGTGCGTGTGTGTGTTGTGTCAGTGTATGCAGTGTGTGTGTGCGTGTGTGTGTTGTGTCAGTGTATGCAGTGTGTGTGTGTTGTGTCAGTGTATGCAGTGTGTGTGTGTTGTGTCAGTGTATGCAGTATGTGTGTGTGTTGTGTCAGTGTATGCAGTGTGTGTGTGTGTTGTGTCAGTGTATGCAGTGTGTGTGTGTGTGTGTTGTGTCAGTGTATGCAGTGTGTGTGTGTGTGTGTTGTGTCAGTGTATGCAGTGTGTGTGTGTGTGTGTGTTGTGTCAGTGTATGCAGTGTGTGTGTGTTGTGTCAGTGTATGCAGTGTGTGTGTGTGTTGTGTCAGTGTATGCAGTGTGTGTGTGTTGTGTCAGTGTATGCAGTGTGTGTGTGTTGTGTCAGTGTATGCAGTGTGTGTGTGTGTGTTGTGTCAGTGTATGCAGTGTGTGTGTGTGTGTGTGTGTGTGTGTTGTGTGTTGTGTCAGTGTATGCAGTGTGTGTGTGTGTGTTGTGTCAGTGTATGCAGTGTGTGTGTGTAAATGTGCTGGGGTGTGGGGGAGGGGGGGGGAATTTTAACATAATTTAAAAAAAAAAAAAAAAATTGTTTCTCCCCCCTCCCTGCTTACCTGTGTCTAGGGAGGGGGGAGATTCCATCCCTGGTGGTCCGGTGGCATGGTGGGGCCCCCCGGCTTCCCAGTTACCGCAGAGGGGGCCCAGGCAGCACACAGCCTCTTCTCTTCTCTCCTCCAATAACTCTCGCGAGACCCGCGGAGCGTTGCCATGGCAACCGGGTCTCGCGAGAGTTATTAGCAGAAACGAGAAGAAGAGAAGCTGTGTGCTGCCTGGGCCCCCTCTGCGGTAACTGGGAAGCCGGGGGCCCGGGGCTGCACACATAGATAGCGATATTCGCTATCTATGTGTGCAGAGAGGGAAAGTGGGGCCCAGGACTGCCAGAGCAGTCCGGGCCCCCCAGGGCCGCCGGGCCCGTGACAACTGTCACGGTTGTCACCCCCTGATGGCGGCCCTGACCCCTGGGCATAGAGGATTATGGGAAGACCTGTGTTTGGGTGGCAGGAACAAGGGACAAAGGGACCAGAGTTCCTGTCCCACGCTGGGACCCCTGGGAGGGGGAGGAGACAATGTCCTTGTGTGGTGTCCACCCCTTGCATGGGGAAAAGTATAAAGCCGAGTGTGACCAATAAAGTTGTTGTTGTATCCCCTGGAACTGTGTGTCTCCCAGTTACTGGGGTGTACAGATTGGGATTCTATGTGTTTTAACGATTCTCTCTTAAGTGACTGAAGTGACTTACCGAAGATAACTGTTCAGGTTAACGCCGACCCGCTACAATGGCATTAAAAGAACACTCCAAGCACTATAAAAACTTCAACGTAGTGTCTTTTTTTTAAATAGGCAACATACCAACAATAATCAGACACATTTATAGTTTGTAGACTAAATACAGAATCCAGCGCACTCGCTTATTAACTAAACAGTGTTTTAAAATCTTAGAGATTGTAATAGTTTTATTTAAAAACACCTCACCTAGGCAAAAAATGATGGGGGTTTAGTTACATTATATGATCATACATTGCATTAGCCTGCCAACTACGCCAAATTACCCCATATTCGGCAGGTCCTATCCTAGTAGCAGCCTAATGCTTGCTCTTATGAGATTAATCCACTTAGTTTGTAGACTATACATGTGTCAATATTACACTGTTCGTTCTTTATTTTGTGTTTTTCACGTTGCTAATACAGGCTACATTATACAGTCAGGTATGTATACTATCAGTCATTTATATCGTGATAACAAAGTCTGTAGTGTAAATTTTAATAGATGTGTTGTTGGGGATTTCAATTAACAGGAAATGTGCAGTGCAGTGGTTATGGTGCTCATAGTGTTTGATGATGGCACACTTTTCCTGTTCATTGAAATCCTTAACTTCTGTTTTATTATAACCTTCAGAATGCTGTCCCAGCATAAATGAATAATATTATACATAACTAACAGTACAATGAAGCCTAGGCTAGTAATGTGAATAACACAAAATACAGAATGGACAGTGTATAATAAACAGATAAATAGTATACAGACTACAAATGTGTCTTATGATAGTTCGTATTTTGGCTGAACATTCCACAGTGTAATAATTATGACCTTTCGTTCATGTTGGCTTTCCCATCATGAATTAATTTGTAGTAGGGAGTTGTAGGCTGCAGCACATAAAGTGCCCCTGATTGCCTATCCTGTAACTCTGGAATTTTTTTTAAGTCTCGCGGAAGTTCCTATTTTACTTTAGCCAGTCTGTATATGAGATATGCGCTCCCTGACCTCCATAGAATAAAGTGAGCACTGAAGTAGGCTGCT
Organism: Pelobates fuscus; assembly: GCF_036172605.1. Taxonomy (NCBI): domain Eukaryota; kingdom Metazoa; phylum Chordata; class Amphibia; order Anura; family Pelobatidae; genus Pelobates; species Pelobates fuscus. The sequence continues at coordinate 293,957,196 of NC_086322.1, forward strand.
TTCAATTACGGATTTCTTTCACAAGTGTACTTTATTGCTAACAAGATGGATAACGAATACACTCCAGGATCCTGTCCCGTTACACTCCCATTATCAGGACCAGATGGAAGGGGGAGGTAGAGAATTTGGATATGTGCAATTCTAAATCCCACAAACAGAGGGCACAGTAGAGCAGATGACACCCCTCATTGTAGCACTGTAGGGAAGACAAGCAGACAGTTACACAGCTATAATAAAATCCACATCCTATAGAACTGCTCTGTCTCCTCTCTAAGTTATGTGTCAGCTGTTACTAAAGTACTAAAGCCACTGTCTCCTGCTTTTCGGCAACATGGGTGCTTTTTTCAGTACCCGCAGCCCTCCCTTCACAGTGGCCCGGACAATAAAGTAATTATACTTCTTCAGTATTGGTACCAATCAGTATTCGGTACCGGTACCGATCCATCAAACCTTGGAGTGCTTGAGTGGTTTTATTCACCACAATTCATTTTTACCTGAACAAGCTCCAAAGTGTTTCTTCAAACACAGGGAGATAATATGCTGTTGGGAAACTTTGGATTTTCCGCACATGCGACACGGCCAAAGTCCGCTCTGCCATTAGCTCACTAGCTACATGCCAGCAGAGCTATTCACTAAACTGGGAATTGTGGAGAAGTGAAAATGGAAATGAAACTAATAAGCTAAAACAGACAAACTGCCCGCTTGGCGACAATTCTTGGTTTATTAAATAAACCCCAATGTAGGACATTGCGTGGGGCCGGCTTGGTATTGTCCGATTGTGTGGGAGACACAATCCACGTTAATAGTTTGCATTTTCTCTATGTAGCAGCTGCAAAGCATAACTGGAGGAAGAGCTGGTGTTTGTTTTTCTGCTTATCAAAGCCAAATAAGACGTGCAAAGCTAGAATCACGCTGAGAGTAAGCCCGAGGGTACATCTGACCCTGAAACACAACCCTATTACACTTGAAATTGGATTCACATTACCATGAAAACTGACTATTCTGCAGTATTGCAAATCTTTTATTGAGTGCACACTATCTCTCTTTTATGTAAACAAAAAGAAAATATTAAATAATTTTATAAAAAGGGTATTATATATAGGAAGTGTTTGCTGAGCTCAGTTTGGACCTTTTACATTTTTTTCTTTTTTTTTTTTAAATTCTTTATTTTTCGTGCAGAGAATTACAAAACTGGTCTGCAATGCCACAACAGCAAAACAAACCAACATAGTCAAAACCGTTATACAATGTCATGGCATATAAAGGAAGTGCACATTTTTATATATAGTAGTCATGCTTATTCCGTATGATTTATAGTTATATAGCAGCTCTGCACATTGTTAGTAGTAGTAACTGAGATCATGAGTAACTTTATGCAGGGAATGAATGAATGTTCAGGCTAGCAGTAAGGTATTAGGCGTTTCAGGGTGGCTCACCAGTATACAGACGGTAGCCGAGTGCTTAATGTGCCATCACTTATGTAGCTACAATGGTTTGTACTAGCAATGCTGTATATATTCTCAATACGTATAAGCAACGTGTCTGAATTATTGGGGAGACTTAATAGGCTGCATTAAGCTGGTAGATGGCCATGGGGTCCTAGGAGACAAAGCATACTTTATCTGGGCAGTAACCTGCTAAATAATAACTGTTAAACATTAAAATAGAGGCAAACATCAGCCCGGTACCCAATTGTGAGGCAAAGTATGTCCCCCAGTCTTTCACGACCTGGCTCTCTGGTCTGCGGGTCTGGAGTGCGTCCATATGAAAAGTAAGGGTGGTCGGCAGTTGTGGATAGTCCGGCAACAGGTAGGTAGGAAGCGCCAGTCTCGGAGGCTCAGAGATTTAGCCAATGCCTCTACTGGGCCACTTCACGCGGTCTCTGTGAGCTGAGCCTCCGTGGACTCCAGCCCTCGCGGCCTCTGTCGATCTCCAATCAGTGCCAGCTCTCTACGCAGTGTACAGGTTCTATCCTGGGGAGGTCCGGGTGCTCTGTTCGCCGCGGGGTCTTGGGCCGTTCGCGACCTGGTGGGGGTGTTGGGGTCCCATTTTGGAAGAGGGTCTCCGCACGGGGTTCCTGTGGGGGGTTTATCCCCTGGAGTCGACCGCCGGGCCTGTTTCCTCCTTCTCCACCTGGGTGCGACACCAATCCACTCCGAGTGGGTCGGCACTGACCTTTGGGGGTGTAGGAGGTGAGTGGTGTGGCATGCTTTCCTCTGCTGCCGCTCCTCGAGTCTCTGCCAGAATTCCTCCAGAATTTTGTCCAGCTTAGCTAGGGTCGAGTCTACCGGTCCTCGTGGCATGGTGGGTGGCCCGGCATCCGCCATCTTAGGTCGGCCAGGGGGACAAGCCTTCCGTCTCAGCCCATGCTAGGCAACAGGGCCATCGGTGACCAGTGAGTGTAGCTGGGGTGATGGTGCCGGGGTAACCCCCGCCGGCAGGGGGGAGAACGGTATCCCGTGCTGATTCAGCTTGTTCCAGTGGGAGGATAAGCGGGGAGATCGGCCGCTTCTCCCACGCTCCCACCCCCAGGTAGGCCGCAGTGGCGTTTCAGTTTTAATCTGCTTGGTTTGCATCAGTTTTAGATTAAAGCAGGGTAGCTTGTAGGCTGCATCCGCCGTTCTGATTGCTGTTTTTGGGCTAGCTTGGGTGAGTTTTGTAAAGATTTTGCAGATTCTCTTTCAGAGCACACTACACATGCGCCCATTCAGTTTGCAAGCCAGGCCCCGCCCCGTCCCTTTTACATTTTATGTATTTTCATTTTATGTCTGTCTGTTTTGCATTTCACATTCAGTATGTCACAAAAGTGAGTACACTTTTATTATATCTTTTCATGTGACAACACTGAAGAAATGCCACTCTGCTACAATGTAAAGTAGTAAGTGTACAGATTTAATAAAATATTTACAAAAATGTGAGGGGTTTACTCACTTTTGTGAGATACTGTACTAATGTTAGAACATGTATTCTTCAATATTTTCAAGGTGAATGTGATAAGGAAATGTCACATTTTTAATCAAATGAAATCAAAACCTGTTGCAATGGTGAACTGCAAGATTAGTGATTGATAAATAATACAAACAGCCATTAATTAAATTAATGGCGGTTTGAGTATTTTATACGTAAACACCATAACTATACTTATCCCCATAAAAACATAGAAGAGAGAAAAAAAAAATCCCATAAACCCTTGCCATTAGTCTGGAGCCTGCTTACACTTGTGATCCTAATGAAAAAAAAAAATAAATCCAGCCCAGCTCAGTACGGCTTACACTGATTCAATCCACCAGTAATGTACTTGGGTTTTTCAGTGTTGCAGTAAAGACCTGTGATTTCATCTCAATAGTGAAAGAGTCAGTGGAGGGGGTTTTTCACTAAGGGTTGTCAGGAATTCAAAGTTTGTTTTTTGAAATTCTGTATTTTAATAGTGCATTGCCAAATTCATAATAACCTTACAGCATGTCATAAGATAGTATAATATACATGTCAATAGTACTGCACATTTTCTTCTGTTAAAAGCAAGAGAAACATTACACAGTGCAGGGGAAATTAATTTAAGAGATTGTCTGACAAATACGCTTGACCTACCCACTGGTAGAGATTATAGCCAGGATTGATCGAAATAAAACAAATAAGATATGAATAGATAAGGCAGAATTAACAGGTAGTATTTACCACTGGGTATGTCGAGTTAGACAACAGCATATGGTGTTCATGCAAAGATTAATACGGTAACTGAGAATGAAACATGACTATACAAATCACATATATTTCTAGCCTAGCCATTAGCATGGATGGCAGCCATCTCAGCCGATGCCTCTGGAAGGGGGGACACTGCCACTATAGCAGTGGAGTCCATTAAACTGTGGGGGGGACACCCCACCAGCCACAAACACAGACCTGCACTGCTCCTCCAGGATACCCGCCAAGGCCAACCTCTGGAACTGGGCCTCTGGATGGACTCATTACACGCTGTTAGCACAGCTGAACAGCATCCCTTCAGTGGCGCGATGTGTGGCTCCCACGGGAGCACTGATGAGGGACATGATGGCAAGATTTGATAGAAGGCAGACCACGAGGTAGCATCTGCTTTGGTGTCTGTTTTTGCCGTCTTACAATCCGTTTCTTGGAGGAGAGGTGTTTTGGAGATCCCGCTGAATCCTGACCGTCCAGAGCTTGGGTCTGGCTGTGACAGCCGGCTTGTCAAGTACTTTGGTGGCAGCTTGGGTAGTGAGTCTTTCTCAGAACTTGGCGCATATATTGTCGAATGCCAACAGGAACGGGTCAGTCTGGGGAGCCGTCTGCGGGTTTGTTGTCAGCCATCTTAGGGAGCAAGCCTCTGGGTTCTGGTGTGCCCTTGGCTGGAGAGCCCCTGGGAATTGGTCAAATAGCCCATTAGTGGGGACCGGATATCCCCTGCCGGTCCAAATTAGTGGGGCGCCAAAGTGAGTCTTGAATCAGGCATTGGCTGAGGATCAGCGGCCTCCTCTGTTCTCGACTTTCACGTAGGCCTCAAGACAATCCGGCATGGCAAGGACTGAGAACGTTCATACCAGGCACTCGCCAGAGTACTCCTCTGGCAGGTGAAGTATTGTAAGGCATAATATAGATTACCAAAGAAAAACAAGTTACCTGCACTCTCTCCTTAATCCCTATGTATTTTTAAACAAATGGAGGTTTTTAGTTACCTCCAATGGCCATGAAAGGGTAAGCGCACCTGCCAACGTCAAGGCAGACCCCCCCTAGGTGGGTCCTAACTCTAACCATTCACCTTGCTTCCTTGAGCTTCTGGCAAAGACATCTCTAATGAGACAGAAGGGGGTATTTTTTTTTATATACACCCCCTATACATTTATTAACCCTTATTAGGGAACACATGGGATGGGCGGCAGCCAGGGCCGGCCTTAGGGGTGTGCGAGCTGTGCGGTCGCACAGGGCGCCATGGAGCAGGGGGCTCCCTGTGGCCGCACAGCTCAAACATGGCAAAAAAAAATAAAAATAAAATGAATTTAAATAAAAAAATTATTTGCGGCGGGGGCGGAGCTAAAATGCCGTCTTATTGCTGCAGGGGAAGCAGGAAGGAGTCCCTGCTTCCCCCCACGACCAGAATCCAGGAGCTGCACTGCCTGTCTGCCTCCACAAGGAACAGAGGTAACTATGTGATTGTCTGCTTGTGTGTGTCTGTGTGTTTGACTGTCTGCCTGTGTGTGTGACTGTCTGTGTGTGTGACTGTCTGCCTGTGTGTGTGTGTGTGTGACTGCCTGTGTGTGTGTGACTGCCTGTGTGTGTGTGTGTGTGTGTGACTGTCTGCCTGTGTGTGTGTGTGCGTGGCTGTCTGCCACTGTGTGTGTCACTGTCTGTGTGTGTTTGTGGGTCTGTCTGCCTCTGTGTGTTTGGCTGTCTGCATGTGTGTTTGTGTGTGGCTGTCTGTGTGTGACTGCCTGCCTGTGTGTGTGTGGCTGCCTACCTGTGTGTGTTTGTGTGTGTGGCTGTCTGCCTGTGTGTGTGTGTGTGTGTCTGCCTGCCTGTGTATGTGACTGACTGGGCAGACTAGATGGGCCGAATGGTTCTTATCTGCCGTCACATTATATGTCTGTGTGTTTATGTGTGGCTGTCTGTGTGTGACTGCCTGCATGTGTTTGTGTGTGCGCGTGTGTCAGGGTGTGTGGGAAGGGGGAAGGAGTGGGGGACGGGAAGGGGGGGGGCGCTGTGAAGATTTTTCGCACAGGGCACCTAAAGGCCTAAGGCCGGCCCTGGCAGCAGCATTGTAACAAAGCTGTGTGATACAAAAAGTGGATACAAATGCAGAAAGATAAGTCCTGCGCTCACTCCCATCACTACTGGGCGGCAAAAAATAAAATAAAAAAATACCCCCTTCTGTCTCATTAGAGATATCTTTGCCAGAAGCTAAAGGAAGCAAGGTGAATAGTTAGAGTTAGGGCCCACCTAGGGGGGTCTGCCTTGATGTTAGCAGATGGGCTTACCCTCTCATGGCCATTGGAGGTAACTAAAAACCTCCATTTGTTTAAAAATACATAGGGATTAAGGAGAGAGCGCAGGTAACTTGTTTTTCTTTGGTTTTTACTATATATTGGGGCTGATGTGTACTGTAGTCATTGCTGCCTCCCAGTAGTGATGGGAGTGAGTGCAGGACTTATCTTTTTGCATAATATAGATTACTTTTCTCATGTAATCAGCAGGTTTTCAGACTGAATCTAAGTAGCTCCAGCCATGTGCAACCTGCTCGGTTGGCTGCCAGGCCCCGCTCCCCTTAATTTTAAACTTACAGGACCACTATAGTGCCAGGAAAACATACTCGTTTTCCTAGCACTATAGTGCCCTGAGGGTGTCCCCACCCTCAGGGACCCCCTGCCGCCGGGCTCTGGGGAGAGAAAAGGGGTTAAAACTTACCTTTCTCCAGCGCCGGGCGGGGAGCTCTTCTCCTCCGATCCTCCTCCTCTCCTCCAATTCGGCTGAATGCGCATGCGCGGCAAGAGCTGCGCACGCATTCAGCCGGTCTCATAGGAAAGCATTATCAATGATTTCCTATGGACGCTTGCGTGCTCTCACTGTGATTTTCACAGTGAGAATCACGCAAGCGCCTCTAGCGGCTGTCAATGAGACAGCCACTAGAGGCTTTGAGGGCTGGATTAACCCATTTATAAACATAGCAGTTTCTCTGAAACTGCTATGTTTATAAAAAAATGGGTTAACTCTAGCTGGACCTGGCACCCAGACCACTTCATTAAGCTGAAGTGGTCTGGGTGCCTAGAGTGGTCCTTTCAGGCCAAAATAGATAAATTGGAAAAATTATCTGAGACGGCTCCTTTGGCCTTAAAGCGAACCTGTAATGGTAAAAATGACCATAAAGATACATGGTGTATTCAATGGAAAATATATAGATCTACTCACTTTTCCTCCTCTGTTCCAGTGCCTCTTTGTATGTGTTACTCTATGTGTAACACCCATCTACTGGCCTTCATCCGTTCCACCTCTATTCTTCTTGAAATTGCCCTCCTTGGGACGCATCAAGCAGGACAAACATTGTCAGTGACGTTGGCATGCTGGCTTCGTTGCCAGTATCAGACATCACTCTGTTCCTAAATTTCTTTGAAGTGCTGGCTAGGGAGGTTTTTTTTTAAATAGGTTTTGCTCCTAAGCTATACATTTTGCTAGCAAAACTGCTAGCACAATGTACAGATACAATCGTATGCTCGATCTAATGAATAAATTGTTTAGGTCCCCTTGAGGCAAATACATCTTTTAAATGTTTTTGATTAATTTTCCTTTGTTGGTGGTGCTGCCTTTCTTTATGCAGTACAAAGCAGAACAGTCATCGGGCTGGAATCTCATGTCCACTTTTACCGTGCATTTGTGCCCATCACCCAGTAACCCTGTAGGGAGTATGAAGACTTGGTAACAAAACACTAATGATCAGTAGCTTGTTCTAGAGGGTGAATCTAAATCACCTACCGGCACTTACACAAAAGCCCTTTTCTATGGTTTAAATGGATTTTTAATCCTTTTTCTCAGCATTTTTTCCTCTTCAGATCATCGTAAACAGAAGCAGAATCTTCAGTAACCACCAAAAGCAGGAAGACATCACCACCATGACAACTACAAATTATTGGCACTACCCAATGATGGTCCCATCTTCCCTTAAGGACCCAAAAACGGAGTCCCTCTTCTATCACGAAAGATGTCAGATAAAATGAATATGGAACTAATGATTGATTGTGAAAATATTTTCATTTACCAAACAATGGCACATTGTATTCAATACCATTCAGATCCCTTCCAACCTGCGAAGATTTATGTATATATGTTTTTGCTTACTTCCTTTTTTATTGAACAATTCAGGCATAGGACAGATATCATAAATCATAAGTTTTATGATATTATAGGAATATAAAAAGGAAGTACATTGTATAACAGGATCAATAACAAACTATAAGTTGGAAGAACAAAAGCTGCATTATATTATTTGACTGCAGTAGCTAACTGCCATTAAACTTTGTAACTGTTATGAAGATTAAAGCTAGCTTGCGCTCTATGATAGCATTACAGCCATCCTGAAAAACAATACATTCGAAAAGGTGATGAAACAATGAGAAGGAATTAAAAATGTCCCCCAAACAAAGTAGCAATGTCCCTTAATTGGAAAAAGGCTAAAAGTAGTGGGCGAAGCATCAAGTTCTGGAATATTGAGGACTTGGCTGGTCTATGATTGGCCAACCCTTAACAAACCGCTGGGTCTGGTTAGGTAGTAGATGGACCACAGCCTGCCACAAAAAGCATTATAAGGGTTGGAAGGGAACCACCATCTGTGTGGCTTAGGCAGGCTAGAGATAACCGCAGTGAAGACGCTATGTAGTTGCAGTCTCTGATACATCAGATATGTAAAGGTTTATGGTATCACCATGAGCAATAGGCAGGCATCTGGGCCAAGTTCAATGCTAAGAAATGGAGTACTTAGTTAGGGGGTCTACTTGGATTTCTGCCAAAGTAGTGTTTGTCTTGATAAGTCCTGATCGGTGACTGAGTAATTTTCAAAAGAGTAAAATGTGTGACCTCTTGCGGCTTTTAAAAAGGGAGATTGCACTGACCTGCTCGGAAACTGGATGGTAACATCTTGTAATGACTCTGCTGAAATTCGTTGAGCTTTAAGCTCTTGCAATGAGCTATCAACCACCGCCATTTTAGTGTGCTTGGGTGTAAACACTGTAGCCAGTAATCTTTTACCACAATGAGGTAGATCCTTGGAATCCATTTCTTCTGGTATTCCCCCGGATCCTAACTTTCATTCTTTGGTGTATGTCATCTAGAACAGGAGTGCCCAAAAGGTAGATTTCCAGATGTTTTAAAACTACAGCTTCCATGATGCCTTGTCGTTCTAAAGGCATGCAGAGCTTCATTGGAGTTGAAGTTCTACATCTGGGGATCTACCTTTTGTCCAATGTCTTGGAAGAGGGCAGCTAATTATCTTCATCCAAACTTCCTCACACTGGTATATTATTCAGCATGTCTGAGGCCTGGTTGTCTGATAAAGTTGAATATGTGTCGCTGAGGTCCTTTGGACTGGAGCACGGTGTCTGTGTCCTTTAAAATTATCTCCGGAGTATCTTGGGAGTACCTGGTGCTTGGACTTCTCCCAATTTTTACAGGAAACCGTTCCAACAACTCTAGGTAGATTTAAGGGTATAAATTAAGGGTAGTTCCTTCTGGGTCTGGAGGTCTGAAGAGACATCTCTCAAGTTTGGCTGCTAGCACAGCCCCCATAGCACTATTATAGCACTATTATAACCATTGTACAAGCCCCAGCTGCTCAGGTTTAAGGATTAATTGTAGCAAGACAAATACACCTACAGATACTCCTGAGGTACAGACAATGAAAGCACAACTCAATTAGGTCAAGTTGTTAACGCACAAATTTTAACTGCTTACATGTAATGTAAAGTTATGAGCTGTGAATTAGGTAAATAGTCTGAGACATGCTGAAAGGCAGCAAGCTTTGGTAATTTCTAATAAAATCAAAAGGATTTAAACGAGAAAGGTGCATTTTAACTTTCGCTTGTTTTCAAGTTTTTTTTTATCTTGCTTCTATTTTACCCAGCTAAATGATAATAATTGTATCTCCCTGCTTAGAAGGATTGAGCTAACTTTGGTGGAATGGAGCCTGTGATTCTACAAAATTGCAGCTTCAGCATAAACCACCGAGCTATCAGCAATAGTAATGTCAATCCTGGTCTGCCTGCTGTCTGCCAAGGGGGTTCAATTATAGCTGTGGGGAATTCCTAGGGCATCAGCAGATGGCTGCCAAGGTTTGCCAACCTGGCACACTGCTAATTATTGCTGATTCGCAAGCATATGCCACAGGACAATGTACCATTGTTATAAAATAATGAGGTAATCTGCGTAATTTAGCAAAGCGTGTCTTTGTGTGTAAGAGTAGTATTTCTGCTGGGTTCGATGTAGGTCGATGTGCGCTAGCTTCACCGATAAAGGGGAATAAGTCATCCCAAAATTGTTTATTTGGGGGGCAATGCCACCAGATATGCAATATTGTGCCCTTGTCAGCTCCTCGGCGCCAGCAAGTGTCAGGTTTACGTTACTTGTACTTGGATTGAACTTTACGTGACCAGCCGCTGTGCAGTACTCTTGGCCTGCTCTCTTGTGAGTTGGCTTTAGGGCAAGCACACTCTATCCATATGCCCTGCAATTGAGTGCACCCACCCCAGTTATCCTTATCCCTCCCCTTGTTTGCTTATCTATGGTGGTAACCATGTATAGAACACATTGCTAAATGTTGATACCGCTTATACGCTGTAATGACTGATTGATGCTTTGGGTTATACTATCTATTTTCACAATAAACCTTAAAAAAAAAAAGTTTTATTTAAAAATAATAATAATAATAATAATAATAATAATAAGCATTGCATTATATTCTGCTATATCACTGGGAGCTTTATTTTTTAGTACATAAATTGACCAAGCAAAATATTTTAATACACAGCTTTCATTCTAACCCCAACAAATTAAACCAGAGTAAGTGTCTCTATGGGGAGGAGTCAATGGTAATCCTGTTCCTTTAGTGACATCTGGTGGTAAAAATATATTTGCTGGCCTGTGCAAGTAGTAGTCCAGGTTGGCCTGGAACTAATGTAAAAAGATCTCATCCCACTCAAAACAGTGTTTTTTTTAAAAAGCTTTTTAATGATGTGAACAGGATTTAAATTTGGCAAACCGGTTCCACCTGTGAGAGAATTAATATAACTTACTATATGATAATAAGACTGCATGCATGGATAGCTGGGCACCTTGGGAATTGTAGTCCATAGTAGTGTAGCTAGAATAGGTATCCCTTATTTAAAGTGCAGCATTATATAGTTATATTTAACAGCATTGTTAAGACGGTGTCAATACCATTTTGTGACAGAGGCAGCCGGAAGCACCATTAGCAGCCTTTCCCATTAACAAGTCACTATTAGGCTGTAGAAGGGGGATCACAATACAATAGTCTGCAAGAACGACAGCAGGGGTTATTACTGTAGTCCTTGAACTGATTTAGCAAGCTATTGTTTACTAAACTGTACTGCGTGTTTCTCCAAATCATAAATGATAGCTGTCACATGTCCTGTTTGCGTATGTTCATCAATCTTTGCAGGGCTCCAGGATACACGTGGCTTGTATGACATTCGTTTAATGTCAGAGGGGTCAAGTTATGTATCTAACATAAAACTGCTTAACTATAGTAGCACCTCATTACACTGATATAACTATACCCATGATTTGTATCTATGTATAAACATTTTATTGTACAAAGTGTAACGAGAAATTGGCTTCAATGGGCTTATTCATTCATTTAAACTTTAAATTTAAATGGATTTTTAAAATTAAGGTTGAAATAGCTTAGTGCGAAAAAAATCAATCAGTTTCAGTAATTTGGCCTAAAATGTGAAATTGGCTTGGAATCCTGACAATTCACAGTCGGAAGATTCACACTGTGAGAAATCACGTGAAAGGAAAATTAAAGCGATGGTATGTGCGCTGGGTTTCATTTCATAATAAGCCGACTATCACGTGACTTTCTAATGGAAATGGTTTACATTTTTGGACATTTGATCTAAAGAATAGCATTGAGCAGTATTTATTTATTTATTTTTTAATTCTTTATTTTTATTGTGCAAAAAAGAACAAACAGGCGTGTAGGACCCCGAGAGCGTTGACATGCGTTGCATTAACTTACAGGAAAATACATTGCCATGGCATGAGATAATTGCACATTTTTAACAAATATAAACAAGCTAATCAATGTCTCACGTGTAAATTATAAAGAAAACAGGTTAGGTAGACATGAGTGAATCGCTTTGTAGTTATCTGAAGCAATCATAAGTAGGGTCTAAATTAGGCTTTGTTCTGAGGATACCGTGTCAGATATTATGACTTGTGAAACACACATCTTAATCTTGGAACGTATGACATGGTGTTAAACACTGGCTATACACATTGCAGAACTAGTTAAGGACACAAAATGTGAGCCTGCTTTATAGATAATAAAAACAGGGGGGAAGAGTCTGCGCTGGATAACAGAAATACAGGCAGCAACCCTAAAAAAGGGAATCCCTCAAGACCCTTTATAAAACAAACTAAAAATGGTAAAAGTGGGTAAGGGCTGCGCTGAAAGCTAAAATACAGTAATCTATGACAGTAAAGACCAGACCAAATGGTCTAAATGAATAGACAACAACAAATAGACCTATATAACTGATAAAAAGTCTCACTTAAAACAACAGAAAAAAAGGATAAAAGAGTCCATCCAAGTGATAAAATGTTCAATAGGATAAAAATAAATAGAACGTCTCAATGATATAGCTGGATAGAGTATGTGTACAGTCCTCGGGAGTTGATTCATCCGGGTTGTAAATAATCCGTATATGTGAAGACAAGAATAAAAACACGACAAACTGCCAATAGTGAAGTATAGTGATGTCCCGAACAGTTCGCAGGGAACTAATCGCCAGCGAACATAGCTTGTTCGCGGTCGCCGCGGCGGGCGAACATTTGCGATGTTCGGTCCGCCCCCTATTCGTTATCATTGAGTAAACTTTGACTCTGTACCTCACAGTCAGCAGACACATTCCAGCCAATCAGCAGCAGACCCTCCCTCCCAGACCCTCCCACCTCCATGACGAATAGGGGGCAGACCGTACATCGCATATGTTCGCCCGCCGCGGCGACCGCAAACAAGCTATGTTCTCCGGTGAACAGTTCCCGGTGAACTGTTCGGGACATCTCTAGTGAAGTATTGTAAATCCAAGAATAAAATGAAGATAATACACTTACACATACAAGATAATACAGCTCTAGGATGGAGGGCGTTCAGTGGTATGATCCCCGCTAATATACTGACGAGGTGTGTTTCCTCAGTCCGGCCTTGGTTATGTCGTACTCCACAATATATAAAAAACCGCAATAGTGCTCTCAGTTTGAAAAAAATAAATAAAATAAATTGAAATAAAATATACTCACAAGTGTAGAGCAGAGGATACTGCTCTATTAACACAGCACTGGTGGGATGATCCCCACCTAGGATTTCTTGAATCAGGATACAATAAAAATGCCAGGAAAAGTAACAATAAAAAGTGCATATAAAATACAATAAAATGAAGATTGGTCCTATAAAAAAGGCAACCAAAAAAACTTTTATTGTTAAAATACACAATTTAAAACCATTTAATGGTTTTAAATTGTGTATTTTAACAATAAAAATTTTTTTGGTTACCTTTTTTATAGGACCAATCTTCATTTTATTGTATTTTATATGCACTTTTTATTGTTACTCTTCCTGGTATTTTTATTGTATCCTGATTCAAGAAATCCCTGATCATTCCACCAGTGCTGTGTTAATAGAGCAGTATCCTCTGCTCTACACTTGTGAGTATATTTTATTTCAATGTATTTTATTTATTTTTTTCAAATTGAGAGCACTATTGCTGTTTTTTATATATTGTGGAGTACGGCATAACCAAGGCCGGACTGACGGACACACCTCTTAAGTATATCCCTTAGCGGGGATCATACTGCTAATCCTAGAGCTGGCCTAAGCTCCTCCAAATGTGAGTGTATTATCTTACTTTTATTCATTTTATCCTTGGATTTACAATACTTCACTATTGGCAGTTTGTCGTGTTTTTATTCTTGTCTTCACATATACGGATTATTTACAACCCGGATGGATCAACTCCCGAGAACTGTACACATACTCTATCCAGCTATATCAGTGAGACGTTCTATTTATTTTTATCCTATTGAACATTTTATCACTTGGATGGACTCTTTTATCCTTTTTTTCCGTTGTTTTAAGTGAGACTTTTTATCAGTTATATAGGTCTATTTGTTGTTGTCTATTCATTTAGACCATTTGGTCTGGTCTTTACTGTCATAGATTACTGTATTTTAGCTTTCAGCGCAGCCCTTACCCACTTTTACCATTTTTGCTTTATAGATAGGTAGTGAGCAAGTGTTAATGGTGGTAATGTCCCGCAGGGGAGAAGTGAATGGAGACAAAGCCCCATACCTGCTTACAGATTAATTTAACCCCACTCAGCCTATGCCCTCTGGGCTTACAGCACCATCCAGCCTGTTGTTGTTCCACCATCGGGGTTAAAACCCCAGTCGTGTGGGACCTCTTGAATTGAAAATATGGTGAAGGTGAAATAGAGGCAGCTGTGGTTGGTCCCAGCGAGGGTCGTGTCTTATCCTGGCCTGCGCTGTGTCTTGATGCTCCTTGGCAAGGATTGTTTGCACGCCGGTGCCTGTTTTGCCTCTGCTGACGAGGTAGGGGTATCTTATGTTCCAGCCGTTTAGGTGGACTCTCGCAGGGTCCATTCTGTGTCGAGGAAGTGGGTTGTCTAGTGGTCGGAAGCATGGCAAGTACACGCCGGGCCTCCTCAGCAGAGTCCAGGCGATAGGTAAGTGTAGCTAGCCAGTTAACCAACAAGCCATCCAGCTTTTCCTTGAGAGAAGGTTCAGGGCTGCACGTGGCGTCCGCCATTATGAGTGCAGTACGCTGCCTGCTACTGGAACTCACCACCGCGTCACAACTTGATGGTGCCGGGATATCCCTTACCAGCGGGGGACTGGCCGACAAACCCGCATGTAGCCGCCAATCTCGGGTCAGAAGCATGAATAAAGCGCATACTGCTGGGAGGGGCAGGGGGGAGGGAGATGGTGAAGGAAAGACTTCAGGCTTCATGTGCATTAGCATGCTGAGGGACTGGCCGCCTAACCCGCATGTAGCCGCCAGTCTCGGGTCAGAAGCATGAATAAAGCGCATACTGCTGGGGCCTGCCACCTCCAGGACACGTCGGCAGCGTGATTTCAGCGTAGAATTTTAATAATTTAAGTTATTTTAGAGCTCCTTCCTATGGAGTTCTCAAGATGTGCGACCGGTCAGTACGTCAGTTAGGCTCTGCCCCAAGCAGTATTTATTTTATGGAGCGAGAAAACACAATATGTATATCATGCTGTCAGTTATCTTAGTTTCAAGGAATCTAATGCTCTGTGTTAGGTTTCTTGGAGTGGAAAGTCCATGACATTCCGGTACAGTTTCTATATATATATGTAAAGGCAGTTAAGCTGTCACTGTGGTTGTCTTGCCTGTACTGGGCGACTGAGGGCGCCGGCCAGTGGAGCAGGTGCTGAGCTGAGACCCGGCGCTTAATGAAGGCTCTTGGTGAACTTTGCCTTTAAAACAGGCCTTTACCAAAACTACATATACAGTGCTGACTCTTAACATGTTCTCTATAGCAATGCACAGCACCTGACACAGGCACAACAGCTGCTGCCTGAATGTTAAAAGCAAATACCTTGCATTGTACAGCATAGGACTAATTTGCGCTCTGTTAGTGCATTCCCATAGAACAAAGCTATGCAAGCTGTCACAGAGTAACAAAACACATCTACACTGAGGCTTAGAACTGGTTTAGCCACAAAAGATGTATCAAAGAGAAGTCTCCAGACCAGATCAGATCAAAGAACATCAACCGCATTCAGCATCCACATGTAAAGGTGCATATGAAGATAAAAAAAACGTGCTTCAAACCAATAACAAGATCACAGTCCGCCAGAATTTATTATTGCCCAGATGAAGGACATACCCTGTTTATGAGCTACATCCACGCAGAGACAAAAAACAAGCTTATGGTCCCAAAATAGACTGATATACATGCTGAAAACCCACGCCGAGGTAGTTATAGGAAAAGAAGGTGTAAATTAGCACCAAATGCCTCTTTTGAAAGGCTGATAGGTAAGGTACCCCACACATTTTATAATGGTTATCATATTTATGTTTTTAAAATATATCATTCTCCATAAAGTAAATGTATCATTTTATTTTAAATGAATATGTTAGGTAGTGAGAGTTTCCAGCAAGGTATCAGCGTTAAGCTTATCTTGGTTCCTTAAATGCTGTGATCCGTAAATAAGATTATCCTTCTACCTAGCTCAGTGCTTGACTAACAGATATAGAGATTAGCTAATTACAATAATCGGGTTAAATACAAGCTCCTCGGAGAGATATAAAGAGAGTTTAAGGAACCAGCAGGAATTTAATTTTGAGTAACAGAGGAGCGTAATTTTCTTTACCTCCCCTGGTGCTCGAATGGTTAATTTATAGATATAATAGTTCATATGCAGAGCACAAACCTCCTATTGATCCATGGAAAAATCTGATATCCATTTTGGCGTGAATTCGTTTTTCACCCCACTTTTTTGGTAGCACACATTGAAATCGAGTTGAGATTTTCACCTTCATTTGGATCAAAAGTAAAAAATAGGTTAGATTATGAAGTTAAATTTAATAATGGTTCTGTCCGAGCTACGTGTTCTGATAAAGTACAGTTTAACCTTTCTTTTATGCTATCGTTTATTACCAGCATGTTTATTAGCAGATAGACATCAGACATGTATACTAACCATTTAGAACATTTTTGTATTTACTTTTATGACCTGTTATGACAATTACTGACATTCACTGTTTACATAAGTAGAAATATTCCTAAAGAGTGTCACCCACTGAACTATGAATTGTTGGAACCTGAATTTCAAATTTTAGGCCAAAACAAAGGGACTTGCACAGTTCTCCAATACATGTATGTTTCCAGTGTACCATTTTGGCCTAAAAGTATAACAATTGATGGTGAACAAATGATAGTTCATAGTTTAGTGAATAACTCTGACAGGATATTCACAATCATATTATTCGCGGAATACATTTCCCATGATGCCTTAAGACAGTTTGTGCATCATGGGAGATGTAGTTCCGAAACAACTAGTGCCAAGGTTCCTATCTATTTCCTTCAAATACCAAGTAAGGGATATATGGATTAAACCCAAAATAAAGCACATTTTTACACCATTGTAGTTGTGAGTTTCGGATCAAGATAAATGGAGATTCTAAATACTTGTGTGTCATCAAGCTATAAGATGCCTGGTTATACATCTCTTATTAATTATAAAGACGACACATGATCATGAGTGGCTTCTAACACTTTCACACGATGAACTGAACTCATCGCATGCCATGGTTCCATCTGTTACTGGGCACGTTTAGGATTACAGACTGGAGGATGCTTCGCATAGTTCCTAGAACATGATGTACCTCTATATACAGCTCCTCGTCAGAGCGAGCTCAGATGAAGGGTGACTGTGGCTGGCAATGGAAGGAGACAGAATGAGATAATGTTTGAATGAAGACTCAGCATCTCCAACTGCATTGAAAAAAAATTATTAGAGGTGATCAAAGAGCAGCAAAGAATAAAACGTATAGAAAGGACAAGATAGTATTTTGACGATCAAACCTGAACAAATTGGTTACTTGATAAAAGAGTGGAGTTGTCTATTTTTGTTTGGAAGAACCAATAAAAGGTAAAATGAGCGTCAGGCCTTGCAGACAGACTGGCAAGTCAGACAGTTCTATTCACAGCTATGAAGAAGACACAAGCTCTGAAGACCTGAGGGATAACCAGTTATCTGAAGCCGAGGTTCGGAGGAAAGAAGTTCTTTCAAAGGTAAAGACCCCCCAAGTTTTGTTTTGCCACTAGTGCCATTAATTAGAGAAAGGTTAAATTCTGCGACCGCGGACTTCAAGGAAGCTTAGCCAAAACCCACAGCTGCGAAGCACATTTACAAGATTATTCACTAAAACATAAATTGTCAATTTTAGAACAAAAGTCAATTTTAGTTTTGCTTTCATTTCAAATATTTTGGCCTAAAACTTTTATTTTCCTTTAAAATAAACATTCCACAGTTTAGCAAATAACCCTGTTAATGTGTTTTTCACAAAACCGTTAACCTTTAACAGGTTAACAGTTTCCCAGGAAATTACACCTACAATCAAATAGGCTACAAAACCGTTTTTTCTATTTTACACGTGCTAAGTGGAAATATATTCTTTATTTTTTTTCCTGCTAGTAAAATTAAATGGGTAGATAAAGATATCGCAGGTATGTACACACAAAACGTATAAATAAAAGAAGGATCCCTTTTTATTCCAAATTATAGTGGAGAATTCATGCCGGTAGCAGTGCACATTGGTGTCTAAAAGCTGTGTGTTATTTTAAATTGCATACTTTTCCATCAATAAAATCCAACAATGTGCATAGAGATTTCATAATTAAACTGGACAAGTTGAGAACTGGCATTGTAAATTTGAAGCTAATATAGCTGACCCAGGTCAATTTTTCCAACTTAGTTTTTCTAATTTACTATATGATAAACTAGGTTTTTGAATGTTCCTTTTAACTCCTTATAAATCAGTTCTGTGGATAATTCCCAGCATTTCTCCCCATACACACATCGTCTAGTAAACTAATGGAACACTTAAAGAGAAGGTAAGTGCTATAGGCTCAAAAGTAATGACAAAACAGATACCAACGTTTTGGCTGTTAAAGCCTTGTAGATATATCCATTAACCGGGAATTAGTCTCAGTATTGCAATTTTTAATCTAATATATCCTAGTTAGAAGTATTATTCAAGACCATCTATTTTTGGCCAACAAGTTGCAATCCATGGCCTTTTAACAGGGCCAGAGATGAGTTACATTATTTCACCAGCCTGTGTATGCAGTGATGTCATGATGGAGTGATGTCATGACTTCTAATGCTCTCCTTCTGCCAGTCCCACTGTAATAAATCACCACGTTGAAAAAACATTCTGGCGTTCTCTTAAAAATTAAACTAGGTTCTTACGGCCTGGTTCTATAGAAATGCAGGCGGTGTTGCACAACAGCTAATATGACATACATTCTAATATAGTTTGGCACGATAACAGCTTATCAAAGATTGCATAATACTCATCGTTTACAATGTGACTTTAAATAGCTGTCCTACAATGCTTGTTAATATAAAAAATATTTATTCACTGTAATAACCAAGCTTTGTTTCCATAACTGTTAAATAATTAAAAACACATTATTAGGAAATAAATATTGCTATCTATATATGTATACAAGCGCGCACACAATACGCCTACGGCTGACGTTAATATTACACTGGTTTTAAAACTATAGTGTAAAATAATTAAATTGCATTGAAGGCACAGCAACTTGTTATGGTCTGTACGTTATAAATATCTGGCTTTATTTGGTAATAAAGACGTCCCTGATATATAGCATGACTGCCTAGTCCATAAGCTGATCAGTAATTAGGCTTTCATTAGTTAAACCATGCACTGTAACCTAATGCCTCTCT
Organism: Pelobates fuscus; assembly: GCF_036172605.1. Lineage (NCBI taxonomy): Eukaryota > Metazoa > Chordata > Amphibia > Anura > Pelobatidae > Pelobates > Pelobates fuscus. The sequence goes on from NC_086322.1 coordinate 293,976,450, forward strand.
GAAACATGACCTCACTGAGGCTAATTATACACCGCTATATTGGATCCCATGAAAAGAAAAATACTGCACTATATAGAGAGTGACTTTAGTGCTGGCACAGACTGGAGCCTGGCCTTAGTACAAGTGCAAAATAGAGGACGACCTTGTCAGTGATACAACCTAGGTAGTGGTGTTGAAACTGGGACAAAATAGGAAGGGAAAATGTGGGCAGTAGATTTCCTTTTGAAGCAATATGGGCAGTGTATTTGGCATTTAATCTTGGTGTTAGCTTTAAATAATTTTTTAAACTAACAAAATGTGCGTTTCTCTTTTCTCAGATAAAAATTATTACCATATCCGATTTGAGGAAGGAATGGCAGGCTCGCTCTGACGTGCACGCAGAAAAACAGAAGCGCAACCCATTTAGCGAAGATTTCGACTACGCACACGCCATGAAAGTCCGTCTCCATAAGGGGGATCGTGGTTATGGCAGACCAGAGGAAGGTAGCAAGACTGAAGAGAGAGGGAGCAGAGCCCATCAGCACATCCACAAGGAAATAGAGGAACTGTGCCTCATTATAAAAGAAATGGGGGTGAAAGGTAGAGACGGAAGGATCAGAGTGACATTTGGAAGGCTCTTCCAGAGATATGTTCGAGTTTCAGATAAATTAGTGGGGATGCTGCTGAGAGCAAGAAAACACGAGCGACTGGAGTTTGAGGGAGAGATGCTATGGCAAGGAATGCATGACCACATTGTTATCACTCTGCTGGATTAAATGCTTTTGTTCCATATATATTCTATATGAATCGAAATGACTCGGAAATATTCCTCTGCGGAAGAACTGTAAATAGTTATCCATGATGTTTTGTTATACATGCAGTTGTCTCCCCTTGAATGATAAATTACTGTTTGAGCACAGTGTCACACCAAGACAATACAGGAGATCAATTAAAAGGGACACTCTGGGCACCATAACAACTTAATTGGAATGAAGTTCTTATGGTGCAAAAAGGCTTGCCTCACAAACAGTTTAACCCCAAAGTATTGAATCCAGTGCCCATCAGCTCTGCCCAGCCTTTTCCGTAACATTCCAAGGAATTAATCAATAATTAACAAATGGTTTAACCCCATGAGGTAACCCAGCACCCGAGGATCTCTTTGCACCATAACAACTTAATTTCTATCAAGTTGTTATGGTGTCCAGTGTGATATTTTAAGATCTCTTTTGATCGGATCATAAAAAAATGTAGTCTACTCACTAATCCAAGAACTGTGAATACTTGACAAAGGAACTGCAATTTTAATGTCAAAATAATCAAACTGCTAATATTTGTTGCCTGACCGTCAGCCACCATATCAGTGAACAAAATCTGACACCTTTTACTGGAAATGCTGTTGGAACGTCTGCTTTTACAAGGGATTAAAGTGGGGGGAAAGCAGCAGTAATATAAAAACTGCAGAGTGTTTTATCAAAATTACATAGGCATGTTCAAAGTAACTTTTTTTTGTTTTTATAAAAGAAGCTTCATTATATATTTTTTACGATGTATTTATATTTAGCCAACTGAAGAAACAACAAAGTAACAAATAAAAAGCACACAGTAAATTCAAATATTACACGTCAATAAATATGTTTACATCGCAAGCTCTAAGTCTGCCCACAGTGGCTGTCTACCAGCCACTAGAGGGCTTCCTGTATCAAAACAGACCTTTGATCACGCTCTGCATGAGCACCTCCAGCGTCAGATTTTTCCCCATGGGTGGAGCCTGACCCAGCACCAAGGGACATTGGCGCTAGATTCAGGTAAGTGACGGAAGGGGATTTAGCGAGGGAAGGGGGCACTGAAGGGAACTATAATGCCAGGGAAACGGCTTTGTTTTCCTGGCACTATAGAATCCCTTAAAGCAAAAGGCAGTTCCCCTTCTCTCAAACTAACCAAGAGAGAGAGAGAGAAAAAAAAATCTAGTTTTAATATAATTTTGAAAAGGAAAAAAAGATAAAATAAATAGTGTTAATAATATAAAAATCTACTAAAGTAGCACAAATTTGTCAAGTAAACACAAAACCATACAAATCCACAAAACAAACCCTGATACATATAATAAAGACACAAAGAATAAGATATTGAAATAATAGAGAAAACATGATGAGAATGATTATGGAAAGTTCCGCAAATCAGGGCTAACAGGGTAGATTTTTATTTAGGAATGAATGGCATGCAAGGTACAGCTAATGCACTTACACTCAGTGGTAATGGTCATTCAATAAAAAAACAGGCCAACTCATTAAAAGGTAGGGTATTGATTTTTTACACTGACGCTTTACTTATGGTTGGTTATTTTGGGCTACGGATCAGCTCATTTACGAAGCATCCGAAGAATCAAACAGGCTTGCCGTGGTGTCTAAGGTATGTGCTGAAGAAATTGCTTGACGTATATAGTGGGAAGTCCGTAAAATCTCCCTTGAGCGTCACAATAACAATAACGGCTGGTTCTGTTCCTATCAGCAGTAGGGATTAGGGACTCCAATGCCTAGCCATGGCACCGATTTCAAATTTTTGGACAAACTTTTAAATGATTTAATATTTTGGGATAAACCTTTAAAATGATTTAACATATTCAAAAAAATTTTTTTTTCATTTTTGTAAAAAAATTAAAATGTTAATACATATTTGTAGATATATTAATGTTTTAAAAAAATAATTTTAAAAGTTTATCCAAAAATACTAAATCATTTGAACAGCTTATTAAACAAATATTTCATAGAAGCCCACGCAAGCTAAGTACAACATGAGCTGCTCTTGTTAAGATTAGTATTGGCATGTGAAACAGTATAAGAGAATTTCATTCATGTGAATCCTTTAACCGAACGCATACCAACCGGTGGATTAGGTCACAACATTGGCAGACAGCGTCTAATTCAATCACTAATGTAATAACGCCTTTAGTATTCTGAGTGTTTTACACACAAGCACAGTTTCCAGTTTATCGCACTGTAGTGTGTTCGTTGCATGTGCGGTATTGGCCTCTTATTTATTTAAGTCAGTATAAATGTACTTATAGTGTGACTGAATATTAATGTACACATCCAAAAAACTGTCCACGATCCACTGTGACAAGAAGCCCAGGAAAAAAAGTCAAAAATCTTTAATTATCAAATTCTTCTGTAGGCAAAAACAGCATAAATGAATGAACCCAATTATGGTTTAAAGCAAACAATATACTCATAGTTACATAGTTACTCAGCAGTATAATCGCTATAGCGAGAGTTCAGGGTATTCACGTTGGTGTCTATCTGGGTTACTCACTAAATGGGAATTTAGAGTGAATTTCAAATTTCAAGTCAGAATAGCCAAAATTACATCCTTACAGCTCAGCTATTCTAACCTTAAATAACCCTGTATGTATGTGTTGACATCATCGTGGATTAATTATAATCTGCAGTGCTAGAAGAAGACACTGGTCTTTAGGTAGCAACTTCAGTTTAGCAACTGTAGGGTAGATAGTGGTGGGTCTTGATACGGACCGTGCTGGTGGACAGGACTCAGCAGCTGGCGGCTACCAAGCAATGTTTGCTGAAAATGATTGATCTTTCTGTGCGAAGGATTCAGATATTGTATAAACAGCAGGCAAGGGCAAGCAATTGACAGAGGAAAAGGGTATTACAATGCATATTGTTATACAAAGGAGCAGACTGATAAATGTATGTCTGTGCACACCGTACAGATCACCATGGCATGGCATAAAATTAATGGACTTTTCCAAGCATCATAACCACTACAGCCTGGGACCAGGAGGGTTGCATAGTGCATTTCTCATTATATATATATTACAGTTATTAGTTTTTTTGCCCACCACACCACTAATATTAGGGTGATAGGAGTAGATAGGATTAATTATTTTTAATGGAGTGTGGCTAAGGGAATGGGGACAACTAGCCCCCTGGGGGGGAGGGAATCCAACAATTTAGGGGGTTGATATTTGCATGTCCACCCCCCATTTGGTTATTTATTTAGAGCCAACCACTTATCTATGAATCGGGAGATATTAGACCCTCCCCAATGAATATTACTACTAAGGGCCCTACCTGCTGCCCATGGGTGGGGGCTGGGGGGAATTAATTTCCCCTGCTGAATATTACTATTAGGACCAGCACCTGCCACCAATAGGTGGGCAAAGGGAGGACTTTAGGAACTTCATAAATATTACTATTAGGGTCCACACCAGCTGCAAATGGGAGGCAGGACACTACTCTTATTTAATAATAGCTCCCACCTGCTAGCCATAGGTCGGGCAAGGGGCTGTACAGTAATCTATTACTTTTTTAATGTCCCCCACCTGCTCAACCTCCTCATTTCACAGGTCCCATCCAAATGGCTGCACAGTTGCAAGTTTTAAATGCATTGCATATATGATATAAGGAACATTTTAAACATCCCTTTAGTAAGATTGACCCCCATATGTTTTTTTTGGGTTAGTTTTGGGTTAGTTTTGATTCCCTCCCCCCCTGTCTCCCCCCCCCCCCCCCCCCCATATATTTCTGTTTCAAAGTACTCAGTCCGGATTTCAGCCATCCAGAGGTGTTCGGTTTGGGGCCTGATTTTCTAAATCCAAGCATTGTTCACGCTATTTAACAATGGTCCCATTCAGTACAGAATAACCCTATAGGTCTATCATTGGCTTGAACAAGTCTAGTAAATTGTCTTCCAGATAAAAGTGGCTTGAACAGGCCCCCGGCTTAAGTTGGTAATTGCAACTGAAACACATGATAGCAGAGTTCATCTGTCATCAGTATGAGCCTATCAATTGCAGGAAGCCCTTTCTTGTTACATGAAATAAGGTGTGTTATAAATGAATTAAAATATACACGGTTACTGTGTCATAAAAACGCAGAATAGCCAGCATATTTGACAGGAAGAAATCAAGGTACAGTTAAGGGCTTAGGAACTTCTACTGCACTATTAATAAGTCCATCCTCCATGAATAGAATGTCGATTGAAAAGCTGATTTCGAACTCTCAGAACAGGGTACCATCATCTACCTGTTATATTATATTATACAGTACTTAGTAACAGCTCCATCTAGTGGAGATCTTGAATGCCGCAGTCAATTAAGCATTTAGGTCACACCGGAGGGATTGTGCAATATTTGTGTTATTGCCCTTTTTTTTCAGGAGACTGAAAACCATAAATCATTTACTTGCTGAGAGAACATTTCATTACTCTCTGGTCCTATAAATGTCTCACAGCGTAGTTAGCATTTGTTATGTTTCTTTAAACAGCGCATCTTGCACTGCAGAACAGGGAGTGATTTCAGAGCCCTAGGCAAAGTATTAATTGTGTGTGGGAAGGAAACAGTGATAAGGTGGGTTCGATACACCTTTCTCTGGTTCAGAATAGGACATAGATCAGCTGCGAGCAGCCATTTTTTCTTCTTTTTTTTCCAGAAAACAGCAGGAGATCTTTATATTTCCAAAACTCAGAATTAATTAATTGTGACTAACAACGGCCACGCCTGTAATGAGTGTATCTTAAAAACACGTACCTACTTGTTTTTGTTATTGGATCTTAGTTCAGTCAGATCAGTACACTTGGGAAAGCTCAGACCATGCCAATTCATGCACAATAACATCACTGTCTAAAGGTAATATTTTGTTTATTTTTAAATTAAAAGTAGTAAACACAAAATAAAAGATAGAATATATCAATTTAAATACTTCTGCCTATCAAGTCTATTCATTAGTAAATCTGCCACTCCAGTAAGTAAAACACAGTCATTTATTAATTTACCTTAAGAAAGGACTAAGGCGGGACCAGGATACGTCCGTGCTTTATGTTTAAGTAACAACATAGAATTGTGCACCAGGAAATAAAAGCCATTCATAGTGAAGCCGTGGAAAAGTCTGCCTTAAAATGTATATTCTGAGGTTTGACATTGGGCCACATAATAGTTCCAGTAAAGTTCTACTTTATTTGCTACAACAGGAATCTTCTGGGACGTGAACTAACCCTAAGCTAATAGGGTCATCATGTTCTGTGATTCCTTATCGGGTAACGATATACCTGGCATGTTTATTCTATCATTTTTCAGTTTAGGCTTATTTCAATATATATATATATATAGAGAGAGTATAAAGCATCAGTGTGCAGTTTATATATTTGTAGATTTTACAATATTGCCCCTACAGTGGTGATGGTATTTATACACACTATGTTGGAGTTTTGTAATGAGGTGGTAGCGGTGTATTTTCTATATAGACTCTAGAATGTTTAGTTTTATTTATTTTTGGTTTGTTACTTTTTCATTCAAGAATAACGAAACTCGAGTCCTGAGCTGCAAACAATGGACACCATGGCTTATTTTTAAATATGATGGAGGATTATATATATGGGGATTTGGTTGAATCCAACATTTTAAATGGAGAGCAGCACTAATGCCTGGTGGATGTTTTTATTAAAATAAAAATGAAACACCTACCTTGATGGTAAACCCCCCCCCCCCCCCCCCGGGATGTCTACGTGGTATATTAATAGCCTTCCAGCGTGCATAGACTTACAAAGAAACCTTCACAGAGAAACAATGACAGAGAGAGTATTGGTGCATAAACCAATGGAATGCCACCCTTTGCTGGGTGGCATGTCAGACAGCCTGAAACTGAAAAAAGGCCAAGAAGAAGTCTGGCACTACATCTGCTTTATATAATTCCTTTGGCAACATATATAAAATGAAATATGCATTGAAAACTAAAATAATGGTATAGGTATTACTAGCCTAATCCCCCTACGTATTCATGGATTTAGACTTGTAATAGGGCATTATTGTTCTCAGCATTTCTTTTTATAATCTAAAGGGTAAGTCGGTTATTATGTCCTGTCGTAATGCCTAAATATGCAGATGCGTATTGGTCATCTGTTAATGTCCAGTAGTAAAGTGGGCTCTTTAGCAATTTTTTTTTAAAATATCACACAATGTCCCACTGTAAAGTGTCAGTACTTCAAAGGCAAGGGAAATGTAGGCACTTTGTCTCAAGATAATGCCTTATATAACGGCATCCAAGGGAATCTGAACACGTTGGGTGATTAAGTAATGCACTGCTCATCATTGTGGAGCTACAAGGTTTAAAATCATTTTGCCTGTACAAAATAAACAATAAAGAGAAGGAAACGCAATTATTTATATGCTAAGGTATTTCTCGTTGCAATATGCTGGAATGTCAAAAATCCTCACGATGGCAGCCCCGTGGCAAATAATAAACATCACAAATATTTGAAATCATATCTTAATAGCCTGAGGACAAAATGTTGTTTATTTGGAATGAGCACCGATGATAATGTCACAAACCTGTGTGAGATCGAACGCTGAATGACAAGAAAATTGTTAACACCGGTCGTTAACTTTAAGTGGTTTGTTCAAGAATTGTAGCCACACCGCAATGTTTAGGCCAAGTAAAGAAAATCTACAGTTTAGCTATTCCGTACACTTAGGACTAAATTTGATTTACATTTTCTGGTCAGTTCAACACTACACACTGTTCAGAGAATAAATCCCTAAATTGTTTGTGAGAAAATAAAAATTACACTGTGTATACACAGCTAGAGGGTCTGGGATATTTTTTTTATTTTAGTTGAATCAAGGAAAAAAAAAAATTCACGTGCAAAAGACAAAGATTTAAAAGGCTTTTTTTTTTAAAATGTATGTTTATCTGAGTGCTGTAGAACAGAGCTGTACAGCTGTACATTACCACATTCCACTGTAGCATTGAATAGATTGCTGTAGTGACAGTGAGACCTTCTGCTAGTGAGCGGTTAAGGGATTACTGTGTTAGTGCAGAACTGTGTAACAAAGGCTTGTGAATACTGATAATCCATATCTCCCAAGTGTCCCTGTTTAAGAGGTATAGTCCCTATCTTAAGGCCAAATGCGTATGTCCCTGTTTTCCATCCTAATGCCCCTCTTTTGCATGAATTTATACCAGAGCTCAACAGCAATAATACTCACAGTAATGTGTCTATAAACTACAATAAATGTGCTTAGAAATCAGTCCGTGTTGCATCTAAACAGGCTGAAATACAGAATACAAAATACATTCATGTTAATTAAAGGTCAGAAAAACCTGGATATTGATAAATACTAAGAAAAATGTTTGGATTTTACAGTCCGAAAGCCCCTAAATGGTACAATTCGGTCTTTAAAGGGATACTGTAGTAGCACCTGTTGGCTTCCATTTTTAGAACCGTAACTTGGGTGGCCATTAATGGTCTTTGGGTGAAACTCCCACTCATAGTAAACAATCTGCCAGAAGGATGGTACCGTCCATAGTAAAGCATTGGATTGGCTGAGATTGTCAATTCTGATGATCTCAGGTAAGTAGGCAGATCGAGGGTGGAGCCAGTGCCGTCAAACCAGCGCGGCACTGGAATAAAGGTAATTTAGAGAGGCAAGGGGGGGAGGGGGTGTTGGGAACCTAAATAGTGTTTATAACACTATAGGGTCAGGAATACATGTTTGTATTCCTTACCCTCTAGTGTTCCTTTAATGAGTAATCCCACTAATAGTCAGAGAATGTAAAGGGCTATTCTGCCACTTATACTAGTACAGCTAGCTTGTGCCTATTAGCACACAGGAAGGATAACTGTCTTATAACACACCTGGAAAGAGAAACGATTACAATAGAAACTGATGCCTGTTGGAATAAAATCAGGATCGGTCTCTCTAAATTAGTTCCCATGATTGACTGAGTACAAACAGTTAGAAATATATCATCTCAGCAAGGTTCCATGTAAATGTTGTGCTGGATGCATGCAGCAAGGAGGGGTTCTGGGAACTTAAGCAGATCAGGAGAGACTGAACTTTGACAGCAAAGGAGAAGATAAGGTATTCATGTGAACCTACAAGCAGCAGGAAGAGTGCAGACGCTGATACAGAAGTCTTCATTGGCAGAAAGTTACTGTTTACTCAATACAAGTTCACTGCGCAGAATTGTTTCTGTTTGGACAAAGCATGGACAGGTAATCTATCCCGGTAACCGGTTTCCTTCCCTCAATATGCATACGGTGAGTGTCTAGGTCTGTGAGCAGGATGGTAATAACCTAACAAGTTATTTCTGAATTGAACGTCTCAGTAGGAGGCAGAAGGCAGGGTTTCCTGGACATTTCTCTTCTTTTACACCAAATATTAAGACACAAAAACTGTTTAACTAATGTACGTCCAACATGCTGCGTGTATGAGGACTGCAATGGCAGGTAAGTAACCTTGTATGACTAAACATACCTTAGAAACCTCCAAACGAATTAATCAGCGTGTGCTTCATTTTATTCATCTCTACAAATGCCTGTAAGCATATTATTTTCAGTTAAGGTTCCGCTGAGTGCTAATGGAGTTATTGATTAACCCAGGAATTATTAAGAACCGACATGAGAATTGTAAATTTAGACCAAAACAACCCAGCTGGGAAAATTTCCTAACTCTGCTATTTTTGCCTAAAATAAGCAATTCCTTTGTCAATTCTCCAAAAATAACAGTTTAGTGAAGCACCCCTCATGGCTTTGTTGATGTTAGTTGTGGTAAACTGACTTTACTGACAACGTGTACATCTTATCTAAATATGTGACAGCTCAAGACATTTTGCTAAGCTTATTTTAACCAAAAGTCTGGCAAATGTGGATTTCAATGCATCTTAGTTCAGGGTTAAGTAAATAAACCCTCAGAGAATAATTTTGAACGTTCAGAAAGCTCCCAAGGACCAATAAGGTCACTGTTAATATTTTAAGGAATTTAAAGTAGCGCACGCTGTCATTTCCTTTTACTGCTAAGAAAACAAACACGACTGAATACCACTATTTCAGGACCTGCGGTAAAATACTTACAGAAAATGTTGTTCTTGTTGTTTAAGGAACCTTCTTGAAAACCCGGTGAGGTGGAAAGGATTCAGATATTGATTCAGCCATCCCATAGGAATTTACAAGACTCGTTCAAGGGGCAGCCAATCCTGAAAAAGAAAAATCAGTATTACTTGAAAGATTCCATAAAAAAAGTAAATATGGGTTTTGTTCTACATCTGTTGGCTTGCATTTTTGGAACCGGAGCTTGGGTTGCCATTAATGGTCTTTGGGTAGAACTCCCACTTATAGTAAATGAGCTGCCAGAAGGATGGTACCTCCCATCTTATCTCACTGTCCTCATCCAAATGGCCAATGTGGGGCCACTCTTTGTTACACTAATGCACAAGTTCAAGCCTGGAAAACTAAATGAAACATTTGTCATATACGCAATAATTAGTTTAGGAATCGTTGCGTTGTTCCTCCTAGGATTTTTTTGGAGACACACAACATGGATAGCGGGACAACTCCATAGCACAGCATTCCTCATCTTAACCTTTTTTTTGTCTCTTGTGGATTGTACATCATCAGTGACGTTCCTGCCATTCATGATGCAGCTCCAGGCACAGTACATGACTACTTATTTTATTGGAGAAGGGCTGAGTGGGTTGATTCCAGGCTTGTTGTCACTTATTCAAGGTGTTGGGATAGTGAGGTGTGTTAATATAACTCAATTTGAGAATGGGACGCAAGACCTGTCCAACAGGACCTACGGTGAGAATCAGTTTGAAACAGAGTATCTTCCTGCTAACTTCTCAATCCAAGTGTTTCTCTTCCTGTTATGCATCATGATGATCTTCTGTTTGGTGGCATTTGTATTCTTAATTAGGCTGTCAAAGAAGGACAGCTTGAACAGGTCCTTGCTACAAAGTGCTCTCACCCTCAATTCCTACTCAACTTCAGAAAACTTGAGTCAATCGTGTGACCAAGGAAGCTCAGAAACCAAAACACATGATGAACCCCCAAACCAGGACACTATGCCAGATATGGAACTTAAAAAGAACATGTACTCTTGTGGCCAGTATGCTCTGCTATATCTCCTTACTGCCTGGGTGAATGCGCTTACCAATGGTGTGCTCCCATCCATACAGACCTACTCGTGCATGCCCTATGGGAATCTGGCATATCACCTTTCAGCAGCCCTAGGGTCAATGGCTAATCCTTTGGCCTGTTTGATCGCCATGTTCTTACCCAGCAGGTAAGAGACTGTAATGCAGGAACTACAGCACATATACACTTGTATAAACACATAGAATGCTGCTTATTTATTAGTTGTCATATAAAAGTTAATAATGTGTTAGTAAGTGTAGCGGAGAGGTAGTATAATCCACAGTATCTCCGCTGGTAGACAGGAATAGCATATAATAATCCAGGTAGGCAGGTACAATATCCAATAATCCCGGTAGCGTTATAAGAATTCTTCCTTCCCAAGAATTAGACGACACATAGGCTAGGAGTCAACTGAGATTTTATTCACAGATCACAGTATTTGTGCAGTTCCCCATGCAAGGGGTTTCTGGAGTGGCTTTGCAGGGGTTGTACAGTAGGGACTACATGAGGAACTGAGCATACAGGACAATTTTCCCACCATGCACTGCTGTAAGAGAGGGATACTCCCATAAGAATATCCTGTTAAGTGGATTATCCCTCTGTACAGCAGAACCTGTCTTTTCACTTAAAAATACATAACTTGCACGTTATTCGTGCCATTTAACCGAATGACATCTGTATAGATAGCTGGGATCTGAGCGCATACTTCGGGAAACTACCGCTCAGATCCCAGCACAATTAGCCGAATGCCACACGAAACATTTTTTAATATGCACACGCAAGAAAACATACGAATGAACGATGTGTAGGAAACTACCGAAGGACCGGTGGTCCCGAGCGGTCTGGAAGTCCAGCGGTGTTCGTGCTGTTGAGTAGCCGATTTTAGTTCCAGGCACACGACGACCAAACACCGCTGGGCTAAAAGGGGATCCAAGATGGCCGTCGCCACGTGGTCGGTATCAGAACAGCGACCACCCTGAGAATCAATTAACAGAGGATAGATACAATGTTGCAATCGGTAATGGGAGCCACACGAGCCCCTGTGTGTGGTCTCCCATTCGGTACTTTGTTAGTTTCACAAACAGTGTTGAAAGTCACTGTTCGTGAAACTACCATAGGAATCCTAGCGGCTTTCGCGGCACTAGCATACGAATGCTCTCTATTACATATTTAAGCGAAAAACATAAAATAAGCCATATATCAAACAGTCTCTCCAGGGCCACCCTTATACATCACAAAAGTCTTAAGTGGCTAGGTTTGCCACAGTAAGTGGGTTTACTGTTAGAGAAAGGCAGTAAAAGGGTTACATATGAGCACCATGAAACGAAGACTGACTGTGTATCTGTAGCGGTTTTCTCTTTGTATATCCTGCGTATGTGAGGGGATTTAGTCATCAGAGCTAAGATATATCTTACCTGAACACAGGAACACATTACAGACTGAAGCATTTGTGGATGGACACTAAGAATATCTGACCTATTTTAGCCTGGTCTAGAAAAGTAGTTTTTTTTCAGACCAATGTAGTGTTTATGGTACCACAAGTGCCATTGCGCAGTCCCAGAGAAAGTAAACTTTTTAAGAACTGCTTGAAAACTTGCCTGGGCACCTGCTGTTGCCTTCCCTGCTGTTGAAACCTTGTGCTACTGAGATAAGCCCAGGCGTGCAGGACTGCACTCATTGGCCCAGTGGAACTAAAGGAACTCCTGACTGGGGAAGGGATAACAGGCACCCAGCAGGACCCAGGTAAGTTATCAAACTGTTCTTAAATTTTGGACTATTTACTCTGTAGAAAGCCAGGGCATCTCAGGCGCCATAACCACTACAGCGGTCTGTAGTGGTTATGGTGTTTCGTGTGTTCTTTTTATTTATTTTTAAACTCTTTTTTTCTCATTGACAAGCATTAAAGGATTAGGAATTTCAATGGATGCTTACGCAGAAGCTCCGTGTATTATCTAGCATTGACATTAGCAACGCTTAATTCATCAGAGTTTTACAACCCCATCGGTAAGAAGAATGCAGTACCCTGTCTCTGTTTTAGCAACCAAATATCTGCCATCAAATACCCTCCAGAACCCCATCCCCTACCCCAGCAACCCCAAGCAGAGCCACCACTCCCTCGTCCTTTGAGGAGTTTCTACCCTACCATTGCTTCCCTGGGTGCCCACGACTTCTCAAAGGATTTGGTGGTGTTGTGGATTATTGCTGTGAGCTTATCCATCAAGTAATTGTCCTTGATGAATTGTGTCACTTCTGTCATATCGGGGACAGTGGAGCCCAGCCACTTCGCCGCTGTGGCCCATCTGGCCGCCAACGTGACGTCACCATGCCGTCTATAGGTCTGGCCAGAAGGCCCATGGGTCCAGGTCTATTTGTCTCTCTAGCAGATCAGTCAGTAGGTCTCCAACCTCCCTCCACAGCGATTGTAACATTGTGCAGTCCCACCACAAGTGTGCGTAAGTACCCCTCTCGCCACAGCCAACAAAGATCAGTCGTCCCCTTACCCATGCGGTGTAACTTGGCGGGTGTGGTATACCAGCGCATCATTGTCTTAATTGACTATTCTTGAAGTCTCACGCTAATTGATACTTTATTAGCAGCTTCCCATATGTCCTGCCACACCACACTCTCTTGCACCTCTCCCAGCTAAGCCTCCCATTGGTCCTAATCGAATTGTATATGGTGGTAATCAGGCCCCTGCTTCCTGTTTCTCTGTCACATAGGTTTTCAAAAAAGGTCGGGACTCGTTCTGTCACCTCTTGCACTTTGTTTCGCTCTCCGAAATCCCGCAGTTGCATGTACCTCAAAAGTGCCTAGGAGCCAGGGGATAGAGCAACAAGAGTTCATCAAAGGAAACAAACAAGTGATTTGCGTACAAATGTTTAAATCTCTGGAGACCTGCCCTCTCCAGCCCAGTGAAATCCCTAACATGCATGCGGGGCGGGAAGGCCCTATTTCTGAGGTGGTAGGTCATGCGAGATGAATCCGAGATCAGTGCCAATTTCTTTTGACTCTGTCCCAAAGCGATAGATGCTAGGACGGCCGGGAAGTCTGTTCTAGGAAGAGCCCTGTGTTGCTTATCCACCCATAATGACAATAATGCCCTGACACTTTTTTTGGCACAATCCATTATTTGCTAAACTGAAACTGTGGAGAACTGACAACAAAGTTGACAGTTTGATGTCCAAATAGTCAGACTGGAGAAAGTTCTCTAGCTCAGCTATCTTTTTGTACTTTTAATATTTTAGCTTCAAATTTGCAATTCCCCTTGTCAATACACAATTTTTGGTTAGGTAAATAATTTAAAATGGTTTAAAATTTTGGGGGTTTAGGAACCAAATAAGCTTCTGCAGAGTGCCACCCAATCACTGGAGGAGAGGGGTTTATGTTCACAATTTACTAAAGAGCTTCTCGTTAAAGCCATGAGTACAGCTATGCTTGTACGTCTACACAGAAGAGGGATTAACAGGTAGAGGATAGATGACATTTAATTACATTTCAATAAGCACATTGAAAGATCACTGAAAAAAAAAAGATCCCAGGAGAAAACAAAGCTGTGGAGAGGCTGTCCTTAATGAATTATCAATAGATTAACTGAAATCCACTAAAGTGCGATCCTCTCCTCTCACCTATTGTCTGCATGTTGCAAGAGCTTGGTTACATGTACCTATACTGTATGTGTGGGTTTATATAAATAATTGCATACCGTACATCGCTGGATGTGCCATGAGCAGTATACATAGAAAACAGTAAATATGATTTACATGAATTAAAACTTCCAGTGTCTGGATATTTACCCCGAACTGTCGTCATATATTAATTGATTCATTCTCTCTTCTACCTGTTTGTACGTCCCTGTCAAGCTATCAATGTTTTAGTTTTTTTCCGGGTAATTAAGAAATGAAACAGTGGCTTCTAATGTGTCAATTTTGAATCCTTATTTCTCTGTTTGCCCACGTTGCAGAGGGAGCTACAATGTGTCTGATCAAGCCAATCAGATACTAAATGGACATCATTTTTTTTGCAAGATCTCAGGACTTTTTTTTAGTAGATATTACACTACTGTTTCTAGATAAGGGGTGATATTTATATAGACAGCGGCAGTAGTTACTGTATCTTCAATAAATACACAGTAACTACCTAGGTACACGTACATAAGTCAACAACTGCTTTGTCAGTAAATGCAAAGAAGGTAGTTAGTTACTGCTGCTTCAGTAAAGTCATACAAATGTTAAATGCATTTTTATAGCACAGCGATGTACATGCATGAGGTTTATAACAATGCATCTAATGTCCATTAACAATACAGGTTTACACAGTAATAGATTATTTATCCACTTTAATGTAACCCACTAACAGGATATCCATTGAAACCTACTGGTTTAATATGTATAGCTGTAGTTAATCAATGCTGTGACAGCACTTTCTTTATTATTAAGAGTGTAGTGTTCGTGATTAATAAACAAACGAGTTTGCCATAACTGTTAGGGTTTAATTAAGGTTAGGGGACATAGAAGCAGGGGTGCATAGTACTGGGGGAAACTGCATTTCAGATATTCTATACCAGGGGTGCCCATAAGGTAGATCCCGAGATGTTTTAAAACTACAGCTTCCATGATGCTTTGTCATTCTAAAGGAATGCAAAGCATCAAGGGAATTGTAATTCTACAACATCTGGGGATCTACCTTTTGGGCACCTTTGTTCTAGACTATAGCTCCCACCCTTCTCGGGCTGGCTGTAAGCTATAATGCATGAAATCAGGGTACACAGCAGCAAGACCCAAGCACACCCAATCAATTAGTCTATGTACCCCAATATGATCCACGATCTTTTAAGACAAACTTTTATAACCACTCAGAATTGAGTGTATCTTTACTGCCCATTTTACAGCAGACTGTAGGGAAGGATAAATCGTGAATATATGTTCCTGCTGGGATCCGAATTTTCAGTGTATTATTTTTTAAAATAAATTATAAATTACAATTTTTTCCAGTGCCTAATTAAAGTGACAGTGACTCACACACGTGTTTGAAAGGCTATTAATAGCCATCTATGTTTTTTTTTCTGTTCTCATTCTTCTTCTAGGTCTTTAGTAACCTTGGTGCTGTTGTCTTTGCTTGGGACAGGATTTGGTGCCTATAATATGATGACAGCCATAATGAGTCCGTGTCCAATTCTGCATGACAGTGTATGGGGTGTGGCTCTTATTGTGAGTATTATAATAAACAAACAGATCTGCAAAACAAAATAATGAAATGAGAGTTATGAGAGAAGCAAAACCACTAACCCAGGTCCTGTGGTCACACTGTGGTCGCACGTCTATTCACTATCTTCCTGTTAATTATTAGAAGACCCTGCATATAAAAGATAATAACAGACACATAAGGTGCAATAATGCATCCAGTGCTCCTCTGATGCTAGACAAAGTCTAAATGAAGTGTTCTACAGACCTTTTCCCAGGTATGTATTATATTGTTTTGGAAGAACCACTGTGACGGAGTGTTTAGCAAAGCAAATCATACTTTTTGAACATAAGATGCACGTTTTTGAGAAAAAAAATAAAAAGCAAAAACCACCTTCGTCCTAGATCCACCTCTTGTCTCCCACTTCCAAGAGAAAGTGATGAGACAATCAAAGTGTGAACAGTGTGTGCTCTTTTTTTTATTGTGGAGATTTCAATAGAAATTGGCACTTTTATAAATTAACCGTGTTACACTCCCCTTGGCCTTGGCTTTCAATCAGACAACTGGTCCTGTTACTTC
Source organism: Pelobates fuscus (assembly GCF_036172605.1). Taxonomy (NCBI): domain Eukaryota; kingdom Metazoa; phylum Chordata; class Amphibia; order Anura; family Pelobatidae; genus Pelobates; species Pelobates fuscus. The sequence goes on from NC_086322.1 coordinate 293,993,118, forward strand.
CTGGTTGTTTAGCTCAGTAAAACTAAACTCAAGATGCAGCCATTGCCCAGCGCACTTGCCTTGCAGACTTCTCATTGAGAAGTCTGTGATAGGACAGCCACAGAAAGTCTGGGCGGGGTTAGAAGGGGAGGGCTTGCAAAGGCTGTAGACAACATATTTTCAGCTTTTACAAGATGTTATTAGATATTCCTAATGTAAAAAAAAATGCATGGATGCTTTAAATTTGGGCAGTGGAGTGTACCTTTAAATTAAAAAAAATTTATGCCTGTATGCATGGGTTTATAGTTTAAATGCATGTCTCTCTTAGCGGTGTATGGGAAAGCTGTGCAGAATGTCTGCATACTCACTGAACACATGGCTGCTTTATTCACAAAAACATTACTAGCAGCTTCTGTTAACTTACAAAACTAACCACATTCATTAAATGAAGTCACACATCTGCTATAAAGATCGTAGTAGACTTCTTTGCTCAATATATTATAAAGGATTCATACGATATTCACAGCACTACCATTGAAAGCAACGGGTAGTCCAGGACTGACACAGAGGTCCTAGGTGCATCCTGGTCAGTTTAAAGGTCACTGCAGAGTCTGTGAAATTAAAGCAAATAAAAGACTTTAAAAGGTGAGCATCTTCTATTTAATGCATTATCTTTAGAATGAAATAGGGAGAACATGCAGTCAGGAGTGTATGAAATACAGAATTTCCATTTTACTGCCTGGTTCTTAAACACATGTGTAACTGGCAAGGAATATGTATGGGCTCAGATGAGTCTCGGAACTCTAGTCTTCATTAAGACAAATTCAGATCAAATTAAACCCCCTTGTAGAGATCAAAGTATGGCCTAACACAGGGGTAGGCAACCTTCGGCTCTACAGATGTTTTGGACTACATCATGGCAAAGCATCAAGGGAGATGTAGTCCACAACATCTGTAGAGCCGAAGGTTGCCTACCCCTGGCCTAACATTTACCTTTTGATGTCAGACAAGAAAAGACAATGATCGGAAACACAAAACGCTAACCAGCTCAACAGAGACGCCAAGTTTAAAAACAAATATAATTCTATTAATATAAAGCGCTAATCTCCAGAGACGGATACTGTTAACTAAAAGAAAAGTGATAAAGTTTTATTATGGTCACTAGTTGGTTTTATCAATGACACAAATATTTCATCTGACAAGGTCGAAGTCCTCTTTGCAGTTACATTTACAGAATTCATGTTTGCGTCCTTGTGTCTTCCACAAATTATGTATTCAGAGTTTTTCAGGTCAATATTTGACTTGGACAAGGTTAGGAGTTGGCAGTGAAACAAAAAAATATTTATTTACACTGTGAATTCAACTGAATAGCTTTCCACTGCACAGAATTCTAACAAAGCTGTATGAAGAGGAGGACAGAAAAGAATTAGGTGTTGCACAAGCAAGTCTAAACATGTTAGGCAACAGCAAAAAGTGTGAACACCCACAGTGGTCCATTACAATATTAAGGGCAAAATCCGCACAGTGTCATTTAATTGGACTAGCGGTTAATGCACCAGCATGTGGTTATATACATTGTAGGCGCAAGATGTTTGTTTAGCTTCAAATGCAGCAGCTTGTGTAAGAGGTGGGCTGTCTCCTTTAAGTAGTTTGTAGGCAGAAACTTTTTTTTTTTGAGTCTCATTGTTGTGAATCAGGAAGGACATTAGAATTAAAAACAAAATAAACCCCTCCATGAAGCCAGGAAGGCAAGACAAGGCACTGTATTGTAGCAGATAGCATGGAGAAGTTTAAAGGTATACCATCTCTGACCTGCTGTTAAAGGGACACTCCAGCCACTTAAAGCACTTTAACTTACCGAAGTGCTTCATGTGTGAAGAGTGTGTCCTCTCTTTTAATTTTACAAATAGTTCAGATTTAATGCATGTTTTCACTAGGGGTATATCTTCTAAACAGAGATATAGCTGTAATCAAAATTATTAAACCCCCATAGAAAATTGTGAGACTGGATAAGTTGCATTTTCAGTTGAATTTCGGGGTAATCACTTGAAGCATTCGTTGTGTTGAGCTATTTCAATTGCTTTTGTTTGATTTGCTCATTGCAAATAGCTGAAAGTCTGCAAATTTTGACAATAAACCTGATTTTCAATGGGGGTTGAATGATTTTGATAACAACTGTAGATAGATAGATAGGATAGCTATGTGTGTGTTAATGTATATACATACATATATATCCTTGACTGAAATGTAATCAGTTGAAAGAGATCGGGGACACTGACCGTTAAATGGTGAAAGGGTTACTCCAATTCCCAAAACCACTTCAGTGATTTGAAATGATCATGTTGGTAGGAGTCTGTATGAGCAGCACTTCTGTTAAAACACTGAACATTCAGAGATTTTATCACTTTTGTGCAGGGACCTAGCTGCACTCCAGCACACGTGATTTAGGCAGTTCCGAGCTGCCTAGTATTCATTCTGTACAAAACGTATGTTTGTCACAAAGTGCTCTGGTGACAGACAAGCTAATCGACCAGGAAGTAACAGGACCAAATGTCTGATTGACATTCAGGTAGGTGGTTAATTTATATAAGTGCCAATTTCTATTGCAATCTGTACTTTTTGTAAAATGAAAAAAAGAGGACACACTCTTCACACATAAAGCACTTCAGTGAGCTAAAGTGCTTTAGGGATCTGGAGTGTCCCTTTAAGGATTTCAACAATTGGCCCTTTTCTAGCAGGAATATTTCCACTGTTATGTGTGGGGCTGTATGTCGTTTGGCTAGTTTAATTCCCCACAAACAATACTTGCTCTTTTTAATTGAATTTTATTAAAGTGGATAACAATGTATCATGTCAACACTGTCCTGCAGCCAGTGGTGTATTTTGGATTTGTGCTACCCTAGGCACGACTAAATTCGGGCACCCCCAAAATCTAAATTTGCCCCCCCAATTTGTGTCAAGGCCATTTTTGTGACTGACAGACACATGCCCTCATTGATACATGCACTGATATACACTCACTGACAGATACACAGTCATTGGCACAGACATACAGTCATTGGCACACACTGTTTAATCAACATACACTTTCACTGACAGACACACACTGACACACCCACTCACTGACAGGCACACACTCAAATTTTTTGGCGCACCCCCAGAAAGTGCCGCCCTAGGCAAATGCCTTGTTTGCCTTGTGGTAAATACATCCCTGCCTGCAGCCATTTTGAGACCACCATCTATTAAAACTATTAAGACATTGTTATTTAAATAAAAACTTGCTTAGGTTATCCACATTATGCTTCATTTTTCCTTAATAATCGAGATTGGAACAGTCACAGATCAAACTGCTAAGAGTCTCCAATCGATTTCAATGAAAGCTGTACCCCTCATTTTATAGCAATGACACAAATAAATTTCTTTATCATGTTTCTTTTTGCTTCCTGACAGGTAATATCATGGATCCTCTTTATTGGGACACTGAGCTACGTTAAAGTTATGATTGGGGTAATCCTACGTAGTCAAAGTCACAGCGCGCTTGTGTGGTGTGGGGCAGTAGTGCAACTGGGCTCCATGATTGGTGCTCTGGTCATGTTCCCACTGGTGAATGTATACGGGTTCTTTAAATCTGCAGACGTTTGTAACACACAATGTTCAACCTAAATTCTGTCAAAGTTTGCAATTTCGGCCTAACTTGTACATAGTGTTAAAACGATACAAGTGCCAATCATCCATTTCTACCTCTGGATATTTACGAAATGTTTAAGTATATGAGAAGAGATACGCCAACGTCTCAGCTCACAGATTAATTTCTATTCACAAATAGTAGCAAATATATTTTAAGGCATTTTATTACAAGCAAATACAGTATACTTATGGTATGTGCGTAGACATCTTCACATCTATAGATTCTTATAAACCTCTGTCAAGTAATGATGAATAAAATGTCTTTGTGTCTCATCTGGTTTGCGTGTCGTTTTCTCATTAAATAGCTAAAGAACAGACGTTAACCCTCACAGGGCTGGTAGGGGGCATTTGCAATCCTCCTGAGAGTGAGGGCCTGACTACCGTAAAGCTAGGTACAGCTGAGACCCCTTATAAGATGTGGCCTCCCTTTGAATTAGGAAGAAGGGGAGACAAAAGGGGTCCGTGTCTGCACCTTGTCCTTAATCAGAATATATGAGAGCGTCAGCTGCAGACCTGTTTATCAATTATATGCCGTAGTGATGTGATACGGAGCGTTCCGTGAGAATTATCAGCTCAATGATTAAAGGCGTTTCTGATTTTTGCCTTGAGAGCACAGAGGACGTCCTGCATGTAAATACAAAGCAAAAAATATTAGAAATTACAAAATTCCCAATTGTTTCTTGCTAACGGTTTGTGCTTGGTATGAAAGAAAATGGTCATAAGCTTTTAGGATCTAGTGCCTAGAATGAACCCCCTCCATTCATGAGAAATATGAGATATTTAGAATTTGTGCTTAACCACACAGAACTGTTTCAGGTAGCTTGAAGGAACAGACCACAAGTCTCGCGCTAGCAAACTGCTATCATAGTATTTAATCTACAGTTTGTAAGATACTGGGGGAATAGAAAATGGTGAGCACAAATTTCACAGAGATAGCCAGGTAATGCAAGGGTGAGATGAGGATAAAGAGCCATTTAGCACCGTGTCCTCTCCACCAGCCACAAGGGAGCTTTCCTTTCTTTTCCCCATTATGATGGCCTCAGATAATGAACTCAAGGACAATAAAATGCTCATTTTGCTCTTTTGTAAGTGTGCAGCAGGCTGCATTGAAATGCAAAGTGCTCTGTGACACTGCATCCTTTCCCTTGCCCGGCCTGTCAGATGGATCCTGAATTGCAGCTGGTAGGGGGGGTGGAGAGTGGAGGCTGGCACCACCTGGACATTAACTGTTCTCATAAGCTCCTGGTTCAGCCTGAGGGATGGAAAGACCATTGCTCTTCCATCTGCTACCCCTCACCCCCAAATTCGTTACCTAGAGGTAACAAAGACAAGTGCCCGTGAACTTAAAATACTTCTGTCCTCAATCCAATCTTTGCCCTTTTCCTTAGCTCAACACCACACAGGTGGGTCCTGGAAAGTCCCCAGGTCTATTCATCAAAGTGTAAATGGTTTATTATTCAAGTCAAATTTACAATGTTAGGGGAAGATAGAAAAAAAGTATACATTCTGTACGAGTTCTAGATTCCTCCTAAAAATGCTTTGCCTGGGGGCCGAGTCAAGCCACTGAACTGAATGGCCACATGTTGGAACAGCTCGGCACCAACAAGTCACTATAACGGTGAAAAAAGGGCTGAACACCCTTCAGACGCAAACCTAAAACGGAGCATCACAAAGGCAAAGACACAATGGGTCGCAAGACCAAGAAATCTTAGCCAGACAAGCCCAGCACAAGCAAAAACATAGGGGACCTCTGGCGACAGGCCCAAAAAAGCGGGGGAAGCCAAGATGGCCGCCTTCGCGAACTTCGCCTCCGACATATCGGATAATTTCTCGGACGGGGCAGCGGAGGAGCATTTACTATCACTACCGGCCCCCAAGCCACCACCTGCACCCCCAGACTCGGCCCCAGTTACAACAGCGGTCCTGAAAGACCTGCTCGCGGGCCTACAACACACACTACAGGCCGACGTGGCCGTATGGCCACACTGGAACAAGACACCAACCAAAATGCGAAGAAACTATAACTACTGCAACAAACAGTATGTGAGCTGACGCAGCAACACGCAAAAACGGATCTGAGGCTCTCGGCGGCAGAGGGCCACAGGAGAAGCCTAAACCTCAAGGTCAGGGGGATCCCTGAAGATACAACGGAGGCAGAGCTACCTCACCTGGTACGCAGAATGCTCCAAGTGCTCCTACTGCCCAAGCAAGTGAAAGCGGTGGAGATTGAGGGGATGTTCTGCTTACCCAAACCGACTAAGGCCCCGGCCGGTGACACCACGAGACCTGAGGAGCAAGGACAAAACCGCAGTCCTCAACGCGGTATGCAAGCACTCTCCATATTCCTTCGAGAGCATGGAGCTCTCCTTCTACGCAGACCTATTGGGGAACACACTTGCATGGCGCCGCTCTCTCCAGCCCTTCACGGCCCTCCTACGAGCGAACAGCAATCCATATAGATGGAGATCACCCCGCACACTGCAGGTACAACATGTAGACGCCACACACCCAGTCCACGACATACAAAGGGCAAAAGGACTACTGCCTGCGTTGGGGCTCCCAGGGGACTCTATGGCTAACGGTGGGTCAACTGCTACCACTCACACCTGGAACCCAGCTAATGCCCCTCCATTTATTCCACGGGGAACCAAGGAGGGAACTCCATGCACCAAATACCACCCGAGACACCTCAGACAGCTGGCAGAGAAACACTGTCCTTCCTAACCATTATATTACCGGCCCGTTACCACCACCACAGACTAATCCATCCTCCTAAATTCAATGCGTACATACCGTTATGGACCTTAACCTTTTTCATCCCTGCCTCCTCTTACCCTTTGGATTTGCAGTAGGTGACACCAGATATGGACACTGGGACTAAAGACTATCACGCTGCACAGCCTCACAGAGCTGAACAAAACAGCAGGACTAAGTTTGGAGGATTTAAAGAGTTTTGACTATTTTATGTTTTCACTTCCGTTTAACTTTTCTTTTACACACTCAGCGCAACACAAAGAGAAGACCCCACATGAACAACCCACTCTTAAATCGACCGGCAGACCGAGTCTAATATAACCCCCCACACTCCCTCCACGCCCTCAGGTGATCATGGGAGCATGGTATTTATACCCACACGCCCTGGGCAGCCCAGATGGGGGCACAATAGTGCCCAATGCAGCAGAAGCTTTACCTTGCCCTGCAGCGAGACCAGCAACCCAAACACGACACAAAGGTTCAGGCCCCGACACAGAGACATACACACCACCTCACATGGTCAGATACACCAAGATACTCTATCCAAATGGTGATATATAGAATGTAAATATATGCTGTGTGTCTAAATGCCTTGTTAACAACCCTACATATGTAAACACCACCTCTTGTTTTTTTTTGTTCCGTTTTGGGGTTCTTTCCTTACTTTTATTCTGGGCGTCAGCCACCGTAAACTACAACTCACCGCCCATGCTATGCATAGTCGACCATACTCTCCTCGGCAGACCAACTATATTGAATGTATCATAATTTCAGTATAAACTGTGTAGATGTACCAGCATTTTATCATAGCCTAATCTATGTCAATGTACGTACATCAACCACTCGGCCACCGTCAGCATCATTCTGACTTACCTTAAATATCCTACTATCTTATTGCGAGCAAGAATAAACACTCACTCATTCCCTGCAGGAAATTCTTCTTGTTACCAGTTAAAACCACCAAGACCGCGCAGGGCTGTTATAAAAATCTAAACGTGAACACTATGTTTCTAAACAAAAATGTGCTTTTCTCTATCATGCAACGACAATGTCGAAATGTTGTGTCTATGTTGACCTGCTCTGTTGTCGTGACAAAGCAGACTATTCTGTAATTCCCTGCACGAAAAAATAAAGAATTTAAAAACAAAATTTTTTTAAATGCTTTGCCTGAAGTATATTGGAAGGGGAGCTTAAATTAAAACAATACATCAATAAGTAAAATTTTATGATTTATGAATAAATAATGTACAATTTTTCTTAAAAGGTTTTTATTGAAAACTTTTAATATTCAAAAATCTCCATTCTATATAAAGCCAGTGCTACGGAGTATAAAGAGAGACCTATTTCAACTCTTCTAGTGCCAGAGCATTGAAGATAAACATTTCAACCCAAGTTTAAATTATTTTGCTCTTTATACCATGTGACTTGGACTTTTTTTTTTAAAAAAAATTCAAAAAGTTTTATTGACATCTAAAGGTGGTACAATCTGAAAAGTTTGCGATTTACAGCACTTTTATTTTACTTACAGGTAAACAATAAAATCAGTGGTAGTTAGCTTTACAGCATATTGTCTGAGAATAATACTAGTTGCTGCAATACAAATCAAGTCATTTGAATTCATGTTTGAACCATCCCCCTGATGTATTAAAAACTAAATTCAGTATCTGATACACAACGTGGTCCTCCAATCTATTTTATGGAGGGGACCCCAATGATTGGATGCAGCAGGCCTTGTATGTAACCAGGGCAGGGTGTCAACATACATTTACATATATTTTTGGTCTGCTATCAGCACGTGAATAAAAACAAGATTCATAATGTAATTTTAATATCCCCTCAGCCTCAGACTATAAATATGTTAATTGTGCACCTGATGCATGAAGGTTGTTTCTTTGTCTACAACGTTTCATGCATAAGGACAATGTCTGCTGTGTGTTACTTTGTGTGTTATTTAACACGAGTCTTCCTCTCTGCCTTGCTCGCAATTTACACTGATGAAATAAAGTGATTGAAATACCAAAAATGTTGCTGCAAAATTATTTTTTTTATTATTATTATTTTTTTTTTTTTAAACCCAAGCATTTGGAATATTTGACAAAGCAATCGCTGGGCAACGTGATGGAAAAAAAATAATCAAATTGGGTCCTAAACAATAGAGAAATGTGAAGAGCTGCAACTCCCATCTTCCCGAATATCTCTGGGGGTAAGGGGAGTCTGGTGCAAACAGATGGATGCAGGCAGCACATGGGGTGAGGAGTTGTGGAGTGTGAGACAAAAAAGATGAAAATTAGAGGACGAACGAATGGCCCATGTCGCTCTGATATCATCACAATGGTGGCCTATTGCTTGAGAGACGAGTGTTTTTTTTTTTCCATTCTAGCCCTTATCAGGTTTAACAGACCCTGAGCTGGAACTGCCTGCACTTCTACCAAATGATTTCCCCATTCACAGGCACACAAAGGCCAGTTGGCTTGTAAAGTGTTGAGATTAATTGCCCAATAACCAGGAATCTTGATTCAGGCTGCATAGACAGCTTTGCCCTGGGGGTGAGGAAAAAAGGGAGGGGAAGAGGGGGATCCCATAATGAAGTGTGCAAAAGTTAATTTGATCCTTGACTCGTTGTTTGTCAGAGGGGCAAACAATGAGACTGCTTCTCATCAGTATAATTGAGAGGGTTACGCTTCGTGCTTTATGCCTGTAATATGATTACATCGTATGGCAATACTGCAGTGTAAAATCACATGTTTGCTAACTCCATCTTGTAGCCAACATGTAGCACGGCATTCTAATGAATGAGCCTTAATACAAACACAGGTTAAACATCTGTAAAACTAACACCTATGCTCTGTACATGTAATAGACAGTGTTGTTTATTTGCTAAACCGGAACTTCTTTGAGAACTGCAAATTTAAGGCCAATGAAAACCATCATCCCATATTTATAACACTCTATAAAGTTTGCAATTTCTTTATTAATTCTATTAAATTCCCAATTTATCATCTAAAACCAGTTTGCACATTTTTGACTCCATAAAAGACACATTTGTACAAAATGCCTCAAGAGTTGACCTGGTGCTCCAACTCTGCCACCCAGTCAGGTTGTATGATTTGGATAAATTAAATATAATCGATTAACCTGTAGATCGGTATAAGTCAGGATATCTCTCTTTTTAATATGGGTCTACAACTCCTGTAACGCTCAGCCAGCCACAGGCAGAACAATTTACTTTTAGAGTGAAATCTCAGTACCCTAGGAGACCTGATCAGCTACCTGCTAATTCCATCAGATCTAGAAGTTAATTGATTAAACAAGTAATCTAAATGTGCAGCCTATTACAGAGCTACTGCAATAAAATAAAAAAGCTCTACTACAGTCAGTGTAAAGGTTTTGGATTTATAGAGAGGCAACAGAATTTCTAGTAGTTCATTAAACTCCCACCACTATATTTAGTCTTACAGGATAGAATCTCCCATCGTGTTCAGGATAGAAAATAATACAGTGCTGGGGGTTTGTTTTTTCTTATTGAATAGCCATATAGCAGAGGCAGCACAGACTGACAAAGATGAGAATTGAAGGATGCTTGCGACAAAGAAGAATGTCCTGGACAGGAAGGAGAGGAAAGATAATGGATGTTTTTTTTTCGAGAGGGTGCAAAGGCTTGATATTGCAATTATCAAATGTGTTTTGTTAATTCTTTACGCTGTATTTCTGGTACTTTTCAATTTGCTCATTTTGGTTTTATTTTTATTTTTTTTCGGGTTCACACATTTGTTGTTTCCGTTGTATAAGAAGACGTTCAAAACTGTATTTTTTTCTTTCCGTAAATTTTTTACGCTACTGTCAGATAGGAGGGATATCTGAGACACTTTACGAGTAATTTTCTACTCACCTATATTATTTCATTAATGTAATCAATAGTAAAATCCACAGGAAAAATAAGAGAAGCCAAAAAAATAGGAATAAAAAAAATTAATTAAGGAAACGGAGGGGAAAAAAATACAACAAGCTACAAATTGTTGAGTGAAATGGTGCAAGTGAAAGTAAATGTAGCAATTTTAATACATAACTTTCTATGTGTCTGATGCTGAAAGGTGTTTCTGCCAATCAGTGTAGATTAAAGGGTAACACGACATGCATTTCTTCTCTTTCCATTTGTATCGACCCCTACAGGTTTCTTCCTAGGTAAGACAGCATTGCTGTTTTAGGTCGCAATGTATTCCCCGTTACATATTTCATGAGGTCGAGAGATCTCCGGATTACAAGGCGGCGTTCTGTAACTGCTTCGACTTCTGTGAACAATACCGGACGCCTCTGATGTCGAGAACAAAGTCTGGTTGAAATGTCACAGATTGTGAGCTACAGAAAAAGGGATTGTAAGGCACAGGACTGGCTGCAAAATCACAGAACATATATGGGGGGAGACCTTAAAGAGATGATGGCTTTCCATTTTGGTTAAGAAATGTAAAGCTTTGGGGATCATTACAGGGTATCCAGCTGGTTCAGCACAAGAGATAAATACTTGAAGCTCCCTAGACACCAAAAATCCTTTTGATTGTGGCTGCTAGTTATGGCTCTCTGTGCTGGCTATTATATCGTTTATACATTGTGCTTGGGTTAAACAAAGAAAATCCCTGTAACTAAATAGTAAAACCAATGTAAAAAAAAAATCCAAATCAAAACAGCACACTATGTCAAAGAAGCATAAAACACTGGCAGTGTTATTAATTAACATGTGAATTGTCAGGATTTATACATGAATTCAAAGTAAGTAACACATTTTGGGACACAACTGACAAGCTGAAAATATAGGTAACTTTGTGATTTCAGCCACGTTGGCCTAAATTGAAGTTCTAATTTAATTTCTGACAATTCAATTTTTCATGAATACCCATGAATTACTTACTGAATACCTATTACCTGAGTTTTAAAATATTAAATTAAAGGCCACTTGAGCAATGGTGACCCATTCTCGAACTGTTATACAATATATACTGAAATAGATCCTACACAAACTCTCCATGAGACTCTTCATAATGTCAGATGGGTCTCCATGGGAAGGAAGTGTCGCAACAGTAAACAATGTAATGTGGGCCGTAGCCTGGGGCTTAAAGGATATGATGTGCCATTGCCCCCTCCCAACGTGAAAATGCGGAAACAAGCATGGGAACTGGGTTGAAAGAGGTCATCTCAGTGGATGCATGTCTCACTTTAGGCTTGATGGTAGCTCACATAAGCTGTGCAGTGATCTGTTACAAAAGCAGAATGGCTGATCAGATGCTATACTTCGGTCAACTTTCTAATGTATACTAGAAAACGTAATCATCTGTTGTTCCCCCGTAGCCTTGTACAGGCTAGCCTGATAATATACTTAGTAGAATTATTTATATAAGTAAATGGATAGTGAAGCTTTAAAGAATGCAAGGACTACAAATACACATGCCAACTCACACTGTCTGAAAAATAGGACTATTTATGCATGTTAAACACATTGGGAATGCTCTGTTTCCATCTGTACTAAAGGGATTTTCTAGCTGCACATGAGGCTAAAACTGCTTTAACAAATTCTGTATAGCAGTCTGCCTTTACAAGAGGTGAAGAAAACAAAGCAGATTCCGATCTGCCTGTTTTAAACACTGTAAACCTTAAGAAAAGTGTTTCAATAAGCACTTTATGGGGCTAGTCCCACACTCAAAAACCTAAAGGAACACTCCAGCCACCAGGAATAACCTGGTGCCGTACCAGAGTAATTTCTCAAACCGTTATAGAGCAGTTCAACAACTTACTGGGTCCTGTTGGACGCCTAAGGCTGCAACTCTACTTCCCGGGAATCCTGTTCGTGCCACTGAGCTAAGCAGGGTTGCACAGGGCATGCTTCAGCTGAGTGCTTTCAGCCCATGAGCACTGTGCTCTATCGGACCAGCTTAGCTTATTGAAAACATCTGACTTTCCCTGCCGATGAAGACCGAATGCAGTATGGGCACCCAGGTAAGTTATCAAACAATTCAGAAACTGTTTTACAGATAACTCTGGGAGGGCGCCAGGACAGTCCTGGCAACATAGCCAGTACAGTGAGCTGTAATGGTGCATGGAGTGTTCCTTTTAAAAAGGCATTCATAAAAAAAAAAAAAAAAATAGAAAACACCCTGCAATTGCACAGCTCTAACATGTTGCTTTAATTTCACTTTATCAGTGCTGGACCTCTCCAAGGAAAAGATTAAAGAGAACAGTATTCACACATTTCACAAATAAGCAGTTTCAAGAATTAGCAGACACCTTTTAAGAAAAAAAATCTTGATATTAGCATTAAATATATATATTTTTACATTTTAAATTATATAAATATCAAAACAAATTTTTCAACATTTTAAAAGATTTTTATTTATACAGTATCTCACAAAAGTCTCACACCCCTCACATTTTTGTAAATATTTTATTATATCTTTTCATTTACAGTACTCACTTTTGTTGCCAACGGTTTAGACATTAATGGCCGTGTGTTGAATTATTTTGAGGGGACAGCACATTTACACTGTTATACAGGCTGTACACTTACTACTTTACATTGTAGCAGAGTGTCATTTCTTCAGTTTTGTCACATGAAAAGATACAATAAAATATTTCCCACGCTGTGTAATTTGACTCATAACTCTCTGATTGGTGGATTAAGTAACCAATCAGAGTGTTATGAGTCAAATTACACAGCGTGGGAAAATTCCAAAGAACTATCCCATGCTGTGTAAAATGAGAGAGAGAACTCTGATTGGTGGATTTCAAGCTAACCAATCAGAGTGCTGTGACAAGCTAACCAATCAGAGAGATGTGACAGGTAAATGTAGAGACTTACCTGTCAGTCTCTTCATTTACCTGTCAGAGCACTCTGATTGGATGGCTTAAACCCACCAATCAGGGTGCTCTGAGCCTAATTGCAGGGCGGGGCAAGGCTTTATAAGCCTTCCCCCGCCCTGCAGAGCTCAGTCTGCGCGGAGCCCTCCATGGGTGAAGATGGATAATTTTTTTTGCGCTCGTTTTTTTTTTTTCTTTAACGTGTGTCGGTTATTATGGCTTTTTATTTGGCCTTTTTGGGGCTGATAAAAGAAGATTTTAGAAGAAAGAAAACATCAAATGGTAAGTTTTATTTTATTTTTGTACAGGTACTTAGTTAAATGGTCCCTTCTCATTATTTTAAGGGTAAGGGGGGTAGGTAGGGGTTCATTTTTTGGGGGAGGGGGGTGACTAGGGGTTTGAGGACCCCTAGTCACCTGGGGAGGGGGGATTCATTTTTTATTTAGGGCCCCCACCCGCTGCTAGGCTGTGAGGCCAGAGGGGGAGGACATTAGGTCCCCCCTAATTAGTATTTAGGGCCCCCACCCACCGCTCAGGGGTGGGGGCCACGGGGGAGGACAATAGGTCCCTCCCCTCATTCTAATTTAGGGCCCCCACCCACCGTTCAGGGGTGGGTGCCAGGGGGGAGGACATTAACTCCCCCCCTTATTCTAATTTAGGGCCCCCACACACCGCTCAGGGGCTTTCAGCCTTTTAGTAGAAGCTCCCTAACACCGTGGGAATTAGAGAGTTATCTACTTATTCATTCCTGTCATTACATTGACTGGTCAAGTAACTTACATTTTATATGAATGTATGTTACTTGTATTGTTGTAAGTGTTGCAAATGCTTACAGCTGAATCCTGGCTATGTTTGTATACTTTTTATTTAAACTTGTATACAGTGTAACATTCTTCTTCTTCCACTGGGTTAGTAAATTAGTACTTAGGCAATACTATTTTCGGAACTTCGGAACTTCAGCACTTCGGAACTTCGAGAATTCGGTAATTTCGAAACTTTAGGACCTCGGCAATTCGGGAAAATACCAGAATGTCCGAATTCATATTCGGACCGAAACTAATTGCACATGTCTATTCTTTACCTTCTGTGGACATCCTGTCCTTGCTGCATGAGCACAACAGTACATGAACTACAGGGAGAGAGTATGTGGACATGAAGTGGAGCTTATAGCTTTTGCAAGGCTTATCCAATCTGGGTGCAGATATTAGAGCCAAGGCCATGCTACACTTACAGAAAGTGGCTGATGTCATTAGTTCCTTCGCTGCTATATGCCATTATATTCTAATTACCTGTCTCGGAATCCAGTATACATATCTAATTTTTTTTCTTTTTCCAGGAAAAGGGTTGCTGCAATAATATTGTTTCTTGGATGTATTGTATCATCCTCACACATTGATCATGCTTTTTGAGATTTTAAGGCACTTTTTCCAGCCACTGGTAAGTTATCTTATATAATTATTTTTTTTCCAGAAAAAGGGTTGCTGTATGTATGTATGTTTCATTGCCATTACATTGGGCCATAATCGATGTAGCATCTGACATATCACATTTTACTGTGCACTATTAGATTTACTACTTTGTTAGAGATTATTATATAATTCTCTTTGGATATACTTCTAATTGATTGCATATGATCACTGATTGCCTCACTTCTAGGCCTGCCACTCAAAATGATATCGTGGCCTACAAGCCTGAAGTGGTCCTTGGAAGGTAGAAATGGATGATCTCCCAGCCAGGACCGACAGACGTCTGTGACAACTGAAGCAGTTGCCCTGTTTACCCTGCTCTCTCCCCCACCCGGAATGGGGATATCCCGATCCCCACCAGGTGAAAAGTCACTGTGGACCCTGCAGCTATATAGCTTGAGCCTACTCCAATTCCGCAAGACCTTGCGGCGCAGTAAAAATGGAAGTCACAACAACTGAATTAGCAAAATTGAGGCCAAATTTCACGCATCCTTTGATACGATCTGCTCAACATTCTGGAGCCAATTGGAATCCAGTAGGGAAGATCGGATACTCACCTTACCTTCAGACAAGAGGGCTCCGGCATTGCTCTCCTTCTTGGCCGAGAGCCAAGATGGACACAATACCCATTAGTCAGCCACAGCCTACAGGAACTGCTTGCAGAATGCCACAGGCGCTGGGGGGGTTTAGTGGTTTCCAGGCATCATCACTCAGTCTGCGCTCAGGGAGCAGAGGGGTTGGAGCGCCACATAATTGTTCTTCGTGGTCTGCAGGGCCTCTTTATACAGAGGGGACACTCGAGCAGAGTCGCCGGGCAACTCAATGAGAACTGTATCGCCATTTCCCAGAGGAAGCATGTTTGTGGCATCGGCTGAGTGGTTGAAGATACCTGTCAATTAGCATGTCACTTGCAGTTGTTCAACACTAGTGAGGCATTTTAGTTTTTTCTCTGCGTTTACTGTCAGACGATTACTTAATATGTTATTTGTGTGTAGCTGTCACAATACCTTCTTGTTGAATCACAGTGGCCAGCTTAATTAATCTTAGCAACCTATTAGACATCTACCTGGCGGTCTTTCTTGTGTTGTTTAAAAATACATAGCTAAGATGTCCTAGTTACTTATAATTCTGTTTTGTTTATCAATACTCAGCTGTGATATCCTAGTTTAAAAAGCCTTAAAACACAAACCAGTGCAGTATCTCTTGATGTTATTGTACTAACCTTTTAAGACTGTTCATGGTGGCTATTCTCTTATAAATATCAATATCAGCTTGTATTCTTTCTCTATGTACTGTAAACATCTTGTATTATTGCAGTTTATATGAAT
Source organism: Pelobates fuscus (assembly GCF_036172605.1). Taxonomy (NCBI): domain Eukaryota; kingdom Metazoa; phylum Chordata; class Amphibia; order Anura; family Pelobatidae; genus Pelobates; species Pelobates fuscus. The sequence continues at coordinate 294,009,175 of NC_086322.1, forward strand.
GCCTTACTATGTTATGCTTAGGTTTTTTTTTTCATTATCTAGCGAATGCTGTTGGGGCAGAGCGAGAAAGTCTGTTCTTTGTATGCACATCAAAAATAAATGTAAAAAAAAAATCACAGTGTTTTTGCAGCTATCAGAATTTCATTTTTAAGTTTTGAGCGTCGTTTTACATTTGTCTATCAACAACAAAATATCTTCACCTGCACTTAAAAGAGGACACAAAAGCCATCTGATGACCAAAGTAAGCCATCTCTCCAATGGTGTCTTGCTCACCCGTTTGTTGACATTACAGGATTTCCTTCCTGGTACAGAGATTGCACTTGACCTTTTCATTGGATCTCTGTTGGTTCATGATCATAGATGAGCAGCGAAGGGACAGGTGAAGTGTTAACATGCACCAAGCGTCTGGTCACCTCTGTGTTTCATTTCATGCCTGTGAGAGGAATAAAACAAGGTCTATAATAAAGCTATTCGTCACAGAGATCCAAGAGATAGGCCATGCAGTAATCAATGCCCTGCAACACTGCACCAAATACCGAGCTACATTAGAAAAAAAAAAAAATTAAATAAATACAATAAAAAAAATGAATCTTTAAGGAATCTGAGAGCCAGAAGCATTGCAATCTAAGGGTTAAAAACCAACTCTGTATTAACTGTTGTATGAATTCTGCTTTAAGAGATGTCAAGTGAAAAAAAAAATGAACTGAGAGATGTTTTAATATGAAAAAAAAAAAAAAAGATACTGGCAGATGTCTGGGCGTATTACTCTTAGTGATTCTGCAACCGTGAGAAAAACATTATTCCCTTCACGGAAAACATAGATCTACAGGTTTTGGACCACATGGGAAAATTCAATGCACTGGCTGCGCAGATAATGATCACAGCTTCCCCTGTATAATAAGAAAGAGTCGTCTTTCCCGTGCATTCTTATCTGCATGCAACACATTTCTTTTCTCTTGCCAGTGTCTATCTGTAAGCTTCATCACCCCCTTGCCTCCATGAGAAAGGTTATTATTATTGATTGCTTTTTGCTGGGATATATTTTTTTCTTTACAAGCAGCGAACGATGCTCTGATTTAGTTAGGACGTTCAGGAATGTCTGAAGGATCAGTGTAAAATGTGATTCCTTCTTAGACCACATTTCTGCTGTTTATCCAATTGACATGGTTTGGTTTACACAAGCTGCAAGACAGGTGACAAAGTGGCTCTCTGCCAAAATGGAACAGCCGCTGCCGCCTCCTCGACACGCTAAAACATAAGCCACCAATATAAATGCAAATTGAAAAAGTTCCCCAGATGCATCAAACAAACTGCTGCACCAGCAGCGAGATGTATCAAAGCGAGAAGACATGTACAGGTATAGGAAATAGTGGAAGAGGCACAGGGCAGAAAAACACAGTGTAAGACCATTTCGCAATCAGAGCACACATTAAAATGACTACAGAAAAACCAAGGGAAAGTCGATAATAATTCTCAATGGCACATTGGGGAGAGAGGATAAGAAGCAACAGATATAAGGGGTTATCTCGGTACAATATGTTAATAAAGCAACATTGTCCTGCAGAGCTACACTATTAACCTGCAAGGTAAAAGAGGACATTGCTTAATGTGAGATGTAGTTTCATTCTAAGGAAAGAAAAGCTCTTTATTAAAAGAGATTTCTACTGCAGGGAAAATAGAGAAATGCAAATCAGTAGGGACTGACCATCAACTATTTTGTTTGTCTATAAAAAAAGGCTATTTGGATCAGTGGACTGTCCATTCTAACACATATAAATAGATTAGAGGACTGGGCATTCATTATAAGATTACTCCCCTGGCCACAACATACATACAGGGAGAGGAGAGATCTTAAGACGAGGATTAATATTTCTGTGGGATGGGGGGGTTTGGCAGCTGATGGTTTTGCTTTGATGTCATGGGCCTGCACATTATTTAGGAAACACAGCTAGCTGGTCTTGGAGGATAATCATTTTTGACAGCGTTTGCCAACTTCTATTGTGCAATTGTGAGGCCAGCAATTTCTCACACAGTCGAAAGAAGGAGTATTGAATGAGGTGCAAAAAGATGAACATTAGCAGTGAGGGGCTTAAAAGTGAATATAAACCCATATAGACAATCACAGCCCAGGACCACAGATGTTCTAAGTGTAAGATAACATAATACTAAGCCAATGTTACAAGACAAAACACCAGTATAAAGAAAATGGTAAATTCTGGCACTTAGATTAACCCCTTAAGCAAGTTCCATCCCATGTAGAATATAGTGGGCATTAAGAGTTTAAGCTCCAGCTCGCACCAGGGTGATCCATGTTTTGTCAGGGTAACTATGATCCAGCACGCAGAAGCTAAGTTAACTAAACTCAACGGACACAGGACCTTAGAGTGGCCAGACTTAACGCAAATATAGAGTAGTTTAGAACAAGCCAAGATCAGGGAAACAAAAAAAATAGCATATACGATAAGAGAGGCCAAAGGTCAGGCAAAACAGAATGGAGAATAGTCAAATAGCAAGCCAAAGTCAGAAAATCCTATGAGTATCAGAAGGAAGCATGTGCTATCTTATAATCTCTAAAAGGAAACCATGAGAGGGGACAGCACAACAGCTAAAGAGGTATACATAGCTATAAAAGGGCAGAGATTGGTTGAATTGACCACTCTGATGTGATGACGTGCATGCGTGTCATCGGTGTGATGATGCACACATGGCAGAGTCATCAACCAGGCCTGAGGAGGCGGAGCCATAAAAATGATCTAATATGTAACAGCCAGCGTTGAGAGGACGCCAGAAGGAGGAGCACACTCATGGGAAAAGGATGGAGGCAGTGCTTGTGGTAAGCATATCGATACATCCCTCCGAAACTCGCGCTGTTATGTGACACCTGTGTTTTACATCTGTTTTACATCAGCCTGACCAATAAGCTGTGTGCAGACAAACCGCCCTTTAAACCACCGTAGATGAACACACCCGGCACAGCCACAGTGATTATCTCAAAACCAGAAGTTCCGTGTAAGACATGGAGACCCACAGGCTATGAAAAGACTCCATTAGGTCTCCCTGGATGGCCCCAGCCAACAGTGATTGGGACAGGGCTGTGCCTTTTTTTCATCACCGATTATTATGTGATCCGAAGGGACAGCATGCTGTTCTCACACAGTACAGAATACTCACAAAGACAAAGTAAGCTGGGAAATCCCTTTGAGTTAGGGTTAGTGCAGGGTTAAGGTTGGTGTAGGGTTAGTGTAGGGTAAAGGTTTAGTGCTACAATAAACATGATTAACTATTCCTCCTCTCCCACAAGTTTTTTTATCATGTACAGGAACATAAGAGAAAATGTATTCACAGAAAGGCCTCATCTTTATGCTATCAATAGGCTATTTGTCTTTTCTTTTTCTTGGTTTCCAGATCTATGTTAAGGTACTTTTATTATGTGTGGTTCAATATACATTTACATCCTGGAGACCACCACGTTGCCTGTGTTTTCACTTGCTAGCAGTCTAAAATTGCTTGCATGCCCATTAGTCCCTGGGGGTTGTAATGGGGCTTGCCTTTCAGTATTGACCCTCGTCCACGATATGCATTAACAATCTGACGATATAATTACGGTTTCAGTTCTATACGTTCCTTTCTTTCATGTCATTTCAATAATTGGTTAAATTATATTTTTTCCTGTCTCACTCCTGTTTAGACTCCTTTCTATACTTTCCTGATATTAGAGGATACAATGTATATGATATGAAAAGTATATTTCAGCTTTTCACAGATATTTTCAGCTCCCTTAGTATATTTTATTATTATAATTATTATACTCATATGTATACATTCTACTTTTCCTCATAGATCTCCATTCAAAATGTTCCTACTTCCTAGGAGAAGCATTCTTCGACACCTTTTTTGGTAGGTAGATTGTCTTACCGTCCCCTTTATTACTTTCTCTTTGACTTACCCCTAAATAATTTCGTAAATTCTTTTTATAGGTGTGTACTCCACGTAGCTACCCCTTTCCTGTTATTAGGCTACATTGTTTCTTTCAAGGTACGTGCCTTATCCTCACACAGTACGTTTCATAAGAGGCAAGGCCACGCCAAGGGTATGTAAACTGGCTTATAGGTTTAAGGTGCTAACCTTCACTTTTAAACTCATATTAGTCTCACACTAATAAGGCCATACGACCTGCCTCAAACCAGAGGTTAGCCCACACGACCCGACATTATAGTTATTGCCTCACAGGCCCTTATTTAGGATGTTAGTTAGAAGTCACCTATCACGGCCATACGTATTGATTCTCTTAACATAACCGAGAGGCCAACACCCCGCCACGACGTTTCGGTGGTCACGTTCCCCTCAAGCCAAATCATAGCTAGAGCCTCTCTGCCACTTAGTAACTAGCAGGGCCTCACCTATCACGGGGTAGAATAATTATTTGCCTAACTGCACTATAGAAACATGGAATGTGACGGCAGATAAGAACCATTTGGCCCATCTAGTCTGCCCAATTTTCTAAATACTTTCATTAGTCTCTGGCCTTATCTTATAGTTAGGATAGCCTTATGCCTATCCCACGCATGCTTAAACTCCTTTACTGTGTTAACCTCTACCACTTCAGCTGGAAGGCTATTCCATGCATCCACTACCCTCTCAGTAAAGTAATACTTCCTGATATTATTTTTAAACCTTTGTCCCTCTAATTTAAGACTATGTCCTCTTGTTGTGGTAGTTTTTCTTCTTTTAAATATGGTCTCCTCCTTTACTGTGTTGATTCCCTTTATGTATTTAAATGTTTCTATCATATCCCCCCTGTCTCGTCTTTCCTCCAAGCTATACATATTAAGATCCTTTAACCTTTCCTGGTAAGTTTTATCCTGCAATCCGTGAACCAGTTTAGTAGCTCTTCTCTGAACTCTCTCTAAGGTATCAATATCCTTCTGAAGATACGGTCTCCAGTACTGCATACCAGCCAGCCAGTTCTATAAGTCGGTACGCTGTGGTATGGGTCATTGATTATTTTTTTATCACTTTTTAGCAAGGGACAGCCCGTCCCTTCCTGAAACTCCAGCAATGCCCTGCACTCCCTCTCTCCCTAGTTCCCCTGATGAGTCACTCACCCCTGACACCCACGGGTCCTTGAGGTCATGAACTATACCCAAGTTCGCAGCCGAGCTGCGCAAGGGTGCATCCCCTTCCCAGTCATTGCGAGGAAGGCGGAACTCTTTAGGCTCATATCCACTCAGTCCATTGACCCCAAACCTAGTACGAGTTCTCAGGGAAGAAGTTTTGACGGAAGTGCAGGGCAGGATGTCTATGTTGATTGCTTCTATTTAAGTCATTAGCGTTTGGCTGACAGTACTGGAAACGTCTCACCCTATTCCGCAGCCCACTGCAGCAAGTGGTGACTACACCCGTTGGTGGCAATCTACGAGAGCAGTTCGAGCACCGTTTCTCCTCTTCCCACCACATCTCCCATTGTCACACCTGCACATTTGATGCCCACCTCCATCAGGAAAGACATAATTGAGGATAGGGATGTTAATTTAGTTTCTCTAACAATTGCTTCGCAGGACATTCTAGAGAACAGGACCGATAACTAAGGGGATTTGTCAGTGGTCCTTAAAGCCAGGGACCCTAGACTAAATGAGGAAATTTCAATCCCCGAGTTCGTACTCGCCTTTGGTCTCTACAGAGACGTCATATGTTCTGTGTACCCCCAGAGGCGAGAGGAACTGGATCTCTACTTACACAAATTGGTGGATTTTGGGTACAAGTACAGGGGCTTTTGTTTTTACGACTATTACAAGTCGGTGTCAGCTAAAGCCGCGGCAGCTCTGGCCCAGTTTAACATTCAAACCGACTGGAGTCATTTGGATACAGAGCTGTTCTGCAGGCATTTTGCCGGCTTAAAGCCCCCAGCTTGTGAAGTTTGTTCATCCTCCTCCCATTCCTCCAACTTGTATTCCTGTGAAGCCGACCCATCCACATCCACCACCTCTGCACGCACCACTCTTAGTTCCTCCATGGGTCAAGATCGGAGTCAGAAGGACAAGTTGGACAGACCCATAGTTTTCTTGGAGAAAGCACATGTGTGCAACAATTTTAAAGCTGGTACCTGCAGATTGTTGCACATCTGCTCTAATTGTTTCAGAGCACATGCAAAATCAATGTGCCCTCCAAGCTCTTCCTCCTTACGCTTCCACCCCTCACCCCACTTGGTAGAATTCTTGGTTTCTGGGTTTTCCACTGGTTTTCATACAGGTCTCGTTGAACTTCCCTCATGCACACTGGAATGTCCCAATTTGTTATCAGCCTATTTCGATCCCTTAACTGTAGATGCTCTACTGGACAAAAAAGTCCATATAGGTTTTGTTTTAGGCCCATTTTCTCATTCACCTTTTCAGACTTGGCGCATGAATCCCATTGGTGTTGTGACTCACAAATTTTCAAATAAAAAAAGGCTTATCATTGAACTTTCAGCTCCTTATTCTTCACACACAGAAAGCATTAACTCATTGATTCCTGCTGAAGAATTTTCCCTCCATTACGCAACCGTTGAAAACGCCATACAGGCCATTTTACATTTTGCAGGTAAGCATGCTTGGCTCAGCAAAACTGACATCTCTAACTTTTTCAAGCTGTTACCAATTCACCCGTCCCTATGGCATATTGATGGTGTTAAGTGGAGGGCTAATTATTACTTTTATACAAGACTTACTTTTGGTTGCAGGAGCAGTCCAAAACTGTTCGATATCTTTGCAGAAACACTCTGCTGGCTGCTTCTCAATGTCGTTTGATGTCCCACGGTGATTAACTACCTCAACGACTTATCCTGGTAGAAACTGGTACACAGACACCTCAAAGTATTTTCAGCACTACTGCCTTTTTCACCACATTAAATATCCCTATTTCACCTGATAAGACTCTTGGTCCCTCCACTAGGTTGGTGTTCCTGGGCATCACCTTGGACATGGTCGCTTGTCAGGCAAGCCTCCCAGAGGAGAAGCTGGTACGCATTAGGAAAGAGATGGACAATTTCCTGCGGCCTGGTTCGTGTACTTGTAGGGAGCTTCAGCCCTTACTGGGGTCAATCATTTTTACCATGTGAATCATCCCGCAGGGAAGGGCGTTCATTTCCAGGCTTCTTTGTCTACTACCCAGCTTGTCTGATGATGCGACCGTTCTCCTCGGCCCCCCCCTGCCATAGCTGATTTACAAATGTGGCAACATTTTCTCGTTTCTTGGAATGGTATTTCTCTGTTTATTCCACCTCTTTTTCACTCATCACCAATTATCATGACTGATGCAGCAGCCCATTTGGGATTTGTTGCTATTTTTGGAAATCTTTGGTTCAGAGACTTATTGCCTACAGAGACCCTCTCCTTGACAGCTGTCAGGGAGACCTCCACTCTGTTCAAGGTTTACCCCATTGTGGCAGCAGTGCACACTTGGGGTCATCTTTGGACAGGGAAGGCTATTAGATGTCTCTGCGACAACGTGGCGGAATGGAAAATCACCAACAAAGGGCGCTCATTGTCATTGACCATCATGAGATTGGTCCGAAGATTGACTTGGCTTACCAATTTTATTTGGTCTGTGAGCATATTTCATGTGTTGACAATAAATTGGCTGACGCACTATCATGCTCTCAATTTCAGGTGTTTTTTCGGCTTCACCCCCAGCAGACAGGCTCCTGTCCAGAACTCCGCTATTCCACGAGCTTGTGATGGACTAGCCAGCCTTCTGCCTCACGCCGGTCACTATCACATTCTGCACTCTATGATAACACAAAAACGGCTTACGATAGGGCTCTTAAAATTTACCATAGATTTGCCATGGAATTCCACATCCATGAGCATTTCTCCATAGAATCCATGGTAGCCTTTTCTTCTTTTTGCCTCTTTCATCTTAAATTAGCACTCAAAACGATTAAACTTTATCTAACCGGGAATCAACATCACATACTAACCACATATCCGAATCAAACACCTTTCCTCACCTTCTATCCTATTAAAAGTATATTGTGAGGTATCAATAACAGATAGGCCCTTTACTTCATCTAGGTTACCAATCGATGGTCCGATATTCTGAGCTCTTTCCGATTTACTGGACACACAACCATGCAACAGTCCTACAAATCAAGTCATTAAAACCGCTATTTATTTAGCTTTTTTGAGACCCGAGTGGTTACAGTAACTAGACAGGCAGACATCATCTCTAGCTTAAAAATATCTGACATCACTAAACATCACAATCACTATATACGCTCTCTACAAACCTCTAAAACAAAACAAACAACTCATCCATCAGCTATACCACTTTATCCCACCGAGAACAAGTGGTGTCCGGTTAAAATATTTGATCCCTACTTACACACACTCAGTAATAAATAAATGAATAAATAAAATAAAAGTCACACACAATTCACCACTTCTCTCACTGCAAATAATCCCACTGACTACTGCTAAATTCATGTTCTACATCAGAATACTTCTCTTAAGATTGTGTTTCAACCCGTCCTCTTTTTCAGGTCATTCATTTAGAATAGGGGCAACTTCAGCCGCTTCCAGCTCTGACACTCCAGTGCATATCATCAAAAAATTGGGGAGATGGAAATCCTCAGTGTACAATCGTTGCATACCTCATCCCGAAAAAGAAATGAGGAAAGCTTTTAAAGTTTGGCATTATAAATGAGATGCAATAAAGTGTGTTTTTCTTTGATACCTTTTTGCCCTGTTTTATTACAGGCCTACCCGTACCTTGGTTACGGCAAACCCCAACCAACTTTGTATTAACCCGATTTACGTATATTACTAATATGTTTCCGACCACATATTTTAGGACCATAGGCCTGTATTTGTGGGAGGAGTTTTAATCTATCATATGCTATAAAAACTCCCACTACCCTCTTACATGGGCCTTTCTCGTTCAGGTCATCCCACCCACCTCACCCCATATGTTTTATTCTATTAATACCTTCACTCTTGGTGGGCCCTCTTTTTGTACAGGCCCATATTTATTAACCCATACGTTGGTTACGGCACACCGCAACCAACTTTGTATTAACCTGATTTACGTATATTACTAATATGTTTCCGACCACAAATATAAATATGTATACGCACAGGCACACACACACACACACACACACAGAAACCTACCTTTTCTAAAGTGAGTTTCTAATATCTTTAGAAATATAAATTATAACATTAAATATGTCTCTCTGTTTGTTTGCACACATGTTTCATTCATCTGATTTGTTCTGGATTCCCTATATGAAAAGCACAATATTACGTTTTTTTTTTGTTTTTGTTTTTTAAATATATATATTTTAAGGGCACGCAACCTTTTACGAGAAATGACACATGTTCTGGTGATAGTTGTCAATCTCCTATCTTTCATCCTATCAGTACAGGAAATGTTCAGACAGGGTATTGATTAATGGCTTCCCTGACGCCACATTGGAAATGGTATTGTATAAGATGTACTATATGGACAGATGCATTTGAAAAAGAAAAAAAAAACCACAACAGATTATATTTTAAAAACACGTAATTAATAACATTTTAAAAAGTACTCTTTTAATCAGCTCCAGCTCAGCATGTATGAGTGCTGCAGTGATCATTCTAACGCTACAACTAGTCAATGTCCAAAATTAAATTTTAAGTAATTGGCTGAATAAATAGCGAATATGATGTCATCACACGCTGAATCAATGCCATGTATGATAAAATCACATAGACAGAACTAATTTTTTTCCTTGGTATTCCAATGTTATACCCATAGTCACCCAGAGCTGCTATTTAGGCAAAAACAAGATTTGATGATTGCAACTGTTCGGGTTCATGATTGTAACTGTTCAGGAGCAGTTACAATTAGACTGCTTGTAAGGCATTGCAAGTTTGTTACCAGATACAGTGAAAAGGTTTTCACATTTAACAAGAACATATTTATCATCAACTTCTGTTTTACTTATTAATTGCTTTTGTCACAGGAAAGCATTGGGAGGCTATTGCACATGCTCGGCAAAACGCTGCACTGTGCCAATCAGCATTTCTTCATAGAGATGTATTGAATCCATTTTTGAATCAAGATTCTGCACACTGGGCAGCACTGGACAAGGAAGCACCTCTAGTGGCCGTCTGAGTAACTGCCACTAGAGCTGTTCCTAAGCAGCAATGTAAACACTGCCTTTTCCGTAAAAAAGGCAGTGTTTACAGTGCTCAGTCTGCAGGTACAGGCTTTAGACACCAGAACCACTGCATTAAGCGGTATTGGTCCTGGTGACTATATGCGTTTATGTTCACTTACCAGATATCCAATCAATCTATAGTCAAGATCACATCTACCCATGCCACCTGTGTTGTGGATCAGAATGTTGATCTTTGTTATATTCAGAGGAAACCCAAATTGTTGTTACAAGTGCACTTGGAGAAGCGAGAATTAGACACCAGACACGTGTTGGTATTCAAAATAAGCCTCCGACGTTTTATTCATCAGCTTGGTTTTATACATTAAAAAGTAAGTGCTTACGTGCAAATACTCTTAGAACAGTAATAGCAAGGGAGTACAGATAAGACATAGGGATGAGCGTCATGTACACATAACAAATAAGTTTCAAGGTAAGAGAGAACAAAAAGATTAGAGTAGAGACATCTTAGGTGGGGGCTCTCTGCTCCCGGAACTTAGACATATATGGTCTTAAGTGTTGTTTTGATACCGGAGAAACTGACGGAAGCAAAGCACAGAGAGATGGACACAGGTTTCTTCAGGAAGGAAGAGATTCTTTATTGGATCACCGATCGGGACTCAGAGGGACTAATGTCACCAAAATACAGCAAGTTCTGAGCCCCGGACAATAGTGCAGGCTCCTTATATAGGCACATAACAACTCCCATATTAAGCTCCACCCGCACATTCTCTTGACCAATCAATACAAATAAGAATTAACTTCCTGCTTGACCGCATGGCTTGTCCAGCACAATGGAGGAGGGGAATACTATATCCTGTATTCTTGCACATGCTCCGTACACTACTGATCGTATCTTGCCTCGTGCAACCAACTGATCGATACGTCAGCATATGCACGTACACATGCCACGTGGTAATCTCGGCCTACTAAATTTATTTTTACCGAGATTCCACCACATTCCCCCCTTTGATGCCTCTTGATATTTCACAATTACTTGAGGCATCACTTAACCTTAGTTTGCATACACCGCAAGTTACCTTGAACCAGACCAGACTTATCTTATGATGTGAATCTTCAACACTCATCTTCCTGCATTGGTTCTCCCTGATCTAGAGCCTTATATTTATAAATTGCCATTATCTGTGCAGCAGCCTTCCTCTCTGCTATATTTTCTATCAGGCTTTGCACAGACCTAACTACTAAGGGTATAAGACACGGCAGGAGTAGACACAACATTAAAATCAGTAGGACTCCACCTACCACTGCCTTAAGCCCTCCAAACCACTCATACCAGCTACCAAACCAACTGCTTGGATTATACCCTTTCCATACCTGAGTAGGCACATGCGCTAGTTTAACCATATGGCTAGTAAGCTCAGCTATTGCTTGCCCTTCGTCATCTATTTGAAGACAGCAATTGCTCAGGTTAAACTTCCCACATACACCTCCCTCTACTGCCAAAAGGTAATCCAAGGCTAATCTATTTTGGTAGACTGCTGTCCTCATCCTGGTATTATGCTTCGCTAGAAGATTGAGCGCTTGTGATGTCTCGTTAGTAATAATCTCAACCACCGCCTGTAATCGTATAATACGGTTGAGCATATAAATAGGGGTTCTATAACCAAAGGTACCATCTTCTGCCCACGTGGCTGGCCCATAATAATCTATAATACGCTGGGGAGGCCATTCATTATCTTCCCAGGCGCCTATTTCTATGGGTCCCCTTTTCTTCCTATGATTCACATCATATACTTTAACACCTAAAGTCTCACCTGTTTCAATAGGTAACAAGAAGAAGGATGGTTTGAGCATACCCAACACACATGCCCCTTCCCAGTCCTGTGGCAACTCCGAATAGGCTTTCTTACCACAGATCCAGTACAAATTTGCTGGGGCTCTCCAGGTAGATGTGATAGATAGGTCAAACCACACATCCTTTAAATTGGCGTATCTAGCAAACGGGTTAGATGGTTCTGAGACATTTGAAGCCGACCACCAAATTGTATTCTTTGTATCATCATCATAAGCTTTTTGCCCTAGACAAGTTAATTCTCCTACAGAAGTATTATACATCATTCCTTTCCTTGCTATGCAAACATAACCTATGATGGAGGTCTTTAATCTCCACTCACATTTACCTCTAACACTCATATGATAATCGGCTTGTGTAGATATTAATTGGTCAACTGCCTCAGAACCGGACATTACCTCCTTTGCTTCCCAAGGCCATTGGTCTCCCATGTTAGTACCTCCACACACATAGCAGTTGGTAACATTAAGACTACCGGCAATACTTTCGGCTAAATCAATGAACAGGTTTTTAGCATTATGGGGGATCTTATTATCTATACTCATCTCTTCATAAAAGGAATGGTATACTTGATGAGTTTGGGAGGATACCGTATCAGTCTCTATCCCTATAAACAATACTGTCCCAGGATCTAAACCCGTCCCATATATTTGAAACCCAAATAAATTTCCATACTTGTCTAAGAACTTGTCGGGGTTATTTATAAGTATATGGATTGCATTCCATAGACTTACAATATGGGCTGGTAGGCAACTTAGTCACTATCATGTCCTTGTCTACTGTCTGTCCCCAAGTTGCCCACCCCACACAAGACCAATATGGGCAAAAGTTATAGTCTCTATTTGGGCATCTAGGACTCACATATTTATTTTTACTACTGGGACAAATATATTTATCGTTAGACCCATACGTCCTCTCCCATCTAAGATCCCCACATACATTCCACGGCTTTCTACCACTTGATATCGCCTTACACGCATCAAATAGCAGAACACCCGAAGAATATACGGATTCTAATACTGTCTTGTTAATTAGGGTCCCCTGAGGATCTCCATTCCTGAGAGTCAACCAAATTGTACGAGGTTGATACTCTGGACTGAAGCACTTAGGTTCTCCTACTCCTAAATGGCACACACTATATTCTATATTTAGGTATCTACATCTTGATACATCTCCTTTACACTCGTATTGTGAATGCCAAATTAGGGTTTGGGAAATATGGTTACCTGTTCTTGTAGTCTTAATGCATACCTCACAGCTAGGAGTGTCGGTACCTCTACCTTCCTGAATATAAAAATACACATAAATAAACATTATCATCAACACATCTTTCGTCGTCATCCTCAGTCTTCGTCCGTGCGAAGGCACCTCAGCTTCCAGGATGTAAGGGCTGCAGGGAATGGAGTTCTGCTCGTCTTCACAGGAGTCCCTTCGAGACTTTCCCTGGCTTATATACTATACGTCGGTGGGCGGACAGGCTTTATTATGGCCTTCTCACTCACGTACCAAATCTCTGAAACAAATAAAATGTTGTAATCCACAAAGTTCCTCGTCACTCCGACTGAGTCGTGCGTTTTAACCGGATCTTGCAGGGATTCTCTGGATCTGCTGTAACTTGCCAAGAATCGACTGCTGCTGGTTTAACCCTGGAGTGATGTATCCACGGAGTCACTTCGGCTACTTTTATCGCTGTAGGGGTAGACAAAAGAACAACATAAGGACCTCTCCACTTGGGCCCTAACGGTACATTATTCCACTCTTTAATCCACACTTGGTCTCCTGGGTGGTAACTATGAACTGGGGGATAAATATTAACAGGTAATCTATCTTGTACCCATTTCTGTACCTCCTCCATAGTCTTACCCAACTCTACAACCTGCTGCCGGGTAATTCCTTCTCCCAACTGACTCAAGTCCCCCCTTAAGTTACCAAGTACAGGAGGTGGTCGCCCATACATAATTTCAAAAGGAGAGAGACCCATCCTTCTGGTAGGGGTACTGCGGATTCGCAATAGAGCTATGGGTAAGAGAACGTTCCACTTAAGTTGGGTTTCCTGACACATTTTAGCCAACTGATTCTTAATAGTTCTATTCATTCTCTCTACCTTACCAGAACTCTGGGGTCTATATGCCGTATGAAGCCTCCACTTTATACCAAGCATATGAGTCATTTGTTGTAGGCACTGATGAACAAAAGCTGGACCATTGTCCGATCCTATAGAGCAGGGTAGTCCATATCGGGGTATTATTTCTCGTAACAGGAATCTCACAACTTCTCCTGCTTTCTCTGTACGAGTAGGACATGCTTCTACCCAGCCTGAATAGGTACACACAATTACCAGCAGGTAACGATGTCCACCCGATATAGGCATCACTGTATAGTCAATTTGTAAATCGGACATGGGGAGTCCCCCCATAAACTGGACTCCTGGTGGCTTTACTGGTCCTTGCCTTGCATTATTTTTAGCACACGTTACACATCTTCGTACAATGGCCTGAGTCAAGTTGGACAATCTTGGTATGTAGAAATGTTTTCTGAGAGATTCTTCTGTGCTGTCTCTCCCAGAATGTGTCCCGTTGTGATAATTTTGGACAATTTCTACCGCTAGTGATGCTGGAATGACTATTCTTCCATCTTCTAACTGATACCATTTGTTCTCCAAATACTTTCCAGGTTCAGTCTTTAACCACTCCTCTTCTTGAGCTGTATAAACTGGAGTCCATTGAGACAGTGGAGTTGGTATAAGAGCAGCTATATGCCCCACATACTCTTGTCTTCCCGATTCAGCGGCACGCTTAGCTGCACTATCTGCCATCCGATTTCCTTTGGTTACATCACCATCTCCTCTCAGATGCGCTCGACAATGAATAATACCGACTTCTTTCGGCTCCCACACTGCTTCCAATAGTTGTAGGATTTCAGCTGCATACTTGATTTCTTTGCCTTCTGAATTCAATAGTCCTCTTTCTTTATACAAAGCTCCGTGGGCATGAGTGGTTAAAAACGCATACTTGGAGTCCGTGTAGATGTTCACTCTTAAACCTTCAGCCAATTGTAACGCTCGTGTCAGTGCTATCAATTCTGCCTTTTGTGCTGATGTTCCTTTCGCCAGTGGCCGAGCTTCTATCACCTTGTCTATTGTTGTTACTGCATATCCTGCATAGCGGATCCCTTTGTTATGGGCAAATGCAAATATTACAAGTTTTAGAATGAAATGTTGTATTTCTTAAACTGTGTACGTTGTCTTTAAGAGATATTGCAAACTGACAAGGTGTTAGAAATGGAACATATTGTTTTTCATAGATGTTTCTTTAAGCAATAACCTCAGTGCATAATATGTTTACGCCATTTTGTCCCAGACAAAATACAATAACAATAATGCATAAACAAGCTTCAAGGCTATTCTACGACTCTTTCAGTACACAATATACTGTGGTAACCCCAAGTTAATGGAACTTCCCCAAATCCGGGAATCTCCCACGACTGTGCACTTACGTCTTAGTATCAACAACAGATAAGCTATTCAGACTTTAAGATGCCATCTTGAACTAAGTCAGGAAAATTTCCATGACGTATACACCCTTTAGTTATTGCCTTGTATCTTTGCCAAATTAAGGGAGGTCCTAAATTGATTTAAAGTAGACAAGTTACTTTTTCATATATGAACTATGGTGACTCTAAAATGACGACACTTAAAGTATAAATAAGTGTACTTTTAAATGTTAAGACACAGAGGAGAGACTTGGAGACAGACGCTGCTCCATCTTAAAATGACTGAGAGGCTGACATGATGACATGTTCAGAAGGGTATGTTAACCTATTAATGATATTTGCAAGCATTTAATTTCATCTTATAAACTCTGCTATAATGGATTTGATATGTCTATATTTATATTTTTATATAATAAATATCTAAAAGACAAATCTATGGCTTCCAAGACAATCCTTATTTTATATTGTATTCTCAATTATTTATATATGTTAAATAGAGGATCTCTTACTAACTATATAACATTATGGCTAAGATATCTGTATGGTTAGCCCTGCTAAGTTCTATGCTTTAAGACATTATAGAGGTAAATAAGGGAACCGCCCACGGTTACAATTGGCGACCACGAAGGGACTTGTACTTGGAAGCTTTAACTATAAAATAATAAATACCTAGGTAACCTCTTATACGTAAGAGAAGACACAATACTTTGTCATGGCACAAATCTTGAAATATCAAGAATCTATTGAGCTATTTGCAGCCCAGACTCAGAGAGAGATCTTCATCATTAGAGATGATTTTAATGTGAACTTGTACAATGTGCTTTAAGTTCTGGTGACCGGTACATTGTAATTAGCATACAATGCTGAAATTGTGGATCTTAATATCATAAGAGAGCAAATATACATATTTGGTAAACTCCCTGATATGCCTAATACACCAGCACAGCATTGCCCATTAGTTCCAGGACAGTGG
This sequence comes from Pelobates fuscus, assembly GCF_036172605.1. Lineage (NCBI taxonomy): Eukaryota > Metazoa > Chordata > Amphibia > Anura > Pelobatidae > Pelobates > Pelobates fuscus. The sequence goes on from NC_086322.1 coordinate 294,025,630, forward strand.
ATTGCAGGCAGAGGGGTATGTTCTCTTTGTAGCTGCGTAGTATGCATGCGCAGGAAAAAGATTAATGCAAAATGTTGTCAAAAGAAAAGTGATAAGACAGAGAGCGATGAAATTTGAAGTCTAATTCCAAGAATGCAAAGAAAATTGCATTATGGCTTAATGAAAACATTCATGCAACAGACAGACAGGACTTTTAATTATTGAATTACTGCGTTCTGGATTCTAATGTCCACTATATATGAAAAGTTTCATAAAACAGTGATAATTTCCATATTGTCAGTTACGCTAGCTGTTGATTGAAAATCAGGAATTATAACAGCATAACTATTTTTGGAGTCTGGAGTTTCCAGCCAAGGTTGCAGAGATAGAGACATGTAAACATTCCAAGGAATTGAGAAGTCGTTGGTTTATATTCCAAATTATGAACAACATTATTACATACAGCCATAAAGAGAAAGACATGGCTTTTAATACATTCAGTGCAGTACAATGCAGTACAATGCAGTACACTGCAGCATATATTTTATATAATATATGCTAACTAGCTCATATTTGTTCCTAAACAGAGTTGAAATTATACTACCCTCCTAGAAAAAATGCAACCGGTGGTTATACATCCTTTGCTTCCCTAAATGCTCTGCAAAAATAAATATTTATAAAATGATTAAAAATAATATATATGTAAGATAAATCAGGGCAAAATAAAATTGTAACTATACAGGATCTCTGATAATTACTAAAGCACAGAGGCGGCTCTCTAATTAGGCGATTTAGGCGGCCGCCTAAGGCCTCGCGCAGTCAGGGGCCTCGCGGCCGCCTAAATCGCCTGAGGGCAGACTGACATGTCGGGTTCTCGGTCTATGACCGAGGACCCGACACAGGAGGGGGCCCGGCGGCTTGCTCATGGTGCCGCCGGGTGCAAGGCCCCTCCTGTCAGGCCGCCTAGGGAGAGAGCCTGCCTCAGTCTGCAGCTCCGCCGGGTGTGAGCTGCAGACTGAGGTCTCGCGATCTCCAGCCAATCAGAACGTTGCCGCGGGTTACCACGGCAACGCTCTGAATGGAGATCGCGAGACTTTCCCCATGTGGTCTGCAGCTCTGCATCCGGCGGAGCTGCAGACCGGAAAGCCCACTGGACCACCAGGGAGCCATCCAGGACACTGGACCACCAGGGACAGATTGACCCCACCGGACCACCAGGGAAAAAGGTACATTTTGACCCCCCCCTCACCCTGTCATCCCACATGTCACCCCCCTCACCCCAGCTCACCCTGTCACACCCCCACCCCATCTCACCCTATCACCCCCCAACCCCATCTCACCCTGTCACCCCATCTCACCCTGTCAACCCCCCACCCCATCTCACCCTGTCACCCCCCACCCCATCTCACCCTGTCACACCCCCACCCCATCTCACACTGTCACACCCCCACCCCATCTCACACTGTCACACCCCCACCCCATCTCACCCTGTCACCCCCCCCACCCCATCTCACCCTGTCACCCCCCCACCCCATCTCACACTGTCACACCCCCACCCCATCACCACCCCCACCCCATCTCACCCTGTCACCCCCCTCACCCCATCTCACCCTGTCACCCCCCCACCCCATCTCACCCTGTCACACCCCCACCCCATCTCACCCTGTCACACCCCCACCCCATCTCACCCTGTCATCCCCCCACCCCATCTCACCCTGTCACACCCCCTCCCCATCTCACCCTGTCACACCCCCACCCCATCTCACCCTGTCACCCCCCCCACCCCATCTCACCCTGTCACCCCCCCCTCCTTCACCACCCCCAACCCATCACCACCCCCACCCCATCTCACCCTGTCACCCCCCACCCCATCTCACCCTGTCACACCCCCACCCCATCTCACACTGTCACACCCCCACCCCATCTCACCCTGTCACCCCCCCCACCCCATCTCACCCTGTCACCCCCCCACCCCATCTCACACTGTCACACCCCCACCCCATCACCACCCCCACCCCATCTCACCCTGTCACCCCCCTCACCCCATCTCACCCTGTCACCCCCCCACCCCATCTCACCCTGTCACACCCCCACCCCATCTCACCCTGTCACACCCCCACCCCATCTCACCCTGTCATCCCCCCACCCCATCTCACCCTGTCACACCCCCACCCCATCTCACACTGTCACACCCCCACCCCATCTCACCCTGTCACCCCCCCCCACCCCATCTCACCCTGTCACCCCCCCTCCTTCACCACCCCCAACCCATCACCACCCCCACCCTATCTCACCCTGTCACCCCCTCACCCCATCTCACCCTGTCACCCCCCCACCCCATCTCACCCTGTCACACCCCCACCCCATCTCACCCTGTCACACCCCCACCCCATCTCACCCTGTCGCTCACCCTGTCTCCCCCCCTCACCCCGTCGCCCCCCCTCCCCCCATCTCACCCTGTCGCCCCCCTCACCCCATCTCACCCTGTCACCCCCCCTCACCCTGCCACCCACCTTCTCACCCTGCCACCCCACCTGTCACCCCCTCACCCTGCCACCTCACCCTGTCACCCCCCCTCACCCTGCCACTTCACCCTGTCACCCCTCTCTCACACTGCTACCCCACCTGTCACCCCGTCACCCTGCCACGCCACCTGTCACCCCCATCTCACCCTGCCACCCCACCTGTCACCCCCTTTCACCCTGTCACCCCCCTCTCATGCTGCCACCCCACCTGTCAGTCCCTGCCACCCCACCTGTCACCCCCTCTCACCCCACCTCTCACCCTGCCACCCCACCTCTCACCCTGCCACCCCACCTCTCACCCTGTAACCCTGTCACCCCACCTCTTACTCTGTCACCCACCCTGTGACCCCCACACTGTCACCCCCCCACACTGTCACCCCCCTCATACTGTCACCCCCTCTCACCCTGCCACCCCCTCTCACCATGTCACCCCCTCTCACCCTGCCACCCCCTCACCCTTCCTCCCCTCTCACCCCGCCACCCCCTCACCCTTCCTCCCCTCTCACCCCACATCTGACCCTGTCACTCACCCTGCCACCCCACCTGTCACCCTGCCACCCCACCAGTTACCCCCTATTACTGTCGCCCCCTCTCACCCTGTTACCCCCTCTCACCCTGCCACCCCACCTGTCACCCCCTCTCACCCTGCCACCCCACCTGTCACCCCCCTCACCCTGCCTCCCCTCTCACCCCACATCTGACCCTGTCACTCACCCTGCCACCCCCTCTCACCCTGCCACCTCACCTGTCACCCCCTCTCACTCTGCCACCCCCTTTCACCCTGTCACCCCCCTCTCACGCTGCCACCCCACCTGTCAGTCCCTGCCACCCCACCTGTCACCCCCTCTCACCCCACCTCTCACCCTGCCACCCCACCTCTCACCCTGCCACCCCACCTGTCACCCCCTCTCACCCCACCTCTTACTCTGTCACCCACCCTGTGACCCCCACTCTGTCACCCACCCTGGCACTCCCCACACACTGTCACCCCCCTCATACTGTCACCCCCTCTCACCATGTCACCCCCTCTCACCCTGCCACCCCCTCACCCTTCCTCCCCTCTCACCCCACATCTCACCCTGCCACCCCACCTGTCACCCTGCCACCCCACCTGTCACCCCCTAATACTGTCGCCCCCTCTCACCCTGTTACCTCCCCTCACCCTGCCTCCCCTCTCACCCCACATCTGACCCTGTCACTTACCCTGCCACCCCACCTGTCACCCCTCTCACCCTGCCACCTCACCTGTCACCCCCTCTCACTCTGCCACCTCACCTGTCACCCCACCTCTTACTCTGTCACCCACCCTGTGACCCCCCACACTATGTCACCCACCTTACTCTGTCAACTTACCCTGTCACTCCCCACACACCGTCACCCCACCTCACACTGTCACCCTCTCTCACCCCACATCTGACCCTGTCACTCACCCTGCCACCCCACCTGCCACCCTGCCACCTCACCTGTCACCCCCTCTCACCCTGCCACCTCACCTGTCACCCCCTATGTCATTTTCCCACACACTCTGTCACCTCTCTCCACACACACTGTCACCTACCTCCATACACACTGTCACCTACCTCCATACACACTATCGCTCCCTCTAAACACACGGGCACCACTCTGCGCACTCTGGCACCCTCCTGCTCTTTTACACTCACCCTGCCACAGTTACTCCTTTACTCACCCTGTCACCCCCTAAAGGCAATCATTCTACACAGTACACACTGTCATAAAACATTGCGTCGCCATGAACTTAATGCCAAAGGCCAGTACACAAACATACACATGCTCAGGGAAACATACATACATATACAAAGATACTCACTGCCAGACACACACTCTCAGGTACACACAGGTAAATGCACAATGCAACTATGTATACAAAGACTCTATATCCAGTACTGCAAGCTTCCTTTCAATATATCTACAGCTTCTTATATACACACACACAAGTCAACTGCAATTTTTTTCCAATAATGGTGTTAGTGGGGGCCTCATGTATGAATTTCGCCTAAGGCCTCGCCAAGTCTAGAGCCGCCACTGCTAAAGCAATCATGCTTTTTTTTCCCTGTATCAGAAATGTGTCAGTGACAACGTGTAATACAATACAGATACTATAATTAATGGTATCAAATAAACACATAATGTGTTAATTACAAAGGTGGATAGACTTTGTGAATATCTGAAACGCAATTGAAGATTTTCGCTAAAATGCCATATGCAGCTGCAGTCTGGCCTACAAACAAATATATTAGACATATATGTAAGAGCTAATTACCCAGATGAATAATTGAATCATGATAGTTAAAGATCATACGATTGCAATAACAACTGCAATAATGAATCATGTTTTAACCTTAAAATAAAGTGTAAACTGTTTTTATTAAATCAGAAACTACTCGATATTCGTTTAAGTTTGCAGAGTGGTATAATTAATATAAGTGAAGTACTTCAACAGTTAAAATTTAACTGAAAGACAGGCAGAAACTTTACTTCACCTATCATAAAGTTTATTTATAATGATAAACATATTCAGTCTGCCATAGCTAAGGCCAGTCAATGGAAAGTCAAAGAGTATTATGGATTAACCCGTCCAGGTGAGATACATGATGAATTTGGAAATTGATCATTTAGGTCACCTATTGCAAACTGGTGAAAAGATGTCAAAAATATAAATTCAACATCCATACCACTCTATGTATATATATTAATATACACGTAATCAAATATTTTATCGGTTTTTCAAATACCAGGGAAATGTTATTTGGTTTTGATGGTTAAAGGTATATAAAAGCACCTATACAAAGGTAGTGTTAAAATATAGATACCTTCAATATTGTATCTGAGTGCTTTCTTAACTCACTTTTAGAAATAATAAATATCCAAATCATCTTAAGTTACACCCAACAGCCGCTGGTAAATATATTTAAACAATTAAGATTCTCATTGTTAAGCATCCAATCTTATGAACGTGACTTTCCACAATGGCTGTCAGATCTTGGTAAAAATAAAATTCAATATTTGGGTGTTTCTGGTATTTTAAGCCACTAATAACTGTAGTTATTATATTATCTAACCATAACTTAGGGAATAAGTTGTCTTCTCCCAAAGAAAGATGAATAATGTCATATTTCCAATTATAAACTATTCTAAATATATTGAGACATTTTGAATAAAAGAGTATTTTTTATCATTTAAAGATAATGTAATTTTACATACAATTGTGAACAAAGGCGGTAAATACTGTTTCATATTATCCTTATATCTCTAAATCATATACAATGGTTTTATCTCTAAAACAAAACACTACAAAGATTAACTATGTTACTATTTCATCTATCATCATTATTATACAAAGTATAACAAATGTAAAGATTTTTCCACAGATTTTACCTGTTAACATTTTTAGCACAACAGCACCTAATATCATTGACATGTCTATCACTGAGATGTTACAAAGATTCTAATCCAGTAAAAAGAGGCGTTCTTGAGAATCCACTTCGATTGCTGTATCAACATAACATTTACTGTAATGGGATCCATGTCACTTAAGACAATGTCTTGGAAATGCTGTCAATTAATCTATTCCGTAAAAGAATATCGGAGAGTATCCAATCTATACACATCATAAACGGTGTAAAAATGTTTCACGAAAAAAATAAAAAAAAAATAAAAAAAAGACAAAGACAAATACCAACACCATCACCACGGTGATAACAGATGATGCTGATTCAATATCTGCAACCAATTCTAGCCAAATATTTGGAAAGCTGGACTCTACAACCTATACTCTACAACAAATACCCGGGTATTCTACAAACACAACACAACCTCCAGCAATGTATCTAAGGAATGTAAACTTCTACAGGCCTTTAAAGACTTTGGATTACAAATACAATTACTACTTTTAACTTTGGATTACAATTCGTATCTGGATCCATCCAAGAATATCTTACTCTGGAACCTGGTGTTCTGTTCAATTCTTTCCCAGACAAAAGCTTTGCTCATTTTAATCAACCACCTTTACAGGAGAAGATCACACTACGGATATTTTACTGTTACAACAATGACCAAAGATGCTGGGAGCACAAAAAAACCTAAAGACTGTTGGAGAACTTTGGTTCACTAATTTAAGGAAGAAATGCTCTACAATGCCCACAGTTTAATGGAGAGGGTGTTATGGGCAAATGCAAATATTACAAGTTTTAGAATGAAATGTTGTATTTCTTAAACTGTGTACGTTGTCTTTAAGAGATATTGCAAACTGACAAGGTGTTAGAAATGGAACATATTGTTTTTCATAGATGTTTCTTTAAGCAATAACCTCAGTGCATAATATGTTTACGCCATTTTGTCCCAGACAAAATACAATAACAATAATGCATAAACAAGCTTCAAGGCTATTCTACGACTCTTTCAGTACACAATATACTGTGGTAACCCCAAGTTAATGGAACTTCCCCAAATCCGGGAATCTCCCACGACTGTGCACTTACGTCTTAGTATCAACAACAGATAAGCTATTCAGACTTTAAGATGCCATCTTGAACTAAGTCAGGAAAATTTCCATGACGTATACACCCTTTAGTTATTGCCTTGTATCTTTGCCAAATTAAGGGAGGTCCTAAATTGATTTAAAGTAGACAAGTTACTTTTTCATATATGAACTATAGTGACTCTAAAATGACGACACTTAAGGTATAAATAAGTGTACTTTTAAATGTTAAGACACAGAGGAGAGACTTGGAGACAGACGCTGCTCCATCTTAAAATGACTGAGAGGCTGACATGATGACATGTTCAGAAGGGTATGTTAACCTATTAATGATATTTGCAAGCATTTAATTTCATCTTATAAACTCTGCTATAATGGATTTGATATGTCTATATTTATATTTTTATATAATAAATATCTAAAAGACAAATCTATGGCTTCCAAGACAATCCTTATTTTATATTGTATTCTCAATTATTTATATATGTTAAATAGAGGATCTCTTACTAACTATATAACATTATGGCTAAGATATCTGTATGGTTAGCCCTGCTAAGTTCTATGCTTTAAGACATTATAGAGGTAAATAAGGGAACCGCCCACGGTTACACCTTCTTTCACATAACTACTGCCGTCGGTGTAATATTGAACATCGGGGTTCTGGATGGGAAAATCACGAAGATCTGGTCTACTTGAAAATACTTCATCCATTACTTCCAAACAATCATGTTGACTTTCAGTAGGTTGTGGCAAAAGGGTAGCTGGATTTAAGGTGTTTACAGTCTCTAAATGCACTCTTGGGTTTTCACACAACATTGCTTGATACTTGGTCATACGGCTATTACTAAACCAATGATTTCCTTTGTAATCCAACAACGTCTGTACTGCATGTGGGACTCGTACATAAAGTTCTTGACCCAGAGTGAGTTTATCGGCTTCAGCTACTAGCAGGGCGTCTGCAGCTACGGCTCTTAGACAAGGTGGAAGTCCGCTGGCCACTGCATCCAGTTGCTTAGACATGTAGGCAACAGGTCTTTGCCATGATCCCAAGTACTGTGTCAATACTCCCACAGCCATTCTTCTTTGCTCATGTACATACAGGTAGAATGGTCGTGTGTGATCAGGTAGACCTAATGCTGGGGCACTCATCAAAGCCTTCTTCACATCTTCAAATGCCGTTTGCTGTTCTTGAGTCCATAAGAAGGGGTCGTGCTCTGTACCTTTGATAGCTGCATACAGAGGTTTTGCCAGTATCGCGTAGCTGGGAATCCATATCCTACAGAAGCCTGCTGCCCCCAAGAATTCTCGCACTTGTCTTCTATTCTTGGGTATCGGTATTTGGCACACAGCTTCTTTTCTCTCTGGCCCCATAATTCTTTGACCTTCAGAGATATGGAATCCCAGATATTTGACAGTTGGCAAACACAACTGAGCCTTCTTTCTAGACACCTTGTATCCTGCCTTCCAGAGAATGTGGAGTAGATCGTGCGTTGCTTGCTGACATATTTCCTTTGTAACTGCTGCTATCAACAAGTCATCTACATACTGTAACAATACACACTCTCCTGGGATGGACTCGAAATCCAGTAGATCTTGACTTAGAGCTGAACCAAATAGGGTAGGTGAATTTTTAAACCCTTGGGGCAGTCTTGTCCAGGTCATTTGGCGTTTTGAGCCCGTTACAGCATTTTCCCATTGGAAAGCGAAGATACATTGACTTTCTGCGGCAATTCGGAGGCAAAAGAAGGCATCTTTGAGGTCTAAGACTGTAAAGTAAGTAGCCCCGCCCGGAATTAAAGCAAGCAGGTTATATGGATTGGGTACAACTGGATGTATACTAACAACCGCATCATTGACTGCTCTCAAGTCCTGCACAGGTCGATACTCATCTGTAACGGGCTTTTGAACAGGCAGCAATGGGGTGTTCCAGGGGGAAGTACAGAATTTTAGGATACCATACAGTATGAACTTATCCAGATAAGATTGGATGTTCTTCTTAGCCTTCTGCGGGATGTGATATTGTCTTAGGCTCACTGGATAAACCCCAAGTTTTAGTTCAATTTTAATAGGTGGAATATTGCGGGCCAGTCCTGGTGGGTTGTTCTCTGCCCAAACTCCTGGTATGTTGAATAAAGACTCATCACTCCTAGGGTTTTGGCTAGTCAACGCTGTATAAAGTCGCCACTCTTCTTCCTTTGGTACGGATAATGTCATAATACCTGAAGGTCCATTAAACTTTAAGGATGTTGTTCCATTTGGTAGGAACGTAATCTGCGCTTGTAACTTAGATAGCATATCACGTCCCAGCAATTGGACTGGACATTCAGGCATATAAAGGAATTGATGTTTTACTACGTGGCCTCCCAATGTACAGAGTCGACTTTTAAGAACCGGTTTTTCAGCACTTCTTCCAGTTGCTCCTATTACAGTAATAGTCCTTCCAGATGGAGGAGCAACTAGATTAGTCACCACTGAATGTTCAGCACCAGTGTCGATCATGAACGCACTCCTTTTTCCCCCTATTGATACATCGACCATAGGCTCCGCTCCACCAAGGGGGATGGAGCCCGGTCGGTATCAGTAGTCCTCCATGACCGTGTCAGCCAATCCTACAAAGTCCCTACCTTCTCTATCGCGGGACCTTTGCGCTGCTGGAAAATACCTATCTTCCCTAACACTTCCTCTGTTCCCATTACTCCCTCTATTACCATTGCTCCCTCCGGGGCCTCCTCTACCTCTCACTCTGCCTCTAAAGTTTCCATAACCTGTCCTAGGTCTGTCTCTCTCATACTGTTCTCTTCGCGGACACTCATTTCTCCAATGCCCTTCTTCCCTACAGTATGCGCACTGATTTCTACTTAGAGGTTCCTCATTCCACTTACTATCGCCTCTATCTGGGCCCCGTCTATCTACGCCTGCGATCGCTACCGCTAGCATATCTGCCTTTCTACGCATCTTGCGCTCTTCCTCTTTCTTACTTTCTGTTTCCCTGTTCATGTATACTTTATTCGCTACCTCCATTAGTTGGGTGATAGACATACCTGCAAACCCTTCTAACTTCTGTAGCTTGCGCTTAATATCTCCGTAAGCTTGGCTGACAAAGGCGGAGTTCACCATTCGGGAATTATCTGCGTCTTCCGGATTAAAGGGGGTATACAAGCGGTATGCCTCCAATAATCGGTCATAAAAGACACTGGGCGCTTCATCACTTTTCTGAATCACCTCAACTGTCTTCGACATATTAATGGCTTTCTTTCCTCCGGCTTTCATGCCAGCAATTATAGCGTCTCTATAGGCTCTGAGTTGAACCATATCAGCACCATTTACATTCCAGTCGGGATCGGTGTTAGGATAATGTGTTGCGGCCCATGCTGCTGGATTGGCTTGATTCAAAGCACGGGCTCTATCCTCTAGCGCTTTAATGGCCGCTTGATTAATCCTTGTCCTTTCCTCATTGTTAAACAAAGTCATTAATAACTGCTGGCAATCAGCCCATGTCGGGTTATGTGTCTGAACTATTGAGGTGAACAGATCGGTCATAGCTTGTGGTTTCTCAGTGTACGAGGAATTGTGGGTCTTCCAATTCAAGAGATCGGTAGTCGTGAACGGGACATATACGAAGACTGGGTCAGCATGTGCCATTTGACCTGCGGCATCGATATAGGCTGACCCGGGATTCAGACGAAGAGGCATCTGATAATGTTTTAATTGTTGGGTACCAGTCAGTTGTCGGGTTAGTATGGGGCTACGTAGAGGGGCGTCAGTTAGAGGTTCCGGTCGGGGGGTAATAAAGCATGAGGATGTGGGAGCTTGGTTTTGGGAAAAATTAGTAAATAAAACACTTCGAGCCGAGCTAGAAGAAGCTTGACCGGAAGTCTGAAGTGGCGCCAAATCAGGATATTCAGATCTAATGGGGGTTGGCTCTGGTTCCGGAAGGGGAGATTTAGTACGAGAGGGGGTGGATTCTGTACTGGAGGAGGAAGCGGAAGTGGATGGGGGCAATGGGGGAAGGGGTGCAGAACTTCCTGCATTTGCGTCACTTCCTCTTAAAGGAAAGTAAGGGGGCGGCAAAGGGATCAAAAGGGGGCGGCAAAGGGCAAAATGGGCCTAACACCAGTCCTAGTGGACAAACAAGTCCTAGCCACCATGAGGCGACATTGCTCCTCGTGGCATGTCTGAATCCATTTTGGCGAGTCATTTACGGCCTGTCTCCAACAATCAATATAAGGAAACTGCCCGTAAAGTTCAGGCCTACCCGATACAGCCACGTGTAAGCGCTGTACCAGAGTTGGATCCAAACTGCCACGTGGCGGCCATGCCGCAACCAAAGTAGGCCACTCCCTAGTACACAAAGTGACCAAACGTACAGGAGACATTTTAACCCCAAAATCACATGTTTTGAATCCCTTTTTAAAATTCTTCACCATACAACCTAAGGGATCCGGAATCGTTGACTGCGACGCGCCCATACTTATCAATGGAACGTCGTTGACAACGAATACTATGCACGCGTACTATTCAACAATCACACCCGTTTCCTCTGGCAACAGCACCACGTGGTACGGTTACCAAGTGAAACGTACACAATAACACAATAAACACTCAGGGAATTCCCGTACACACACAGCTGTTACACCAGTCACTAGATAATCAATATTATGCCCTTTGGCGAAACTATACAGTCACCCACGCTATAATTCTCTATATATGAATTACCCGTCTATAACACACCCCAGTAACATCGTCTTTTACAAATAGCGGTTACAGTACGGTTAGCATAGGTCAAAGCACAATTTAAGGTCACAATACAATTATTAGTGGTTATGGTGTTAAACATGCAATAGACGACAATGATTAGTACTTATATACAGTGTCAGTAAATATACAGGGTTATGGTACCGTGCACTATGATACAGCAACACACTATTAACACTCTCGCTAGACGGCTGAGCTCGCGCTATCTAACAAGATATGCACTTTACTAAACAATCTTTAACACATTTACAATTCCCAACTAAACTATTGGCCAGTACCTTGAATGGACTACCTAAAACTATCTACATCCGTTTTGGTTAGCCACACTGCCCAAGCACCACATATAGCGAGCTAGAGGACCGAATTTACACAGACGCCTCTTAGTCGATTACTATCAAAAATCTAGTGGGTTCCAAATTTACACGCCTTCCCACTTAGCCAAGATAGGTTGAGAGCTAGCGAACCGAATTTACACAGACGCCGCTTAGTCTCCCGGTCCCTCCGACCTAGCGAACAAAATATACACCCTAGAACGCTAGTCTAGACAAGACACCGGTGTCCGGCTAGGGCTATTTACACCAGAACCCCGCCTGACTAACAAAATCAAACGGTCTGACTAAAGAGCGTTCGATCGAGCGGTGCGCCTTCGCTCCTTCCCTCCGACAGAGGGGGCAGATTCCATACACAAATAACCCCTTATGGGCCTACCGCACAATCGGTATACCCCTAGTGGGTCTGCCGTCTAAAACAGCAGTTGTCTTACCTCCTCGTTCCTGAACCTGAGTTCACACTCATCGACGGGGACACCCCAGCACTTCTTACGTAGAGGCCGATGATCTCCTGGACAACAGACCAGTGGCGCCGAGACGAAGGGAGGTCCACGCAGAAGTTCAGGGGTGCAGCCGTAGAGAACGTGGGCAAAGATAGACCGTCTCACGCCTCTGCCTCTCAGCTACCGTTGAACGATGAGCTTCCCGGCCAATGCACCAAATGATACCGGAGAAACTGACGGAAGCAAAGCACAGAGAGATGGACACAGGTTTCTTCAGGAAGGAAGAGATTCTTTATTGGATCACCGATCGGGACTCAGAGGGACTAATGTCACCAAAATACAGCAAGTTCTGAGCCCCGGACAATAGTGCAGGCTCCTTATATAGGCACATAACTCCTCCCATATTAAGCTCCACCCGCACATTCTCTTGACCAATCAATACAAATAAGAATTAACTTCCTGCTTGACCGCATGGCTTGTCCAGCACAATGGAGGAGGGGAATACTATATCCTGTATTCTTGCACATGCTCCGTACACTACTGATCGTATCTTGCCTCGTGCAACCAACTGATCGATACGTCAGCATATGCACGTACACATGCCACGTGGTAATCTCGGCCTACTAAATTTATTTTTACCGAGATTCCACCACAGTTTAAGCATCAAGCATTTCCTGAGTCCAAGTTAGCCAATTTTAATATAGGATATCATTATATGACACCTATAAGCTTGAGCCTTGGAATCAAGATAAATTCTATCACACCTGCTCTGCATGTGTATACATCTGCCATTCACTAAGTGAGGAATATATCGCTACACATTGTTGGTCTTGAGCTAGTTGGTAGCTCTCTATTTGTGAGTGCATTTCATTTCTCTTTATATAAATACTCTAATTTTATAACTACTACACTATCAGAGGCATTTTCTGTGTATATTTTGTTACATATCCCATATACTGATAGTTACCAAAATTTCCATCTCATAAGAAGCCTTTAAAAAAAACTTACTCTGGATTATTATACATAACAAAGCAAAATACATTATATTCCTGGACTTTTGGTCTGGTCTGATTCGTACATCTTTTACCACTAGTAGGCGTAACCTACTTTCATATGGGTGTAAGTCCTGAGTGACCTGGTTTGATTGTTCACTCCGATTCCTCCTCGCCATCTCTGCTCTTTTTGGTACTGCAAAAACATCAGATATCAATTGAAACCTGTAAGGCATTGTATGAGATTTATGACAGAATCAAATGTTGCTTTAAATACTTTGTTTGGAGTAGATCACAGAGCCTATCATCACGGTACACTACAATATCCCTCCACCACTGGCACATGAAGTGACACTGGGATCCAACATAGGTCCCACGTTATTGTATAATTGTTTCCAATGGGTGACATTGTAAAAGAACATGGTCAAAGCTATCATGACTGTGCTAGAGATAAATACATTTATTTACCATTTAAATAGAGTACACTGATAAATAGCCATTTTGCTTGTCTCCTGTGGTTGATGAGGGCTAGCCGGGTTAACCTGAGCCCAATGAAACAGATGCAGTAGGAGTAACTTTTGATGGCAACGATACTGCAGCAAGGTTAGCCCATGGCTTGGAATATACAAGAAAATCAAATAATTCATTGTATGTACATTCAGTTGGGGCTTCACCCGATTCTCTCTTAAAGAAGAAATGTGACTTTTTACATAGCTGCATTTTCTCTAATTTCCTCACCTGAATAAATGCTGATGAGGTATGTGTGGGGGTTTAGTGGAGGAAGGTATAAAACTAATTTTGCTCTACAAACTCATTTAGCTCTACAACACTTCTGGGAGTCCTAACAACCCGACATTTAATGCCCGTTAAAAACGTAAACCTTGAAGCAACGCGGTGGTGAGGGCCTCCAAGATGGCGGCACTGATAGAACCAGACACTCGAGACCAACAACGACCAAATCCCACTCCAAGCACCTATGACTCTACTGATGACCCCATCAATGCGATGTTCGATCGCTTCTGGGCCAAGTGGATGAAGCGACTGCAAGCAGCGACAATCCATCCCACGCCGCCCTCACAGGCAAAAGACCATGGCGGGAGGAGACCGGGGTCTCCACCTCAGGGCACAAAGAAAACAAAAAAAGCGACCTCCCACAAAAGAGGCCCTCCCGGGCTGGGAGCACCCAGGGGCATGCCCCGCAAGCGTCAAACACACCGGCGGACAGATGCCACACGAAGACCCGTGCAACGTTACGCAACTCCCCGCCACCTCCCGACAGGGACGACCATGGGCCACACACGGATCCCTGGTCAGTGGTAAGAGGGCGCTAGCTCCAACACAGTCCTGGGGCAGAGGGGACCACCCACCACCACAACGCCACACGACCCCCAGCAAGTACCAACACTTGCACCAGATAAGAGGACCGGGGGTCCACTGCGACCAACGAGTGTACACAAGCAAGACGCCTGGGCCACAACGGGAGGGGAGCGACATGGCTGCTTCAAATCGCCCTACTGATCGAGCCCACCTACCAGGCCTTTATCCAAGTGGTGGAAAAGCGGCAGAAGCTTCTAAACGGGACTGTAACATGCCACAGGCAGGAGTTGGCTGAATGGGACACTTACCACCACAGATAAAAAAATCCGCCCAATCCTTCATACCTCCCATTGCCTCAGAGACTGCTTACAACCCACTGCTAATCATAGCGCCATGCTATACCCCTAGTCAAAACACACCTAATTTTTGGCGATGAGACACACTTGCATACACCAGGGGTAGATAGCGAAACACATGTTGGCCTCAACCATATTGTAGTAATGTTTTAGCAGCTTAGCTACAGAAATATAATTCAAGTCCACACATATTCAGCCTGCGCATACCACACTTGTTTATGCCTAACACAGAGTGCACACTCACGACAATGTTTTTCCTAACCCAAGCTTAAATATTATTGCAAGTTGCATATACACTCCTTCTCCTAATAGGCTTAGCATAACTGGTACACTGATGTTTATCCCTAATAACATAAAATTGTGCATGTCTAACTTAATACCCCAAGTGTACCTACCATATGATGCTTGTTTCGAGGATTATCGTTGGGGTACCTCAAAATTGTATGTTTTGATTTTTTATGCACGGCAAAAATATAAAAAAAAACAAAAAAAAACGTAAACCTTTTCAAAAAAATGCAACTCATAAATGACTATTAGATCTTGGGTCGAGCAGGAACACCAGAAATGTAATTTCCTCTGTAAAAAAGGCACCCTAACCACTACAGTTTGTTGAAGTGGTTATGGTGCAATGAGTTTTTTGGAGCCATTGTTCAGTGGTTTGATATAACCCAGGGCAATTGTCACCATCCATAGCCCAGCTCCTCTGCAGCCATCCAGCTAATGCAGAGGAGGGATGTGGAATTCCTATCAATTGACGTTCAGGACATATAGCTCCAGACACTGGGAAGGCTATCTGCCTTTAGCGCAACTGTGGGCAAGAAGCGTGGCTAACTACAAGGGACGTGATCTCTCCTTCGTGGCCCAGCACTCAATAATGAGTAAAAGCACAGCCACTGGGATTTCCAGCACAGATTCTGATTTACTCTAGGTGTGAACCACAAGCTCCCATACCAAATAAGATGGTCCTCTGCTTCCATAGTCCACCTTCCTGCAGAAAGTTAAGGAGGGCCAAAACACTTCACACACCGTCAGCAAACAGCACACAAATACATAATACACAGCCAGCAAATATTATACACACATCTATTAAACATCACACATTACAATCAGTAAACATTACATATTAAACACAGCCAGCAAATATCACACACTAAACACAGTCAGCGAACATACACAAACATATATTACATACAGCCAGCAATCACACATATACACATTACACAGCCAGAAAACACTTGCTCTACACCCAGCCAGCACACACCAGACAAAACCTGGCGCACACATTACACACAGCCTGCACGCACGCACACACACACACACACACACACGCACACACACACACAGCCTGCATGAATGCATGCATACACACTATTGGGGGAAGTGGATTAATTATGAAACTTTGAATTTTCACAAATTAAATCTCAATGGAAAAACAGACAAATGTTTGTGGCAACTGTTGGGTTGGAGAATTAATTTTTTTTGTAAATTCTTTATTTTATTTTTTTGCGCAAATGTAAACAGTCAAGATTCATATGTCAAGCATAGTAAAACAGATATAGGGTATCAGTAACATGGCATTAGAGAGTATTGCACATTTTTCATAGTTTAGTAGTAGAAAAGATAACAAGCATGCGAACATTATAATCTTGAAAAGCATAGCAGGACATTTGTGTTGGGCTAATAAGATGTGGACATGCATTTCTTAGTTACATGAGTCTGGTACAGGCTTAGTTAATAGATATATCATTGTTGATGGAGTCAGGGTTAATAAAGTAGATTACATGTTGTTTACATGGCTAGGATAACTAGGTAAAATTACCACTGGGATATATTGAGTAGCTTACAGCATAGCACATACGGGAACTGCATAAACTAGATAGTAGAAACATGTTTAACTGTGTGTAGGAACATAAAATACTCATGAGCTTTGCTGTAGTATGGTCCGCGGCCTAGTCAGCCAATGCCTGCAGAGGGAGAGGCACTGTCCTGGACAAGCTGGAGTCTGGTTAAGAGTAGCAGGCCGATCTGCCGGCTCCGTGCCTCCTCATGCTCAGGTGCTGTGTTTCTTGTAGTCCGGCCACGTCTGCCTGCTGGGTAGATCGATGGGGTACTTCCCGCTTTAGGCTGCCAGCGGTGTGAAGTGGGACCTTGACGGCTGTGCAGGTTTTGCCTGGGGGGAAGTCCCTTGGTGGTTCGTGGTGCCGGCGGGTTGCAGCCAGCTGGAGTGCCCGCTCGCCGGGGCTCATGGGCTGGTCGTGGGATCCTCCTACGCCTCCATTTGCGTGATGGTTTGCGGACAAGATTCGGGGGGAGTCACCTTAGCGTTGCAGCGGCGGCGGTGAGTGTGCTTGGTCGTGTCTGATGCATTAGAGGTGTGTAGCTTGCGGTCACAGAGTTTCGCCCAGAACTCAGCACACAGTTGGTCAAAAGCCGCCAGCAGCGGGTCGACAGGGTGAGGAGGCTGTGAAGGGTTCAGTGAAGCAGCGGGTCCTGGCTTGGTGGCCATTTTATTAGGTAGGCCTCGACCCTCCCAACCTCTGTAGAAGAGTATTGCGACGCCGACAATGCCGCTAGATTCCACCGCCGGCCCAGAGGGGGGGGGCAGGACCTTGGTCCAAGTGTGAGTAAAGCCAGGGTAAGGGATCGGCCATCTCCCCCATCTCAGGTGCTTTGGCAGGCCACCGAGACGTTGAGTATGTCAGATGCTTGTGCAGGCTTGTAGGCCCCAATGTGGGTTCAGGTCACAAAAGGTAAAGGGGTGCTTCGAACTTGCCCAGAGAGTCTTCACTCTGTACAGGAGCAGGTAAGTAGGCGTTTGAGTAGTGTCTGTGGGTAGTATCCCATCATTAGAGCACAATTTTTCAGAGTTTTTTGAGGAGCTCATACTCTGCACGTCTGGCAGCCATGCTGGTCAGGCCCCGCCCCCCGGTTGGAGAATTTTTAATCTCAGGTTTTCCATTTAGATTTAATTTGCAAATATTCAGTGTAGTGAAAATCCTTGTCTATGCCCAGGGCTCTAGGCTGGTGCTCCAATCTGAAATAATTTTGTAAGTCAGGACAAGTACATTGCCATGACTGATAAGTAGATTGCGGTACCGCTTTAGACCCTTGGATAAGTAAAATGTTTTTCAATTTCCACATCCATGAAAGGTCCAAAGCATTCCAGTGCTGCATGGTACTCATAGACTGTGAGCACATTGGGAAGACCGCTTTAGATGGTTAATTCGGAATCTTCCACATTACTGCAGCTGTTACAGAGGGGCTGAAATTTGGGTAAATGGAGATCTCTAGTTTTTGTCAAGCTATTTTAACATTTTGCCCTATGAAAACTGAGTGGTCGTGATTATGGTGTTTAAAGTATTCATCCAGAAAGCGCAGCTTAGTTATAGGGGCCCACTAGTGCAGCCCAAATTTATTCAAAGTACAGACATTTCGGGACCCTGTCCCTTTATCAATGATAAATTTCCTTGATCATTGATAAAGGGACAGGGTCCCGAAACGTCTGTACTTTGAATGCTCTTTGAATAAATTTAGGCTGCACTAGTGGGCCCCTATAACTAAGCTGTGCTTTGTGGATGAATACTTTGGATTCCTATATTTTGCTTGCTGTTAGGGAGACAGCAGCTTATGCACAATAGCTGCACTGGGTTAAACTATTTTGCCTTTTGGTATTTTGCTATACCACACTCCTAGACCATATTTTTGATTATGGTGTTTAGAATGCCCCTTGAAAAATGAACTGTCACCTCTTGTGCCCCAAATATTTGAAATATGCTTTGGTTGCTGGTAATATCGCTTCCTTCCTTCGATCAGTGAGCTAAGTCTATGAACATTGGCAGTCACATTTTTGCTATACCCCTCCAAATCAATTACTCTATCGCCCTCACACAGCCACAAAAGCCATTTCAAATGTTTCAAAAGAGGCATTAGGGCCATAACTTCACTTAAAACTTTTAATAATACACATCAGTGCATTTCTAAACTTTCATTTTAACTTCTACTGCGACAGAAAATGATGAAGCACTTGGAATCTGGCAATGAGGAGGCCCTATACAAACTGTATATGTTATTAATTTAAAGTAAACATCACCAACTGAAAGTGCGGTGATTTCCCTTAATAATATGTAATGTGAATGTTACCTAAAAATAATTTTAAAAATTCAAGAAAAAATAAATATAACATGACCTTATACTTTGTAGGTGAATTTTCCACAATTTCTGAGCAATCAAGAAAAATCTGAATTACTATTTCCAACTCGTTAAACACAATGTTTAGAATAACGATTCATTAAATGTCTTGCTTACTTTAAGCCTCTGTGGAACTCTTTGGAATTTCTTGATTGTTTTGGACCAGATGGAGTATGTTCCTTGGGATATGCCTCACAATAATTCACAGCATTTGCAATTTATTTTATCTTGGTTGCAGAGCTGTGTGGGTGAAGCCAAATTACTAAGTTTCAATATAGCCTTCTTACAATATAGTCTACGCTTTTAGCCGGCCATGCCATAATGGCTATCAGGATTTGTCTGATTGAATTTTTATTTTTCCTGCAAACAGATTTATTTTACAAACTGATCTTGCATGTCACCACTGGCAATGTTCTCAATGAAGAACAACAATTTAACCTGTATTCTGTTTGTAATCAGAGTGCAAATAATGTGTGTCGCAGTAAACCATGCTATGTAACCTCCACAAAACCATTTGGATCAGCCAAGTAGAGCAGACTTATTAATCTCACAGACTGACACTAGGAATTAAAGGGACACTATAGGCATTAAAACAACTTTACCTTAATGAAAAAGATTTATGTGTAGCTCATGCCCCTGATGTCTCACTGCTCAATTATCTGCAATTTAGGAGTTAAATCACTTTGTTTATGCAGCCCTAGCCACACCTCCCTGCAAGTGACTTAAACAGCCTTCCTAAACACTTCCTGTAAATAGTCATCTAATGTTTACACTTCCTGTGTTGCAAAATCTGTTTAATTTAGAATTTCTTTTCTTAAATCACTTTTGTTTCTTTTCATACAACCTCCCCTGGCAAGATGTTAATTTGCTTTAGATGTTTTTATCTCTTTCTTGGTAAATTAAACTTTAAGCACACACAGGATGCTCCTGCGGGGTCTAGATTCTAGTAACAGAGCAGGAGATAAGAAATCCTAGACTAAACAGACCGTGCAATACAGGAACCTAGAATATCTAGATTCATTTTCAGGCAGTGTTTAGTAAGGCTTTGAAAGTCACATGCTTGTAGGTGTGACTAGAGCTGTATAAACAAAGTGATTTAACTCTTGAATGAATTGAACATTGAGACTGCAGGGGCATGATCTATATACCCAAATAGTTTTATTACGCTAAAGTTGTTTTCTAGTGTCCCTTAAATTCCTAGTGTCAGTCTGTGACTGATTTAACTCTTGAATGAATTGAACATTGAGACTGCAGGGGCATGATCTATATACCCAAATAGTTTTATTACGCTAAAGTTGTTTTCTAGTGTCCCTTAAATTCCTAGTGTCAGTCTGTGACATTGACACACATAATTTGCACTCTGATTAGGTTGTTTAACACTAGGTTGTTAGAGTAGGACCTGCCAAAGATGGGGTACATTGACATTGTGGCAGGCTTATGCAATGTATGATCATATACTGTATAAACCTCCATTCATTTTTTTTTAAAATTCTTTATTTTTGTTTGTGTACGATAAAAGAACATTTGGTCTGTTACGCCACAATAGCTGCAAGAGACCATTCAACAACGAGTAATAACATGGCATAAAGATTGTTGTGCACAATTTTTAAGTATAATACAGGTTTAAGACAAGGCATGTCATAGGGTGAAAACACATAAGAATTACTGATAGCTTGCTCGGCCTCAAAAACAGTCTATTGCAATGTGGTAGATTACAAGCAATAGGTATGCGTGCAGCGATTTGTGTAAGATAAAAATGTACAGTGAACATAAAATTTAACATTATGCCTAGTAAGTTTTGTAGGCTGCCTGTCTATAGAGGTTAAGGTATAAGCCCTGCGTGTGTTGCAGAACCAAGGCAGCATTCATGGGTTTTATCTAAGTTATACATGGGCATGTTGAGCTAGAGGTCATTTGATCTCGAGTGAGGCTATATAAGGACTGTGGGAGCAATCGGAAGGGGCTCACAAGGCCCAATGTATGTATACAGTCGGGGGTCATACAAGTTATGAGAAAATAAAATAAAATAATGGAAAGAACATAAACAAAACAAAATTTACCCCAAAAGGCAATGTGAAACCACTAGAGGGACATAGATAACTTCGCGCCTTGGTGTCCGGCAAGGTAGTGTCGGGACGGAGGAGGTATGGACCGCTGGTCCAGCATCAGAATGCTTGTTAAGAGGGTCTACATTTCACACATCATTATATCCCAACAATAAACGAGTATAGTGAATAAAAACATAATGAAATAGAACCATAGCTCAGGGTATGTAGTGTCCGTGGCAATTGGCAGTAAGAGCGGTGAGGTTTAGGCATATCGCCGCCACTTTGAGAGCTTTATCTGGTAGGCTTAGTTCAGTCATTAATTGTCAGTTTTGGCAGTAACTGTCCTGCAACTGTAGGCTGTCGTCTCTCCGTCTCGTTGTGTATTCATGTCGGGACCGTGTGAGAGGCGGTCTCCCATGTTCTCCGGGGTACGAAGACTGTGGTATTCGCCGGGTCCCAGTTGTGCTGAGCATTCGCCGGTTGGTGCACGGCTTTGAGGATTGAGTCGGGCGGGAGGCCCAGATTCCCGAGGATTGCCGCTGCGTCCTCCAGCTTATGAATTGGGTAAGAGTTCCCCCCGTGGGTGATCAGCAGGGTTTGGGCTGCCCGCCACCGGTAGGTGATGGTGTGTGAGCGAAGCAGCGTTGTGAGAGGCTGCAGAGATCTCCGCCACTTTAGCGTTTCCCCGGATAAGTCCGCATAAAAAGTGAGGGAAGAGGTTTCAAAAGTATAAGGTGAGTGTCCTCGTAGGGCAGTCATGACCGCCGCTTTTTCCTGTTTGGACTGGAAGCAGACTATTAGATCCCTGGGAGCTTCGTTAGGAGCTCTCTGTGGTTTGGGTATTCTGAATAGGCTCTCAAGAGTTATCAGTTTTGCCTGTTTCGGGGGTAGTATTGAGCACAGGAGGCGTCTCACGAAGTGCGGTAATTCTGTGTCCGGCACCGTCTCCACTACCCCTCTGATCTTGAGGTTCGTGGATCGCCTTGCGTCCTCCATGGACGTGACTTTTCTTTCCAGAGCGGTATGGTGTGCCCTCAGGGACTGCAGCTCTGATTCCAGGCGAGTTGCCTGTTTGGCATTGTGGGAGTCTGTTTCCCGAGCTCCCATGCGGCCTGTCAGGCCTTGAAGGTCGGCGCGGAGTGCTGCCACGTCCGCTTGTATGTCTCGCCGAAGGCCCGCCAGCAGCTCTTGCATGTCGGCTTTGGTTACTGGCGATGAGCCATTTTTAATCGGGGGTGGCGTTGGGGTCACTTTTGGTCGTGGAGGGTCCGGTAGTAGGTGGTCACCGGACTCCAGGGTGTGATCGTCCGAGAAGTCGGAGCAGTCGTCGGGGTAAGACGCCATCTTGGCTTGTGAGGTTCCATGTGCCTGCCGCCATAAGTCTCCAATGTTCATGCTCATGTTAGGTTTTTCCGCCTTTTGCTTCTTGGTTTTGCGTCCCATAATGTTGTGTGTGATCGGGGGTCCCGTAGATTTGCTTTTTGTTAGAATTTGCCGAGTTTAGTGCTTATTTCAGGCCGAGTGTGCCGGAGCTCAGAGGAGATGCGACCATTCAGGTTGGATGCTAGGCTCCGCCCCCCTCCATTCATTTTGTCTGGATTAGGTTTTGTTTTTTTTAAACTAGTAAAATCTGAGAGCTTTGAAGTTGCTGTTTAGTGAATGCGCTGGATCCTATGTATTGCACTCTGATTACAAACAGAACACAGGTTACATTGTTGTACTTCATTGAGAAGAATAAACTCAGTGATGACATGCAAGATCATTTTGTAAAGAGAATTCAATACAAAAAATAGCCAAACTGAAAACATTCAGTTACGTTTTCAATTGCTTTACATTTAAAATTCACTGTGAATTCTCACTTTAGTGAATAACTCTAAAATTCTTGACAACAAGTTGTGAATTCAACCAAATGTCACCCTTCCTACTGTGGTAGTTTTGCTTTCTCTTTTGCTGCCTGATGTTTTTATTTTATTCACTTAAATTGAGTATTTTCACCTTCTCGGAGTTCAATTGAGATTGGTATATATATATATTTTTTAATTATAATTTAGCTTTCTAATACGTGAATATAAGTGAATGATTAAGTGAATGATTAAATAAATAAAATTATCAACGTGAGAATCGATCATCCGTTGCGCCAGATTTTCAAAGTGAAGAGGTCTTAATAGACAAAGAATGTAAGTGGAGATGAAAAGCAAGACTCGGCAGATTCAATACGAGTAGAAAATGTTCTGAGATCTAGGTCAAGTGTGTTTGGAGTGAGCAGTTTAAGAGAAGACGTGTCAATTGATGAATACATTTCTCCAAGAAGCAAAATTATACAAAACACAAAAAAAAAAGATTGCGCTGAATATTGTGTGTATTAAGTTCAATAAAACAATTCTATGAAAGACCCTGGCTTTGAATTGTCCATGCTTCAGTTGGTAATAAGTATATGTAATAAAACAGAAAATAACCAATGATACTGCAGATAGTCAAATACTTAGTTTAAGACACACAACAAGGATATGTGGAATCACGGTCACATTTGTTAGAGCAATAGACCAGCTCTGAGTAAAACAGCATACAGCGGTATAAGCCCCACTGGTGGATATGTAGCTCTTTAGGGGTAAGTCTCACAGCATCCAGATGAATATAAAAAGTAAAACATAAAAAGCAAACAATAGTGCTTACTGAGTAAAACCAAAACCAGGTAAAAATATAAATGGTGGGGGGCGTGGCCGGCAGAGCACTGAACCAGACGTCTATCTGTGGAGCTCCGACAGGAATCCACAGAAAAAGAAGAAAAAGCTGTAAAAAAACAAATTTAACT
The DNA here is from genome assembly GCF_036172605.1 of Pelobates fuscus. Taxonomy (NCBI): domain Eukaryota; kingdom Metazoa; phylum Chordata; class Amphibia; order Anura; family Pelobatidae; genus Pelobates; species Pelobates fuscus. Next base: position 294,049,872 of record NC_086322.1, read on the forward strand.
CACAGCACGAGACCCACGAACCCCCAGAGAACGAAATGGGGCGCAAGAATCGACAAAGAATGCGACCCGAGCCCCCGCGTATGCCTGATATCAGGCTCTCCTTCAGCAGGCCTGAACCGCGGCTGCAGCCCAAGATGGCGCCCGAGGCCCACACAGACCCAGAAGCCTCTCAGGAGGGAGAGGAATCGACCCCCTCATCCGCACAAGGGGAGACCCCCCACACCTCGGAGTCGGAAGAAGACTCATCCCCATCCACTAAAGGGGACATTAAGAACCTGCTCACAGACCTGAGAAAGATCTGGAAGGCAGATCTGGCAGAGGCACAAAATGAAATGGGGATTTTACACCAAAAAGTGAAAGAGGTGGAGGAGAGAGAAACCGCCAGAGACAGCCACATACAAAGCAACAGCAGCCAGATAGCGGAACTCACCGCTCAGGTACGCCAGATGCAAAGGGCAATGACACTGCTCGAAACAAGACGCAGACAAAGGAACATCCGTATCAGGGGTATCCCAGAGTCTGTCGAGGGGGAGCAATTATTGGAGTTCGCCAGGAACTCGATCGCAGTTTTGGGAATCAAAAGCGAAGCAACCTCTCCCGCTATAAAAGCAGCATTCAGAGTGAAAAAGTCCGCTGCAGCACCCAGCGGCGCCCCGAGAGATACAATCGCTCTCACAAGAGACATAGCGGTACGAGCCGCGATCATGGCCAAATCCAGGGAATTACAAACCATACACTACGAAAACACTACACTGGCGATATACAGTGATCTCCCTTTCGCAGTATTGGTAGAGAAGAGGAAACTGGCACCCATAGCAAAGAGACTCAGAGACAATTCCGTGAAATACAGATGGGGAGCGGACGGGTCACTCTTGGCAATGTCGGGAACAGGACAGGTCACCCTCACTTCCTCCGAGGAACCAGAACCATTCCTCCGCAGCCTTAATGCACTAGCAGACAGACAACAACAAACGCTACCGGAGCCTACACCAAAGAAACGAGCTGACCCCAAGGGGCACGACAAACTGACCCCAATGGCTCAGGGCAACACTGTACCACGGTGGAGACTGGAAACTGCAGTAGTAAAGACCCTTCCACTACAAAAATCACGGGGCTCGTGGAACACTACCTGAAGAGTACCAGCGCGGACCTTACCGCGAGGACGGCAAAACAAGCCTATTATCAAAGCTGAGAGACCGAAGACGCAACTAAAATCTAGAGACACTTTACTCTAACCCTAGACATTACAAGCTAAACTAGCATAATTTAACCTAGTATCATATATCCTTAACGTATAATTGTTGTTTGACTATATGTGATAAGGACCCATACCCAGCATTGCCAATGTTTATATTTTACTATACTTTACTTTACACTACCTATATATTGGTCACGTTGTAAGATTTATGTGCAAAAGCAAATAAAATACAAAAAAAAATATATAAATGGTAATCTACTCACATTTAGTAGAGTAGTAACACCTCAAGAGATAGCTCTTGGGTGGTATGATCCCTGCCAAGGATTTAATGTTGATTAGATCCTACTGCAGGGATTGGATGTAGAGTAGATATTTCAGGAGTTTTAAATGTGCCAGGAACAATAAAAAGCACAAAAAGTATAATAAATGGTCTTGCACTATAAAATAGTGTAAACTTTAATGTTTAAAAACAATATTAAAACACACACACACACACAGGGGCTTCCAGTCTGGTTAGTGGTACGGATAAGCATCACTTAAAAGGCAACGGTGCAATTGAAACCATCCAAAGATAAGACACATGCAAAGAGGTTGAAGCCCATGGAGCCTTTAGCTCCAGTACAACCTCCGGATCGCTGCTCAAATGAGGAAGGAGACTTGCCCCAGTCTCTATTAGTGCTGAATGAATGGGAGGCCAACAATTCAGACTCCGACAATGGTGATTGGGATGCCACTAAGTCAGACTCCGCCTTTGTGCCGGAGATGTTTCTAGGTAAGCCCCAGAAATCAGATGGCAGTGACTGGGTGGAGGTCACCAACCCAGATGGAGACAGAGGCCATTCTGGACCTGACTGGTCAGAATTTATTTGATCCCCGCAACACCAGTCACCCCCGCTCTGGGGACTGGACGCCCCAGATCATCTTGCCAGATTTATGCACCTCTGGCTGTGTAAGCTGCTTGATAAGGATGAACGTAAACGTATGCAGTCCGAATGGCCTCGCCCCTCATTACTGGACAAGGTCACTCAGACTCAGGAGTTTGACCCAGTAATGATGACATTCATGGCAAGCAGAGACTGTGACCTGTGCAAAGGAATCATGAGAGGGGTTTCAAGGGGGCTCAAGATAAACTTTTAGATACCACTGGACCTCTGTTCAGAATTATGTACCTGGCGGATAATGCCTTTGCAAGAGTCATTTGCCGCAAATGCAATACGAGAATGGGCACAAAGAGGCCTTTGTTTTCTAGGAAAAGCCAATGTTGCCCTCTTTTTGGAGAGGTGCAATGCAGCCTTGTTCTGCATTAATAACAAATTGTCGGATTTGGGTTCAAAGGAACTTGGACCCGAGGCACAGATTGTTTGGTGAAGGCTTCATGAAGGAGCTCCAAAGGCATGTGAATGTCTTCACTCTCCATATCAGATTACATATCTAATCTGCACTTCCTATGGTTCCTCTAAAGAGGCCCCATGGTGCTTCACCAAGCTCCTGAAGCCAGTGGTTGCACATCTTCACGCGCGACAGATTCATTGTATAACTTATCTGGATGATCTCCTGCTATTCTGCTCAGAACAACCACAACTGCTTCGACAGACTAGATTCACCGCAATGCTTCATGATTCTCTACGGTTTGTTGTAAATTGTTCAGAGTCCACACTGGTTCCATCACAGTCCGTTCTGTTCTTAGGCTTCAAGATCGACATCATGTGTTCTGAGGCTTCCCACTTTCAAAGTCACCTCTATATGCAAGGAGATCCGTAGAGTACTCTGCTGCAGTTCCACTCCGCACTCTGGCAAGGATTGTATGAGTTCCGTGTTCCTCCACACAGGCAATATTCCCTGGCCGGGTACTCTGTCAGGCGATTCAGACCTACAACCAAGCAATACCACTGTTGGAGGAAGTGTGGGTGGAGTTACGTCGGTGGCTGGCCAACATGCAAGCTTGGAACCGACGCACTATATTCGGCACTCAATTCTGTAGTCAATTGCCTTTGGGGCTGTAGTGCATCCTCTAGGGGGTCCCTGGCCAACCCAGGAGAGTCAATTCACATCAACTGCCTGGAACACCTGGCAGAGTCTTTTGTGATTCGCAGTCTTGCAAAAGTGATGTCGGACTACTGCATTCTATTTCTGTCCTTCTCCTAATGCTGTTTTTTTCTCTTCTATCTCAGTGTTAAATGTGGTTAAATTGAAGATTATGCTAGCTTTATTATATTTATTATCTTAATTTTAATAATGACAGGTTGCGAGTATTTTCCCTACCTTTCCTCTCCCTTTATATTCTTATATTGGTAAGACATGTTTGTTCTGTTTCTCTGGGTTGTTTGATGTTCCAACATTTAATGTTTTTGTAGGTTTAGTTTTATTGTTCAATCGCATTGGCCATGTGTGTTTTTTGTTTTGTGGCTTCCATGTTTTGAATATTCTAGTTGTGGGTATATATATATATATATATATGTGTGTGTTTATATTTATTTATGTATGTTCTCTAGATTCGTTTTAACTCAGTGTATTGCTTATCCGATTTTGTGTGCCTTCGATTATTTATTGCACACATCTGATTCTCTGATGACTAAGCCATTCTTTTTCAGTTTGATCTGCTTCAGGGGATGCTCTGGTCGGTCGTTTCATGGTCCCTTAACCACCGTTTACCTGATGATTCCAGGATTTCTATTGTTTTTGCTGTTATATTGTGTTCTTTGTTCTCCTGTTGTTGTCGCATTCAGAAAGAGGAGGTGCTTAGGTGTTATGTACCTTATATACTCCCTACTTGTTTTTTATTTGTTCTTTATGCTATGATTCTTTGCTGCTGTTTAGTTTAGTAAAAAAAAGTTATGCAAAATACTTGCCTCTTGTCATTATTAAAATTAAGTTTATAAGCACACAAAAGCCAGCATAATCTTTAATTGCCTCTGCATTTGACTTGAATTCCCAACAATTCACAAGAGTGAATAACCATTTGTAATACATACACTAGGTGAAGGCGAGTATTGCTAAGTGAGGCAGACCCAGGTTGTTCCAAATTAGTTGAGGTATTTGGGATTTATGACGTTGTTAACAAGAAATAACTGTTTGAAGAAGGACTCCAAATTTTACTTAAGGGAGCACTCTAGGGTCAGGAACACAAACATATATTTCTGACCCTATAATGTTAAAGTCACCATCTAGCCGTCCTGGCCACCTCTTGCCTCCCTAAATATAGTATATTCTTACTTGTATTCAAGTCTGCAGCTCCTGGCTCTGCCCCTGTTCACCTGTGAAACTGCCTGCTGTCTGCTGACATAATCAGAAGTGTTGTTCTGAGCCAATCACACTGCTTCCCTATAGGATTGGCTGAGACTGTGAAGGAGGCAGATCAGGGGCATAGTCAACACAAGTCGAACACAGCCCTGGCCAATCAGCATCTCCTTATAGAGAATCAAATCAATGAATCTCTATTAGGGAACTTCAGTGTCTGCATGCAGAGGGTGGTGACACTAAATGTTGTGATGAACACTAGGCAAGACTGAGATAGGAAGCACCTCTAGCAGCCATCTGAGGAATGGCCAGAGAAGTTATCACTAGGCTGTAATGTAAACACTGCATTTTCTCGGAAAAGACCAGGTTTACTGCAAAAAGCCTGAAGGGAATGATTCTACTCACCAGAACAAATGCAATAAGCTGTAGTTGTTCTGGTGACTATAGTGTTCCTTGAAACTATAATAAGAAAATATGTAAGCTTTTTTATTATTATTTATTAAAGGACCACTCTAGTGCCAGGAAAGCATACTCGTTTTCCTGGCACTAGAGTGCCCTGAGGGTGCCCCCACCCTCAGGGACCCCCTCCCGCCCGCCTCTGGAAAGGGGAAAGGGGTTAAATCTTACCTTTTTCCAGCGCTGGGCGGAGAGATCTCCTCCTGCTCTCCTCCTCCGATCCTCCTCTTCTCCTCCCCGTCGGCTGAATGCGCACGCGCGGCAAGAGCTGCGCGCGCATTCAGCCGGTCACATAGGAAAGCATTCATAATGCTTTCCTATGGACGCTGGCGTGCTCTCACTGTGAAAATCACAGTGAGAAGCACGCAAGCGCCTCTAGCGGCTGTCAATGAGACAGCCACTAGAGGACATAGGGGGAAGGCTTAACCCATTCATAAACATAGCAGTTTCTCTGAAACTGCTATGTTTATGAAAAAATGGGTTAACCCCAGAAGGACCTGGCACCCAGACCACTTCATTAAGCTGAAGTGGTCTGGGTGCCTAGAGTGGTCCTTTAAATTGATGTTAAAAGAGCCAGTTTGATGCTTATATAATTCTTTAAACCAATAAATGAAATATTCTTGAATATCTTTTTTTTTCTTTCTAAATATTATTTGTTGATTCTACAACATTAAACTGTCAGCTCTGATTCAAAGATAGGGCGCTGTTCCCAACTCCAGCCAAGCGTGAGTCTGTCGTTGTACACACATGACATAAAAGTTTAAAATATAATACAGTATCAAACACAACGGCCTTGATTTAATAAGCATTCCAAATGACCCAATACTGTTGAAACAAACTTTAGAAATGATTGGTCTTCAGAAGTCACCATTAAATTTAATGGAAATATTTATAGATAAATCACTTGGAAGGTTTTTCTAACAGTACTAAATCATTTGGAAAGCTTATTTCTTTATTTTTGTAAATAAAACGTTATTGTTTTCACACTTCAATAAAATATACATGCACCCCCAAGTTCAATTCAGTAACAGCATAAGGAATACCATCTAAAATCAGCAACAGATATGTTTCCAAATGTTAGTATACAATACCAGAACAATAACAAAACAGACTACATTTTAGAGCAGAAATCATCCAACATATTCGAATACATTTATAAAAGTCCCGATAGCAAAACACCACAACGTCACAGGCATCCCAAAGCAGAACTCAGAAAATCACACTGAGTGAAAAAAGCAGCACACTCATCTCTTAAGTTCAAAAAAATATCCTTTACCCAGACCCCAAGAATCTGTGAATAACAAAGAGTGTGGGGGACAGGTGGCAAAGTCCATTTCTCAGAGCAGCAAGGCCTGAAAATCTGCCGACTCAATAGATAAACGTCACTCCAGATCACTGGAAAGCGTATTACTTTAATGGGATACTATTGTCACCAAAAAAACTTTAGCTTAATGAAGTAGTTTTGGTGTATAGATCATGCCTCTGAAGTTTCACTGTTTAAGTCACTGTCATTTAGGACTTAAATCACTTTTGTTTCTGTTTATGCAGCCCTAGCCACATATCCCCTGGTGGTGACTTATACAGCCTGAATGAAAAAAAATGGTTTAATTTTCAATAAGATGTAACTTACTTTAAAAAAATGTATCCCGTGTTCTGTAAATTTAACTTTAATTACACACAGGAGGCTCCTGCATGGTCTATGAAGCTATTAACAGAGCAGGAGATAAGAAATTCAAAATTGAACAGAATTTTCAATAAAGGAAGTGTAAACATTAGATGACACTTTACAGGAAGTAATCAGGAAGGCTGTGTTAGTCACATGCAGGGAGGTGTGATTAGGGCTGCACAAACAAAGTGATTTTTCTTTTTTCATTCTTTAGTTTTGTAGTACAGGGTAGTACAAATAAATGCAATGACACATAGTAATAGAACTTTGTATACAATCATATGGGTAAAAAAGGCAGGCATCATGTCAAAATAAACTGCACTTTTTTTTAAATTAAGGAATAAACATGCTGAATATACATGACTGAATGTGAGTCTAGCTAGGAGATGTAATGACAAGAGGTATGAGCAAGGATAATTGCTAGAATTGTTAGAGAGGCAACTGAATGGTGAGCTAGGTAGTGTTATCCAGACTAACCTATTAATCACATAACGTAGGTCTGAGACTCTCAGGAAATTAGCAAATCGATATAAGTTATAGCAAGACCCTGTTACACACCCTACCAGTAATTGTTAAGGAAATACTAGAAATACTGCAGGTAATAAAAACAGGCAACAATTGTTAAGAAAATAATAAAAAATAATATAAGTAGAATAACACCTAGCTAATATGGTCGGAGCTGGCATCACCCCGTTCGCCCAACCGCTAAGGGTGGATAACCTAATGAAGGCCTGAAAAATTTGTATCCCAGTCCCCTGTATCGGCTGTTGTGAGGGTGTTAACGGCGGGTATCACCTGTTTGCTCAGCGCAGTGGGCTAGTGATGGGGATAGCAGAAAGGAGTTTCGGGTGCTGTGAGAGGTTTGAGAGGCCGCCGGGGTGATACCAAATCTCTAATCAAGTGTGATATTAAATGGTAGTTATCTTTTCCTAACTACATGAGTAAGTGGGTATACTGTACTGAGTCGCTCAATGACCACTGAGCGTTTAGGGGGGGCCAGAGAAGGCACTTATTAAGCTGCCGTGACACTGTAAAAGTTAGGTGGGTAACCTTAAATCACTAATTAAAACTAAACTGAACTGAAAACTAAAACAAAACATAGGGAGTTGCAGAATGCGTAAGCACACGCTGAGTCTCGGTTTTGCACGTAACTTGCCACCAAGAGTCCTTCATGGCATCAGCCGGTGTCGGTACAAGATGGTGGGGTGAACGGAATGATCTTGGAAACGTCCCAGGTGCCTGTCTGTCCCATACTGGTGGTTGCAGGTTGGGTTATACCCAATTTCTTCAGGAAAGCTGCTGTTTCGGCTGCTGATGAGATATTGTAGTTGTGGCTGTCCTTAGTGGCTATCAGGGTATGTAAGGGGCCCCATTTATAGGCTATTCCCGCGGATCACAAGGACTGCGTGACTCGCTGAAGGGATCTTCTCCAGTTCAGAGTAGAGTGTCATAAATCCTGTAGAAAGTGAAGCTACATCTCTTCAAAGAGGTAGGATGTCTTGTTCTTCGCCTCGTTTTGAACCGCCATTCTGTCCCGAAGCATGAGGATGCACACCAGCACGTCCCGAGAGAGCCCAGCCAGGGCTCTAGCTGAATTGGCTAGTCAGAAGCAGCCATCCAGTTGTATGCTTTTAGCTAATCTTTGAGGTAATAGAGCAGGAAGGAAGTGCGGTAGTTCTTGGTTATCGACTGTCTCCACCATACCTCTAATTTTGAGGTTTGTGCGTCTTCTTGTGTCTTCCAGCGCATCTATTTGTAGTTGGGCGGCATTTTGTGCGGCCTGAAGCTACTGGATCTGCTCCGTGTCACTCACTTGGCGTTGGGCTATGGAGGAGACAGACTCCTCGACCCCCCTCACTCTGGCTGTGACCGCAGACATATCTTACCGGATGATGTCCAGGTCTGCATTAAAGAAAGAGCGGATATTGTTCATCAGGGCTTGAATTTTCCCGCTTGGTAGCCAGGGCCTTCAGATCTTCCCTCAGTGTTGAGGGATCTAAGCTCTCCGATCTCGGGATGTCGTTGGAGGCATTGAGGACTTCATCCTCGGAGGAGTAAGGTGCGTCCGCTGGTGACGCCATTTTGGGCCTAGGCCACGGCTGCTGCAGGAGGCTGCAGATATTCCTGGAGCCTTCCCCCACGAGGGTTTTGAGTTTTTTTTGCCTTCTTGCCCATATTAGAATGTCGTCAGGTACGGTTCCTGTGAGTGGAAAGGCAAAATACAGTTGAAATACGAGTATTTGCCGTGTAAGCAGCAGGAGCTCTGCAGGCATGCGTGTGCTCCCTTCAGTGGCAAGGCCACGTCCCACAAACAAAGTGATTTAACTCCTGAATGGCAGAGAATTGAACAGTGAGACTGCAGGGATATCATCTATACACCAATACAGCTTTACTAAGCTAAAGTTGTTTTGGTGACTATAGTGTCACTTTAAGGCCAGTTTCATTACAATTATATATGCAGTCACCAGGTACTCTTGAAAGTAAAACTTCCGAATAAATATATTTGTCTACATACTGCACATACTGCTAGTGGGCCGTGAATAACAAATAAATAAATAAATAAATAAAAAGCAGATGAGGTCCCAACGAGCTCATAATTACCAGGGGATGCAAGGGTCAGTTTTCCCCTTATCTGTCACAAGTGTGATGCAGGGTCCCATGCTACATCAGGAAAGAGACACAATTGCAGAACTCTTCCATACCCAAACCCAATGTGCAACAGGTGGAGGGGTGTAATACATTGAGCAAATGTCTCATTGATGCCCTATTAAATGTTTAGAGGGCACAGATGGAACAGTATCACTACTCTCCTACATCCTTGCACTTAGTGCCAAATGTTAAAATAGTGTGCAAGAAGGAACGCAGCTGTTTACTCACTTGCCCACTCTTCCTGCCCTACCTGTGCTTTGGGAATGTTTAATGGGTATGGGATGACCTGTATCCACTATAGTACTGTTGCTTAATGCTCCACAGGACAACATAAAAAACCAGGAGGCAGCACAGGACCTCTCTATTCTCACAGCATGTGAGACTTTTGAATAACTATAGGGGAATAGCAGGGGTCCTTAAGACCCCCAACAACAGGTAGTAGAGTCATGACCAGTGAAATTCCTGAGGACTCCTGCTCATTGGGTAGCTCTGGAATGTGAAAAGTTGAAGGCAGATCAAGAATGGGAAAACAGGCCCAAATCCCTGCATGCCCTTAATCTGCCTTTATAAATAAAATTCCAGGGATGCCAAGTCCTCCATTGTTAAAACAAAGCCATAACCAAATAAAAAAAATAGAATGTGATGGCAGATAAGAACCATTCTGCCCATCTAGTCTACCCAATTTTCTAAATACTTTCAAAAACTCCTTTACTGTGTTAACCTCTACCACTTCAGCTGGAAGGTTATTCCATGCATCCACTACCCTCTCAGTAAAGTAATACTTCCTGATAGTATTTTTAAACCTTTGCCCCTCTAATTTAAGACTATGTCCTCTTGTTGTGGTAGTTTTTTTTCTTTTAAATATGGTCTCCTCCTTTACTGTGTTGATTCTCGTCTTTCCTCCAAGCTATACATGTTAAGTTCCTTTAACATTTCCTTGTAAGTTTTATCCTGCAATCAATGAACCAGTTTAGTAGCCCTATAAAGAGCAGTAGGTTTAGTGGATGTCCAGTCCTTCTGACATAATTGCCAAATAAGATAAATAAATTAAACATAAAGTCACCCACTTACCCTAGGAATACTTGCCTAACCTTACCCTAAGAAAATACACAACCTGTAACTTGTTCTAGTAAGTATGTTTGTGTAGGTGTGAGTGGGGGCATCCCCCAGAGCCATATTCAGAAATGGAGGATTGAGAAACCCTTGCCCCATAAATGGTACAGCCACAGTGTGAGACAAGGAACTAGCAAGGGTTCCGAGGATAGGGTGCAACCCAGAGATTCAGATTAAGAGGGACTTATCACTACATAACACATTATCCAGGAACCAGGGGTAAACAATTAGGATTGCAGTATGTATCTAGTTTTGTCTGAATATCTACTAGATGCTTACAACTGGACTTTGGTCGTTGTCCTCAATGTCACAGCAGTTGTCGGTGTTACAAAGAAAATCACTTTGCCAAAGGCTGTTGGTTATAATGAAAATATATCACGTTACCATTTCGAAAATGCAAGTGTATGCACAGGAGTTTCTCTGGGAAATCTGAGTCAGATTGGATTGTATTGATTAATATTCTGGCTGCAAATTGTCACGTGAAATGCTTTCCTAATGCATGTATGCACGGAAGGCTAACCTTATAAGCCAGTGAACCATATAGCGACCACCTTTGTAGTTCGGGTAATAATGTTCTGCGCAGAGTTGGCTTTCTGAAGTGATATTTTTTTTTTTTTTAGATGATCAATGTTCAATAAATAAAAATGAAATTAACCTAAATTAAACTGGATCGCTTCTTCGAGCAGGGAGAGTTAGGAAAAGGAGCAGATGTGAGGGGTCTGCTTTCTCTGTGATCAAGCCAGAAGAAACACTGGTATAATGAGCAAAGCCTGGGGAGAGGTGTGAAGATCATATTAAGGGATTTCTTTGTGGGTTATTTCCATCTGACTTGTTTTAATGAGTAATTATACATAAAAATAAAACCTGTTTTGTTTTCTATTAACTGTACAAAATATACAGTCTTTCTTAAAATTGTTTTTTAGTGATAGTTATAGCCTGACCCTGGCGGGTGAACACAAGTATATTACTTGTACAGGTTTATCTACAATGCAAAAACTCACGAACAAATAACTCGCAACTAATGTATTCTATAGAGTCATAAGATAGGTTGCATCACAAACAAGGGGCTTAATTAATATTAGCACTTCCTGTTGCACCATCTGATGTGTTATAAGACATGCACACGCACAACACCTGTAACATGACAGAAACTGTGCATTGATTTGGAGCAAGCATGATACAAGGGTGGAATAGATCAGTAACATGCATATACATTTTTTTTTTCTTTAGCCAACATACAGGGAGCTCACAAGCCTACTGACACATTCCCATAAAAAAATACAAAAGAATTGCACATTTTATGCCCATAATAGCCAAGGCAGTATAACAGCTGACTTGCAAATTTGCAGTTTTCTCGTAAATTCACCACTATTTCAAGTTTAGTCAATACATTCACACACATTTCTCTCTGTGTCGCTAGCAAATATTAACACATGAAACGGTGAGTTCCTCAGGTCAGGGTGACCCCTTTTTGCTCTCCATCTTTCGTCTGTCCAAATCTTTCTTTTTTAGCTCCCCTTTCCCCGCGTGCACTGCATAAAATGCTAAATCTATTCACGTTCTCTCCCTCTTTATCAGCTGCCACAGCTGTTACGTTCAAGCCTTTTAATTTCCCTGCAACACAGTGAGAGACACAGCCACTTTAATCCTAGCAATGTACAGTTTGTCCTGGTGTTTGGGGGGCTCAGATATTTTTTGGCAGCCGATTTCTGACTGATGATGTGAAGAGCTGCCTGTTACAGTCTGAATCAAACCTGATGTAAAAACAAACATTTCCATACAGCTGGCTGGAGAAAGACACTTAAAGATCATCTAGGCTCTGTCTGAAAGAGGCCAGCCCAGAATTTCTTTTTTTTTTCTTGTATGTTATAAATGCTTACTTTAGTGAACTGTATTAGCCTAGCTTAGTGGGGATGATTGCGGGTTATTATCATATATTATCACACCCACGTCTCTTAAAGGGTCTCAGTCTTCCATCCTTTCTAGTCCTCCCGATTTTTCCTTAGACCTTAATTACCTCACTTATTAAATGCCAGATTGGATGCAGAGATGGCGAGTGAGAGAGTAAGTAGGAGAGAGAGAGAGTGAACGGGGCTATGAGCTGGCAAGTCCTTCACAAGTAGGGCGTGAGTAATATCTTTTCTTGCTAATGCCTGCAAGAAAAAGACATTTTCTGAGGCCCACACATATACCAACAGAGAGGAGGGAGGATGAAAAAATAAAGGAGTGTTTTATATATATAAGAGCACTGGTGTATGGCATCGAGCCCAAGAATTCATTCTGAGCATGGTAGAAGGTGAATTAGCTTATTAGCCTTTTAAATCCATCAGCAACACGTTAATGCAAGGGAGCCCTACAAAAGCCAGATTCGTCAAGTGGCCTCTCAGTGATTAACCCTCAGAAAGCCAATTGGGACAGGAATACATTTCATTAGCATACAGCAGCCAATCTAGATGCAGGGTGAGTACTCACTAAACTAGTACTAATCACTGACTTGCACAAAAATAAAATTGGTAGCTTTAGGGAAGAAAGGTCATCAGCTTGTCAGGGTTAGTTGCCAACTCAACACAATTCAGAGATTTATTAAATAAACACTGAATTGTAAAGAACGTAAAGCAAAATATAGGCTACTGCAATCTGCCTGAGAAAATTCTGCCATAGTCACAGCTTGGCAATTTTAGCCAAATTTTTTTACCATTGAAATTTTCAATTAACGACAATTCAATATTAAGCGAGTAAACGTAATTTGGTTTTGGTTAATAACCCCTAAGGAAGCAGACACAATGATAATTTGAACGGCATGTTGTATGAACGCATTCCCATATTCTATTAGAGACCTGTAGAAACAAAGTCAGCTCTGGGGATTTAGATAATAACTAAGTGATTTTTGTGGCAGAAACCACACAATCCTAAACATCCGTGCTTTGTTTAAAAGGAAGAATCCTTGGTATAAAAAAACTGAGATCGCACAGATCCTTTATAATTTTACTCATGCACCTGTTGATAATAACAGTGACTTTTGGTTTGTGTGAAATATTGCATTACATTATATTACTTTAAATGGACACTCTAAGCACCATAATCCACAACCATCCTGCTTGCTACATAGATGCTGCCCCTTTTCTCTGATAAATGTAAACAAAGCCATTTCTGAGAAACACCAATGTTTACATTTGTTAGAGAGCACACCTCCAGCGGCACAGCTCCAGACTGTCGCACTAGGGTTTGTTGCTCCTTAAGACTGTCAGAATTTTAAGGCCCTTATTATTGCTGGGGAAGATGACGCTGTGCGTTGTTAATGCTTCTCATTGATTGGTGGTGAAAACCAATTGTCATACATATGCCGTATGTCCCCTATGCTTCTCTATCGAAAGGATTGGATAGGACAAAATGTATTGATCCCGATGACCTCGTGGAAGGCGGAGCGTCTGCAGAGAATAGTGTTTGCCAGTGCTAGAATAAAGGTACATATTATGGCTTTTCTTTAATTTGCAAAACAGGAAATCCCTCAATCTGTAATTCACTAAATAACAGACACTACTGGGGTAATTCCCTGAATTAAGAATTATGAAGAAATGAAAAGAGAAATGCACATGCTAGTCCAAAAACGTCACATGCTGTATGTCTTGACAAAGGCCACCAGAACGGGATGAAACGTGTAGATTCATATGGACAGCTCTAGAATCTACCAGGAAGTCTAACATGCCATTACGTGGTCACGTGACCCACAGACTCAGCCTTTCCATGTTTCCCTATTAGAATTACTTCGGAGGTACTGTCACCTATATCTTTGAGCATTATCTACTGGCTTTTTACATCGCTGGATATCAGCTACCTGACAGGGATATTGGTAAACTTTCTGTATATCTATTAGCTGTTTTATATATTGTTGTATGCTTGATATCTCGCTCGCTGTTTGATGTTTCAACTTTTAACCCCTTAACCCCGTAAGGACCAAACTTCTGGAATAAAAGGGAATCATGACATGTCACACATGTCATGTGTCCTTAAGGGGTTAAGAACACATGATGGAAATATCCCGTCATGACTCCCTTTTATTTCAGAAGTTGTGTCCTTAAGGGGTTAATGTGTTTATTAATAAATTGAGTTCATATCTCTTATTACAAATTTTTGCGGCTTTTGCTTTAATTTATTGTTATATTATTATTTTTTACCACCATCCTTTTGAAGAGAGGAAGAACAATTAAAAGTTTATCGGCCTGTTGATTTATTGATTCTTTTTTATTTAGTCTCTTTCCATGAATACCTATTTGATACAAATGGAAACATTCTTCAGCTTACAATAAACTATTCTAAGAATTTAATAAAATCTTTTTTTTTTTTTTTATAGGATCAGGCTGTAAATAGTGGAAATATTTTATTATACGGTAATTTAATATCTAATTTACTGTATTATAGGTTTTTTATTTTTTTAATTTAATCTAAAAATAAAAGATGCGAAACTGCACGCTCAGGGACTTAGATTTTACTTTTGTTTAATACGAGTATATACCAATAAGAAGAAATATGCATAATAATGCAATGCCTCTGCAGTTCCTTGCTGTTCTCTCAGAGTATTTTGCTCATTGTCGGTATCACAGGATGCCTGCTAGTCGGTATACAATGAACCGATATGTCTTTTGATGGTTTACATGGCATCTGGTTTGATGAACACGCACAGCCCTAAACCCCGGCACAATGTTCTTCCACTCTACAGAATATTGAGACTCAGAACCCCTTTCTGCTATTGTTGAAGAACAGCTAGGGTCACTCTTTATTGCCCACCTTAGTGGAGCAGGGATATTAAGATGCTCCATCCCCTCCCCCCGCCACCATATGGACTTTCCCTGTAGGATTCACAGGCTGTTAAAACACACTGGTTGCATCAAGACAAAGGAATCAAGAGTTCATCTTGACAATGTCAGATTCCACTTCTTCCCAGTGCAATTCTTTATTGTACACCCTCTACCTTCACCTCACCACTTGTTGTGATGATAAGGCCTGTTTATGGGAATGAATGCAGGAAGCACAGAAATAAAGGTGCAATGTCAAGCACTTCCCTGCAAAAAAATAAATATATATCATACATATATCACTTTTCATTTTAAAATGTAGTTCCTCTTCAGAGATCCTTGTTATGTAGACAACATTCAGGGCTGATGAATGTTACAATGTATCGTGCAAGCACTGGAAGTTGGTCGTATTGTCTTTAAAACCAGTGAATACTATGTAAAGTTTCCAAATTCAAAGACACAGCAGTATTAAACCTTCCTCCTTTCTAATCTTGCGCTGTGTACTTTTTTGCTTTCCATGTATTGTCTCCATAAGAAAGTATGCAGGAGCTGTCTCTTTCCCTGTGTCTGCACAGCCGGTTCATTGGTAATGTGATGATTGTCCTAGGGGACATTTGATGGATTAGAGAGCTAAACAGCTCCATTGCAAAGCACCACCTGATCTCAGGCCTCGTCCCATATAAAGACAGCATGACTGCTGAGCTCAGCTAATGCTGCCAGATCCCCCTCCCATCATCTCCTTTCTCCCACTGTCTCTCCACACTGCATAAAGTCGGAGCTGTCCAGTGCTGAACGAATGCCACAGTCCTCGGCTCTTTAAAAAGACTGTTACCTAAACAAAAGGAGACCGCAGTAAAGCCTCACTATGCCACGCTCTTTCCTAGTGAAAAAGATAAAATTAGACGACTTTTCATCCAGTGGGATTTCAGCGTCCAATTACCACCACTTTGAAGACCCGTGTGTCCTGGGCCAGTCTCTCACCAGCACTGTTGGAAATCTTGTGGTTCCTGTTGCAGAAAACGGTAAGTGAGGATAACGAGGGTCCAAACAGAACCCAAAGCATGAATATGCTGCATGTGAATTACTGCTTTATACAGGGGAACCGTTAGCTACATTATTTCTTTATCTGCTGAGGGAGGCAAGAGGCAGAATCTTATTTCCCTTTTTAAGCACAATAGTCCCTCCCATGCACACACATATTTATTTATAGCTTCTAAAGGTTTATCTTGCTGGTTGCAGAGAAATGGACTTGCGAAGAGTTGCAGCAGTGTATCTGGGATAGGCTTCTTCGACTATGTCATCCTGACTTCCGACACATGTAGCTTGCCTAAGCTGCTCACAGATTAACCCTTACGTATCTCTCTGCCCAAAGATCTTGCTCAGTGTGACACTCAAATCAGGGTACGTTGTAGCAGACAGCAGGGTTAATAAATCATGTGCAAGATTACATCATTTATGTAGAGAGATATATATATATATTTTTTTTTTAACTACACAAAAGTTCAATAGAAAGCTTTTGCATATTGCTAATGTCAGCGAAATTAGATGTGCCTTTTTTATTGAAGCTAATCATGAAATGATGTTAGCTAGGGTTCCATTGCACACAGTATGATTTAACTCTTCTCTCACCTGTAGCATAAAGACTGGTTTAACATTCTTGCTATGGATTGTTTGTGATGCATTTTGCACCGTATTAATTCCTATACTACAGGACTCTTCAAGTCTTTTAGAGAATGCCAGTGCTCTAGATAGGGGAGGCAAAAGGGCTGGGGGAGGGGATCTTAGCCTCCTCTAGGGACCTCATTGTTCATGCGGCAGCCAAAAGACTCTCTCTAAAGCCCTTCAAGAGGCACCATTCACCGAAAAGCAAATCTATGTGCTACAGACAGAGCAATCCCATTCACTTTCTATTTTAGTTCTTTTTTTTTTTGTTCTTGGTTTTAATGTCATGGAGTAACTAGGTGAGCTTGGCACAGTTTCCCATTTTGTGTCGCATTTGTTATGCTTTTAACACTGACACCTGGAGAACAAGATTTTGGATCATAACCTTGTACTTGTGCTTTCAAGGTTCAGAGATTTGCAAGCAATGCACATCTTACTTTTAACACAGAAGGTGAAACACAAATCTCTCTTCTTTGCTGTCAGGCCTGATGACTCTGTAACAAACCAAGACAGCCTTGCAGTGGCAGGTCTCACAAACAGGCAGATTATTGTGTCCCATTTACTACTTTAACTCTTTAATCACAAGACCACTAGACAGATCCACTGCAAACTGGGTTAACCACATAGCTCATTCCATGCTCTAGTTATATATTACTACCCTTAAGCTAATTCAACCTGGAAGGCCTCTCTCTGTACACCAACAGATGAAAGTCTACAACCATAATCTCAACAATTTGCACAACACTACATAATAAATGCTAATATGCTAGATACCGTCACACAGAGGTTTGCTTGAGCACATGCCTACAGCATCACTTGCAGACCGCTCACGTGGTTTTATTTGTGTTGTCAATTTTATTTGAAAGACAATGCTTGCTAGTCTGTTACAAGTCAGGCAGTGTAACCGTAACTTGATTACGTATCAGATTTGGCTATGACTACAGGTCTTATTCACTAATTTCCATCATTACAAACTCACAAAACAGTATCGCTGTACAAAGTAAGGTTGATACCTGTAGGTCAGTCTATCTACAACCCAGGATACACTGCCAGTAATATTCCAGATAATGACATGGTGTCCTGGCCTTGACCTGACGTCTTCATTACAAACACACGTGATATTGTGTCAGTCTTTACCTTCTTGAGAACACTGCAGGGTGAGCTCAGTTCACTCCTTTGTGCAAATCTCCAAAAGGCCACTTATCAGTTTATACCATTGTAATTTGTAAACAGGAAAATGATAGAATGTGGAAATAAAAAATGGGCCTTTCCTGGAATATAAGTAAGAGTCATCTGTGCAACAAGTTTATGAAAAAGGGCCTGTTGAGTTATTAAAATGTGTGGGCATTAGTGATCTCACTTCCGGCGGAAATGTATAGCATGATTCTAATTAAAGATATAAGCTCGTTATTTTTAGCTGCAGTGATTGACATAGATATATATGATATATTTTTTTTTCAATCCAATTAACACATCAACTTACTAAACAACACTTTTCTTTGAAATCAAGGCATTCTACGGTATATTATTATAACAAGCTTTTGCTTAAGAATTAAAATTTAAAAAAAAAAAAAAAGGGTTCTCTCTTGCAGTTATCAGTATTGATCTCTACGACCATGGGTATGCTAAAAGCCTTAAATTGAATCTTGAGAACCACAATAAAAATGTATGTTGATGTGCTGTGGACCCAATCCGAAAAAATCCAGATCCGGGATCTCGAACAGACACACAATGGAATAGCAGCGCTGATGCTGAGGCCTGTCAGAGCTATGCTCTTGTAAATAACCTTGCTGTGTGTTCCAGGCAAGTGTGAAAAATTGCTGAGGAAAGCCTTTTTATATCCAGAGCATGTGACCGCACATTCTATAAACAGGAAGGCCGAAAAGAAATGGAAGATAAAGACACGCTGTGGGAATTGAAGGGCAGAAGAAAGCAGGAGAGAGAAAGACAAATTGTATCCGTCAAACTAGATTGGTTATATTATACCGTAGGAGTCAGGGATTAAACAGGCAACCTTAATGCTTGGAATCAGAAACAGTAATATTACTAACCAGATCTACACCTGGTATATTCCCGTGCTTTGCCCGAAGCAATATTACACGAGCTGTGAGTTTGAAAAAATGCACAAGACACAAAATATGTAGAATTTAAATAAACGAACAGGATTACAGACCCACAATCAGAGCCAACGACAGACACATTGTGCAAAATGATACGTAATCGTAGATAAATACGTGAAATAGCCTTTTCTGTGTATCCTGATGCAATGAAAGCACAAGGGCAAAACATGTTAACAACAGAAGCTCAATGTCAGAGGCCAAGGTGGTTTGTAAGGGTAAATAGTGCAGAAATCTGTGATGCCTCTATATTATGGATTGCACAGGAGTCTACGTGTACTCTTTAAATCAGATATTAAATACAATGTGTTCTCACTGGTGTCACACACTGTTACACAAACAAAAGTTATGCAGGCATTGGCAGTGGGAACACAGTGTAAAGGAAAGAGGAATTTAGCATTGCTTATTAAAGAGACCTTGCTGAGCAGAATTACCAATGTAATGCATTAAACAATGCAATATATGTATTGTAAATAAATTAAATATATAAATCTTCACCTCTAAATATCCTTCCTATGCAGCAAATCCTCAGGCTCCAGTGCAGAGACAGGAACAATATATCTAGTGCAGATAGCAATGACATTGTATATAGACTGGTTATGTAACAGGGCAGGGCAGGGCCGGACTGGCCCACCGGGATACCGGGAAATTTCCCGGTGGGCCGTCGGCACCTGGGGCCGGGCAGACATGTGGGTGTGCTGGCGGCCGCTGGAGGAACTTTTCTGGCGGCCGCAGGGGAAGCTGTGCTGTGTCTGCTCTCCAGCGCGCTACTGAATGAGACCGGGGCTGGAATATGACATCATATTCCAGCCCCGGTCTCATTCAGTAGCGCGTGAGGGCGGGGGAGCAGACACAGCACAGCTTCCCCTGCGGCCGCCAGAGAAGTTCCTCCAGCGGCCGCCAGCACAGTTTCTTCTGCGGACGCCATCCCTGCACTGCAAGTGCCCCCCCGAGAATCCGAAGTTCTCCCTCTCCCCTGTCGGCTAATGCAGGGCTGGCCTGTCCAAGTGCCAGCCCTGCAATGTGCCTTCATGGACCGGAGGGGAGATCAGAGATCTCCCTCTCCGGTCCGCAGGCACTGTTTGCTGGCCGCCGGCAGGGGAGGGAGAGAGAGAGGACCCGGGGGAGCTCAGTCTGCAGCTCCTCCAGGTCCTTCTCTCGCGAGCACGGAGCGTTGCCACGGCAACGCTCCGGATCTCGCGAGAGTGAACTCTAGCCCTGGAGACCGGGGCTAGAGTTCACTCTCACCACATGGACCACCAGAGATTCCCCACCGGACCACCAGGGATTGAGAAATGCCCCCCCTCCTCCCTAAACAAAGGTAAGAAGGGAGGGGGGACATTATTTATATTTAAAAAAAAAAAAACATTTTATCAAAAAAAAAACATTGAAAAAAAGCCCCACATCCTTATCACACACATACACACATACACTGCCCCCACTCACACACATTGTCCCCAACTACATAGACTGCCCCCATACACACACATTGCCCCACATACATACACTGCCCCCATACACACATACTACTGATCCCACACATATACACTTCCCCCATACACACACATTGCCCACATACACTGCCCCCAATACACACATTGGCCCCCCACACACATACACTGCTTCATACACACAAACTTCCCCCCATACACACAAGCTTCCCCCCCATACACACATTGCCCCCCACTCACACTGCCACGCACACACACACACTGCCCCCCCTAACACACACTGCCGTCCTCACGTACACACTGCAACTTTCACACACACACACACACACACACACACACACTGCTCACACAGTCCTTCTTACAAAACACACACACACACACACTGCACCCCTGCTCCTATGCCCTACTACAGCCCCATTTCCAAGCAGACCTCAGGTAAGTTGTCAAACTGTTCTTAAACGGTTTGACTACTTACTCTGGGAGGGGGTACTGGCACCATAACCACTACACTGAGCTGTAGTGGGTATTGTGTCTGGATTATTTCTCTAAATAATCTGCAAGTGCCCCTCCCGAGGTCAGGCTCTGGATCCGCCACTGCATCCCTGCTCCTCCAGTGGCCGCCATCACACCCAGCTCTCTACCCTGCATGACCCCCCTGGCCGGTCACCCACAGGTAATATGTGTTATGCTGTCAGTGTGTGTGTGTGTCATGGTATGTGTCTGTCTGTGTCATGGTATGTGTCTGTGTCATGGTGGGTGGGTGTGTGTCTGTGTGTCATGATGTCACTAGGAGGTGTCACTTGGAAGCAATGTAAACACTGCCTTTTCTCTGAAAAGTCAGTGTTTACATTGAAAAGCCTGCAGGAACAGGCTATAGACACCAGAACCACTACATTAAGCGGTGTGTGTGTGTGTGTGCGCGCGCCTGCTAGTGAGCTTGCTTGCTTGCATGTGTGTGTGTGCCTGCTAGTGAGTGAGCTTGTGTTTTTATGTCAATGAGCTTATGTATATCAGTGAGATTGTTTGTCTATGAGGCTGTGTATCAATGAACTTGTGTGTGTCAGTGACATTGTCTGTGTCTGCATGTGAGTATGCTTACTTTATAATTAAACGTTTTACTATGAAAGGACCAATATTTTATATTAGAAAAAGCTATATATATATATATATATATATATATATATATATATTTTTTTTTTTTACTCAATCATGTGGGGTGGCAAGACATAGCCTTACATATTACATGCGACAATATATGGCGCATTGACTTATGGGGCTGGCATATATATTTTTTCCAGGGCTGCTTTGTATCCCCAGTCCGGCCCTGGGGCAGGGGCATCTAATTCAAGCCAGATTTTTCTTTGTTTATTTACTTAGCAATCAGTTATCTTTAGGTGGCCAACTCCCACAGGATCTTACCTCCAGACTGCCTGTCCATTATACTACTGCCCACCTCCTAATCTGTTAATTGGCCCCTTGAAAACCCACAGAGAGGCCCACCTGACAAAGCCACCCACCTTCTAGTGAGCACACATATTACCTTTCTGCCCCTTTCCCACTTTGTTTGCTATTTACCCTCCTGCCCACCTACCACAGTTACCCACTTCCCAGTCTGTCCACCTATTACTTGAAAGCCCATCTCCCATAGTAGCTCTCCTCCCAGTATGCCTGCCTATTACCTCCCTGTAGACCTCTCCAGCTGCCTCCCTTTCTTTCTGCCTGGCCATTACCACTCTGCTCACCTCACTAGATACACCTCCCAGTCTACCCGGCCATTACCATCATGCTCACCTCTCTAGATAAACCTCCCAGTCTACCTGGCCATTACCATCCTGCTCAACTCTCTAGATACACCCCTCAGTCTATCTGGCCATTACCACTCTGCTCACCTCACTAGATACACCTCCCAGTCTACCTGACCATTGCCATAATGCTCACCTCTCTAGATACACCTCCCAGTCTACCTGGCCATTACCATAATGCTCACCTATCTAGATACAAATCCCAGTCTACCTGGTCATTACCATCATGCTCACCTCTCTAGATAAACCTTCCTGTCTACCTAGCAATTGCCATCTTGCTTACCGCTCTAGATACACCTCCCAGTCTACCTGGCCATTACCATAATGCTCACCTATCTAGATACACATCCCAGTCTACCTGGTCATTATCATCATGCTCACCTCTCTAGATACACCTCCCAATCTGTCTGGCCATTACCATCCTGCTCACCTCTCTAGATACACCTCCCAGTCTACCTGGCCATTACCATAATGCTCACCTATCTAGATACACATCCCAGTCTACCTGGTCATTACCATCATGCTCACCTCTCTAGATACACCTTCCTGTCTACCTAGCCATTGCCATCCTGCTCACCTCTCTAGATAAACCTTCCTACCTGCCTGGCTATTATTATCCTGTTCACATCTCTAGATAATCCTCCCTGTTTGCCTGGCCATTACCATCCTGCTCACCTCTCTAGATACACCTCCCAGTCTGCCTGGCCATTACCTACCTGCTCACCTCTCAGATACACCTACCAGTCGTTCTGGAGAATGACACTAAAGGTAAGAAGGCCTGGGGAGAGAAACTTAAAGGCTGCCTTCCATAGCCCACAAATCTTTGTCAATGCCATTTAGCTACATAGGTACTTGTTATGTTGGAGATTATGAACATATTTTATGTTTTGGGGGACTTTTTTATTTTTTTATCATAGAAGCATCTACTTATGGTTACCAACTCTTCTTACTCTGAGGATAAAGATTTCCCACAAAATATAAACAGTAATGTAAGTTACAAAATCTTAAACCATTAAAAACATGACTGAATGTTCCTTTTTTGTAATGTTTTTTAGGTTATATACCACATTGTGTCAGCCCTTCCGAATATCAGAATGGAAAGAAAAAGGCAGCAAAGTTTCCACCCTCTGACCCAGACTACACCCCAACACACGATGATTACAGCGAGCCAGATAGTCCACAGTCTAGTCTCTCAGCTGGATATTTCAGCGGGGAGGCGGCCGTCACAGACAGCTACTCTATGGATGCTTTCTTTATCACGGATGGACGTTCACGGCGGCGAAGTGAAAGTCGCGGAAACCAGCGCCACACGTGCAATGAATGTGGAAAAACATATGCAACTTCCTCCAACCTCAGTCGTCACAAGCAAACTCACCGAAGCTTAGACAGTAAAATGGCAAGGAAATGTCCAACTTGTGGCAAAACGTACGTATCAATGCCAGCCCTGGCCATGCACCTCCTAACACACAACCTGAAACACAAGTGTGATGTATGTGGCAAGGCTTTCAGCCGACCGTGGCTCCTACAGGGCCACATGCGTTCTCACACAGGGGAGAAGCCCTTCGGTTGTGCTCATTGCGGCAAGGCCTTTGCTGACCGCTCCAACCTCCGCGCACACATGCAAACGCATTCGGCCTTCAAACACTACAAGTGTAAACGGTGCGAGAAAACATTTGCACTGAAGTCATATCTCAACAAGCACTATGAATCCGCTTGCTTCAAGGGCTCCGAGCATGAATGTGACGTACAGAGCTAAGGGAAAGAGCATGGAAATGGGGTGAAATAAACTATGTCTCGCAAACAACTATGGCACAAACTGACGTGCCATCCAACCCTTCAATGGCACAAGGCACCACAAACTTAGAAATCAGGGTACTCGGCATAAAACAGCATTACATATTTACTCGTCTGCACCTGATCACTAGGTCTATGAATAAACCAAGTGTGGATTTGGCAGCTCACAGCATATTTGATCTCACAATCTGCTTTTTCTCTTTATTTATTTTTTGGTTTAAACACAAGCTTGATATTGATATTTATTTGAAACGGTGCAATATGGACTTTGGCTGAATAGTTTCGAAGTATCTCCTCCTTTTCTACAGGAAATTTTTCTTGCAGCCTCTCCACTCAAGCTCTCAAACTGTAAACCTGCGTGCAAAGCCAAGCTTTCTTTATTTGACACACATGAAATGTGAAAATGTTAACAAAAGGGGTGACTTTGAAACAAAAGAGGTTCTTCAAGGCAATCTCAGGAGTCGCTCCTCCTTCCTGCAGTATTTATTAAACATTAGGGATGCGCGTTGTGTAATTTTATGACTTTTCTAGAAATAAAGCAAGCTGTTATTTTGAGGAAACTGGGGTGGGTTTGCTATTTTTGGGGTGGGGGACCTGGCGGCTTTGGACACAGTATTTTTTCCCTGTGAACTATAGGCAAAAAGTTGAAGCTAAAACAGTTTACTTAAGTAGCACAAAATGGTCAATACTTAATAAGAGACCATATTTCTGTACCTATTTATTTTTCATCGGTGAAAAGATGCCGGTTTGAAGCAAGTATTGTAGAAAGCAAGTAGTGATATCAGTATTCTAGTATTATAATCACAGAAGATAAAGCATCACAAGAGTTGGAAGCAGTATACATCATCAGTATACATAATATCGTTCCAAAAAAATAGTAAAGCAAGCAAGAAAACATGCTACAAATACAGCATGTTTTTTGTTTTAATATCAATAACACAGAACTGTCATAGAATCCTGGAAAAAGACTTGTTTAAGCATTGAAAGATCCACGTGCCATTGTAAACACACCAGGAAAAAAAGAACCAACCTTCAAAAACATCTCATAAAAAAGACAGTTTGAAAGAATACTATAGTTTGCAAGCTTTGCTTCTTATACCTTAACGTATCTCACCTCTACCTCTTAAAGGGGAGAAATATATGAAGACATTTGTAGCATTTTTTTTTTTTAATCGTGGATTGCCTATTTAAATGACACTAATTTATATTATTTATTATTTATTTTATTTATTTGCTACGGATCGCTTGTATTTTTATTTTTATTAACATTCCCGTCTCGGGGGTGAGATTTGTAAGGACACCCTTAAATGTGATTTCACTGATAAACTGAGATCTCAATGTTTACAGACCGAAGGCACACTTCATGGTAGATATCAAATGGGCCCGCTCTGCCAAATTTTGATGCATTTTTAAAGTCTTCCTGCAGGGTTCTGCTAGAGCGATAAATGCAGTTGTTGTCTTCTTCTCGCCCATATAAGACTCCCACAAACCCTTCCAGATAACTGTGGGGACGATCGGACAAACCTATGCAATTATTTGGTGATTTACCTCAAGGAGTAGACAATGCTGAACATGGAGCAACTACTATCTTGTAACCACCACCATTTTATCATTGTGCCATGATGGGACCTGACTTGTACTTGACATCAAAGTCCAGGCCTGTCCTACTAAACTGAATATGCCCTCAGAGCATTTCATTGTATTGGTGACATGTATGCATGGAAGAAAAACACAATGTAATAATCGGCACTCATCAATCGCACAGGCCTATGTGGGTGCAAGTAGGTGGACGAGGGCACCACATCCAAACAGTGAATGAAGAAATGGCTGAGCACTCAACAGGCAGGTTCTAGGTAATTTGTGTCATCTTTGTTGGCTTTGAATGAACCTATTGGACTGTAGCTGTTGAGTGAGTGGCCATTTTATTCATTTAACCTATACATGAAAGGGGTTGGTAATGCACACTAATCCACTGGTCTGTCATGATGAAATATATAATTTTTTCTCTAAAATAAAGTAAACTAGAAGAATTTCTCCCCAAATTCCTAACATTTGACCTTGAGTAGTGGGCATTAGTGAAGTATTTACCAGCCCTGTTAATGCTTGCATTACACAACAACATGGGGGGACATATTTGCTTAAGTGTTAGTGTGTCAAAACGGACACAGTCAGTATTTGTGACTTATTTAAGGATTTTGGTGCAATGAATAACGAGATGAGTCACAACCTGTTTTTTAGAACTTTATATAGTGCAAGCATTAACTGTACTCTATGCATGGCTACCTTGTACGAAACAAAAAAGGCACAAATTCAGGCATTTTACTGAACATTTATATATATCAGTTCAGACATACTACTAAGAGCTGCCACAAAATGTGAGACCAATGGTCTCGGGGCTGCTCTTCATTTTCATATCTCATATTTAATGTGACCATTAAAATCATGTAGAAACAAAGCATTTATTAAGCATAAAACCGAGTCCAAGTCAGTATTAAAGCAGTATATACATCAGTTTTACATGTAAATGCAACCAGACAGTATGTCTGTGGACTCCGGTTAATTTTGTTCGTAACGAGCAACAGTCATTTAGACAGTACAGTTTCAAGAAAAGTGAGACCTTCATTACATTGGTGAGATATTGATGGCAATATTGGTCCTGAATGTGACACGTGACAGGAGCCTGTGAGGTTCAGACTTCTTTCATAGTGTCTGTATGGAAGTTTGCCTAAATTAGATGAAGACATTTCAACAGTTACATTTCACATGATTGCTTGCCTGTGTAGCTATTGGGAGCATTGGCAGCCTCAGAAGCTACTTAGTTTTTAGAACAAAATAAAATTTTGCCATTGATAACTATCAATAATGATTAATTATGAAATAGATCCAGTTATGCTTTTTTTTCCCTGTGGGGAGACTATTAGATACTTGTTTTATCTGTCAGAGACAGTGCAGGAGATGCTGCAGATGTAATTGCTTTTACACTTTAGGCCATTAAATTAGCCTGATAAGGGATTACTGCAGCTTTCTCTGAAGTTTCATCACTGCATGCCAGCTCACAATCCATGTGTTCATAGAAAATAGAACAAATAAGTGTCCTTCTGGGCATCGGTATTAACCGGCTGTTTAGACTAGACTGAGATAGGATATAGGAAATACTAAAAGTGTTGTGGATGCATAGAATAGACATACAGCATAGGCAATAGTTGGTAATACACCGAGAGAATTCTGAAATGACTTTGATTAATTGAAAGCCAATCAGAAAGTAAACAGAACCAGGAAGTATGATTGTAATCTTAAGATAGGATACAAGCAGACTTTAAATCACAAACTGTTTATCGCCATAAAAATCGGTGCTTCTATAATCACTATACCTTTGTAGATTTATTGAATTGTATTTGACACATTTAGTCTTAAGTAAATTCTGGAGCAACTGCCATGTAAACCTATGGGACTTCCCAGCAGACTGCTCCAAATTTAGACTTTTATCCATGAATAGCTCCTTTAACATAGGGCTTTTTAAGTACATCTGTCATGAAAAGAATGACACTGTCACTTTGTAGAGAGCAAGATTTTATCTATACAATGCGCTATCCATATTGCTAGCAAATACATAGATTTAATCTTATCAGTGTTTTTTTTTTTCCCATTACTTGATCCCGCCTTAGCAGAATCTACTGAAGTGAGAACTCAAAGTGAAATCAAAGTGAATATCAAATTTAAAGGGACACTATAGGCACCCAGAGCATTTCATCTATTGAAGTGGTCTGAGTGCAATGTTCCTGTCCTGTTTAGTCCTGAAATGTAAAACAGTGCAGTTTTTGAGAAACTGCAATGTTTACACTGCAGTACTAAGACTGCTCCCAGTGGCTGCCTACCAGACAGTAATTAGAGACGCTTCGAGTTTACTGAACTCTGGTTACCATAATGACGCTGGGCGTCTTCACGCTCTTCATCAGGACATCCAGCGTCAGTGAAATCCCCATAGGAAAGCATTGAGGGAAAGTTTTCCTATGGGGAGGGCCTAATGCCCTTGCAGCACTCGCCACACATGTGCATTAGGTCACCCCGACGCATGACGTTGGGGGAGACAGAGTGCCGACCCAGCACAGAGGGACATTGGCGCTGGAATCTGGTGAGTAAATAGAGTTTTTTTCTTAACCCTCTTTGTGGCACAGGGGTTGGGGTGAGCGGGGGGCACCAGAGGGCACTATAGCATTAGGAATACAGATTTGTTTTCCTAACACTGTGGAATCCCTTTAAGGCCAAAGTAGCCAAGCTGAAAGCATAGACGACTTAGAGGATTTTTTCATTTCAGCGTTTTCTACCTTATAATGGAGATCACTTTGAATTCACCTTGAATTTTCGCTTTAGTAAAAAACCTGAGAGAGTTAACGACTACAAATATGGTGTGAATGTGTAGTTGGATGTGCAGCCATCCATTTAATTTCTGATGACAATACTGGTAAAGGAGTTTGAACTTGTCAATAAGTATATATTTTAATCTATACATCTGCAAGCAATTTTGCAGCTTATGTATAGATTAGATGTATATGTGCCTAAATGTGCACTTGTCATTCAAATATTTTCTTGACAACAAGGCGACTTTAAGGGTTAATACACTCAAACAATAAGTAAACAGATAAAAAAAAAAAAAAAAAAAACGTTAAAAGGAGGCTACACTTATTTTAATGTAAATATGCCACCATATTTGGGTCAAATCTATCAATGCAAACTGTTTTGTTTTTTAATTAAAGGGCTGGATTATTTAGCATCTGCACAATGATATTTGTTAATCACATGATCTTAGCCAATTAGCATATTAACGCCAAATAATTGAGATGGACCAGGTAAACAGGCCCATATATGTTGTGCTGTCACAGACTGATGAGTTAACACATGGTGAGGTCACTCACATCCCCAGGCTTTGACAAGTTCAATGCCTATTTTATTGGTTGTTTCCCCCATTTGCTTTTATTGGAAATTTTTTGAGTTGAGCACTCAAGCCATATCCCCACAGAAATCAATGCTCGCTCAGTAGGGAACAGCAATGCAAATAGTAAATCCACAAAAAAAAAAAACCTTTAGCCCCCAGAGAAGTAAGCCAGCCCATGTTTAGCTTGACGTAACCCCTTGAGTGCCAAAGCTGTGCCTAGTGCGTTGCAAAGCAATTTGTTAGGTTCATCTTCTGGCTTTGTAAAGGTTAAAGTAGGCGGCCACTAATTTTGTCTTGGACTTTGTATAACCATATGCAGAGAGAATGTTTTAAAGGTTTGCTTAATTTCTGTGTATTAGCACTCTGTGCATGTGACTGCAGGGGTGGCACTTAGCCATTTGACAATGTCAGCAAGTAGACCTTGAACAAACACCGGTGAGACATGTAATGAGTTGTAAACAGGTTTATAAAAAGTTAGATTAAAATTGTTGAATTGTAAAAAATTATCTACAAGCCACAAAGCTTACGCTTAGCTATTTTGAGCTAAACTTGCAATATGGCATCAAACCCACCAAAACTCATGTTCTAGTAAATAACATCCAAGGATGTAAGTGGCAAGCTATAAACTATGTTGGCTGACAAAGCATAAGACATCAAAGCTGCCAGCACCATTCAATCACTCCAGGTCATTCTTTGTGGCCTAATTCAGCTTGTGATTTTTGCCTTAGTTTTACAGCAGGAAGGCTGCGGTAAATTGTCCTGCAAGTGTCCAATCTGTGATTAGATTGCACCTACACAGTATACAGTTAGTGGTTTCCTTTAGCGGGCTTACAGCCCTGGCACAGGAAGGCGTTATCTTCTCATCATTAGAGCTAATTAGCCATTATAGCAGAAATGCAAGATTTGCTCAATTATAAAGAATAATTACCTTCCTTTTCTAATGCTGATCCGTGCATTTCACAACCAATTCAGTTACTTCATACGCCACGTTTAAGCTGCCTTGTTACCTCCTGAACAATCCATATGCAGCGGTTTTCCATGTTGATGTAGCGCACCCATCCTCATATGGTATTTAAACTGTAAATAGAAAGATACAGCAATAATTTTAAGTGCATGTCAGAATATTTTTGTTTTCTTGCCTTTAAGGTTTTGTAACTGAACTGACAAAGCCAAGTCACATTTACTGTATTTATTGTCATGCAATTCAGGGAGATTAAAAGAGTCTATTATTCAATCTTCCGTCTCTGTGTTTTATTGATTATTTTAGCATATTCTGTGTTTTATTCGAGAGTTAAGAGTTGATGACACTGTACGGCCCTGCGCACACCGCTCTGCTGCTGAAAGAGTTAATGCACCAGACTCCCCGACACTTCCCCTTTCTGGCATTAGTGTGCCCATGTTCATAGAGAGGTATAGGGTGATCACTCTGTGTGACAGTATTATTTATTGCCCTGGAGTGCAAACATATTCTGCATGCACCTGTTCTACCAGATCATTATACTGCGGCCCGACCCCCTGAAGAACACAATCAGTTTATCATACAGACTCCTTTAAGACCTGAATTTCCATGACAAAGCCGTCCGCATATGGTGGGCTGTCTGCAGTGGGGTGAGCATGTCCTCTGTGTGTAAGTCACACAATAATGATATGCAGCCACTTTGCCTAATTGGTCTCCGCACAACTCAGATCAGTAATTGCACCAGCTTCCTGTTCCACGCTTTGGGTTACGGACTCTGTAGGGTGAAATCACTGACTTGCTTGCTCAGACATCCGACTGGAAATATTGCCTTAGTGCAAGCTAGGAACTAGATTTTGGAATCAGCTATTTTGTAGCCATAAAAGAAATGCAGAGGCAGCTGGGGTGGGTTCAGAGCCAGGATCAGTAGCAAGGGAAGCCCAAAATCTGCCACCTGCAGCCCTTTTTTGTGATCTGACTGAATTACATTACAAGGCTTTGATGTGTTTTTCTGCTAAATTGCAAATCCCTTGCAGAGAAATGTAGATGATTATTACCAAATGCATGAACTAAACAATGCTATAGGACTCTGATAGAAAGCAATGGTCTGCAACCTTCATATTACCGATTGAAAGAATAAAACTGGAGGGGAAAAAAATAGTCAACATGCAAGACATATTTATACCTACGACACATATTAGGTTTTTTTGACTATAAGAACCTAACGCTGGATATTTCTTGCAAAGCATGCTACCTATTTAATACCTGTGCGTTATTAGACTACAATAAAACTAAATGTACACACATATATGTAGAAAGGCCATTAGGCCTGAATTTGTGGGAGGAGTAAGTCCCCTACTTAAACACCCAACCCCTACTCACCTTTGACGTTCAAGTTCAAGTGTTCCTTGTACTACTTCCGGTTCGCGAGTCTTCACGTGCGCGTCACTTCCGGTCCGGACGTCCCCTGTACCAGCTGCACGGCTGAATCCTGCTCCCGCTCAAGTGCTACCGGCGGTCCGCTCAGTACTACCGGCGGTCCGGCAGATTTCCCCGGTCTGCTTCCTGCCTAATCGTGAGTCCTCTCATTCCGGTCCCCTCCACATCGCTCGGTGGTTCAGCAGGGGACCGGAAGACTAATTACATTAAAATGACATCTCAGTGGTCCTAAAAACCAGAGATCCAAGGCTCAACAAAAATTGTCTATCCCCAATTTCGTGTTGGCCTTTGGGATATACCGAGATGTTATCTGCTCGGTACATCCCCACAGGAGAGAGGAACTGGACCTCTATCTCCATAAAGTGGTGGATTTGGGCGTTAAGTACGGGGGCTCATCTTTCTACGATTATCACAAATCGATATCAGCGAAAGCGGCGACCCATCTGAAACAGTTTAATGTCAGAATTAACTGGTGTCAGATGGATACTGAACTATTCTGTCGCCATTTCGCTGGTCTGAGGCCCCCGTCCTGCGCTATATGCAACTCCTCAACGCACTTGGCTGATTTGTGCCCTTCTATGGCTGACCCAGCCACACCCTCTACCACCCCTCAATCCTCTTCCACTCCCCACCTTAAACAGGAAGGCGGCCAGAGGGACAAACTAGGGAGGCCCATCTCCTTTTTGGGGAAGGCGCAGGTGTGCAACAACTTCAACGCAGGTTCCTGCAGCTTTAGCGCTTGTAGATTGTTGCACATCTGCTCCATCTGTTTCAGGGCACACACGAAGACCATGTGTCCGGCCAGGTTGTCCCCTAACAAATGACTAACCGATGTTAATATCGACAACCTGGCCTTTTACCTTAAAGACCATCCAAGCAAACATCTGGTGGAGTACCTAATAACAGGCTTTACTCAGGGTTTCTTCACGGGTCTCGTAGCCATCCCCCCAGGGATACTGGAATGCCCTAATCTCCGATTAGCCTGTCTAGACCCAGAGGCCACGGATCTTCTCCTCTCCACTGAAATCACTCAAGGGTTCATGATCGGCCCCTTCACCTCCTCACCTTTTTCCTCCTGGCGCACTAACCCTATCGGGATAGCTGTACACAAGTATTCTAATAAAAAACGTATGATTATTGATTTATCTGCACCGCACTCCTCTTTTGTTCCTAGCATCAACGCACTCATCCCCGCACACGAATTTTCACTACAATACGTTAAAATAGACAACGCCATACAATCCATCATGACAACTGGCAGCAACGCTTGGCTTAGCAAAACAGACATTACCAACGCTTTCAAACTGCTGCCCATGCACCCATCACTTTGGCACTTGCACGGTGTTAAATGGCGAAACAGGTACTATTTTTCCACACGCCTCACTTTCGGTTCCAGAAGCAGCCCTAAACTCTTTGATATTTTTGCGGAAACGCTATGCTGGCTGCTTCTGAACATTATTAGGTGTCACACAGTCATTCACTACTTGGATGACTTCCTCATCATAGAGCCAAGCACATGCACACCCACCGATATCCTCAGCACCTCTGCACTTTTCACCACCCTCGGGGTACCTTTGTCCCCCGCCAAAACAATTGGCCCCACCACTAAACTCACTTTTCTGGGCATAGAGCTAGATTCTGCTACCTTCCGCGCCAGCCTTCCCACTGAAAAACTTGTCCGCCTGAGAGGGGAAATAGACATGTTCCTGCGGAGCGATGTATGCACCAGGAAAGAACTTCAGTCCCTATTGGGGTCCCTGAATTTCGCGATGCGCATCGTTCCGCAGGGCAGATCTTTCGTGTCCAGGCTCCTTTGCCTGCTTCACGGGGTACCGGACGACTGCCCAATCGCGTTGGACCAGCATGCCAAAGCGGACCTACTCATGTGGAGGCCGTTTTTATCCCTTTGGAACGGTATCTCTATGTTTATCCCCCCCCTCTCAGACTCCTCTCCCTGCTTTTACACTGACGCTGCAGCCAACACGGGTTTTGCAGCTATATTTGGTAATCACTGGTTTAGGGGTCACTGGCCAGCTGAGACGGATGCCTTGCCGGGGTTTAGAGAAACTTCAGCTCTGTTTGAGATTTACCCCATTGTGGCAGCCGCACACACTTGGGGTCACCTCTGGTCCGGCAAGGCAGTAAAGTGTTATTCCGACAGCTCGTCAGCTTGCGATATCATCAATAAAGGGCGCTCATCCTCTCTTACTATCATGCGGCTGATTCGCAAGCTGACCTGGTTGGCAGCAACCGTCCAGTTCCACCTAATTTGCCTTCACATCCCAGGTATTCACAACACGGCTGCTGACGCTTTATCTCGCTCTCAATTTCAGGTGTTTTTCCAGGCACTCCCGTCAGCCCACCATCAACCATCCAGAACACCGAATTTTCACGAACTAATCTTGGACTAAACACACTTATGCAACACGCCATGACACTCACGCACCAAGCACTATCACCAAGCACTGCAATCACCTACACTAGGGCACTTAACATTTTCAATAAATTTACTGCTGAATTCGGATTACAAGGCGATTTCTCAAACCAAACCATGGTGGCTTTTGCCTCCTTTTGCCATTTACATTTAAAACTTTCACACAACACCATTAAATTATACCTCACGGGGGTACAGCACCATAGCCTCACAAATTTCCCTAACAACACCCCCTTTTTATCATCATATCCCATAAAGAAAATCTTAAAGGGGATCTCTAAAGTATCAGTTCCATCTATCACCACCAGACTACCTATAGATGGGCCTATCTTTAAATTACTAAGCAACCTCCTCGATGAATCCCCGTTTGATCCCAACACTAACCTGGTGATCAAATCTGCAATCTATTTGGCTTTTTATGGGTTCTTAAGACCTGGGGAATTTACTGTCGTTTGTCAAGGGGATACCACTCACAGCCTAAAAACCTCACAACTCACAAAAGTAGACGACTATTACGTTCTCACAATCCCATCTACCAAAACAAATCAGTCCCTACACCCCACCATCATTCCTCTCTTTCCAACAGACAATGCTTGGTGTCCAGTCAAGACACTGGACACATTACGGTCAGCTTATAGCACACACCTACCAGACTCACCGCTATTACAACTACAAGGACACCCACTCACCACAGCTAAATTTACCACGCACGTAAGAAACTTACTGGGTAAATTGGGTTACAACCCAACTTCATTCTCCGGGCATTCCTTCCGTATAGGAGCCGCTTCAGCAGCTTCTAGCACTAACACCCCGGTCCACATCATAAAGAGACTGGGCCGCTGGAAGTCCTCCATTTACAACAATATTCCACGACCAGAAAGAGAACTTCGCCAGGCCTTCAGGAACTTGGTTATGTAATCAAATGCAATAAAGTGTGTTTTTTTTTTTAACTTCTCTTTGCCCTCTTTTATTTACAGGCCCACTCGGACGTTGGTTTTCGGCACACCACAACCAACTTTTATCTCTTACACTAGCCATTACATATTAAATTCCGAGCACAAGTAGAAAGGCCATTAGGCCTGAATTTGTGGGAGGAGTAAGTCCCCTACTTAAACACCCAACCCCTACTCACCTTTGACGTTCAAGTTCAAGTGTTCCCCACCCACCAGCACCCTTAGAACATACAATTCTCCTTGGTGGGCCCTCTTTTATTTACAGGCCCACTCGGACGTTGGTTTTCGGCACACCACAACCAACTTTTATCTCTTACACTAGCCATTACATATTAAATTCCGAGCACAAATATATATATATATTAGCCATCATCATTAGTTAAACCTGTGTATTGGGGTCCCAGTTTCCCATAAATTAAGACAGGTTTCAAAGTCCACTCCAAGCTGCAGGCTGTCATACAATATGCTACAGTCATCCCAGATCCCAGATATTTCTGCTCACCCCAAAACAACCATCAATGATACAGAATGGGCAGGCTAAAGGATAGATCACTAGCTGCAAACTACAACTCCCATGATTCTTCACCAACATTAGGTAGTTGTGGGGATCTACCTTTGGCCATGCCTTGTATACAGTGGAACAGCTACTTAGTATCCTAGCTAAGTCCAATAATCAACTAATGCTAGATCACAGTAAGTCAGAGTGCTATTTTATTTAGGGTAAGTCACTGCTATATTCATATGAAGCCCTAGAAACGAGTTTGCCTGTGTTCATGGGTATTGGTTGCTGGAATAAGACACACTCAAAATAATGAATAGCTTGCAATAGTTGGTTTGTAAGATTTGTTCCGATGTTCAATATTTGATCTAGAATAAAGCAGCAACATCATGAATATAAGCACAATTGTGAGTCTTTTTTATTTTAGTTTAACCCCTTAAGACCGCAGCCAAATGTACAAGTTGTGATCCAAAAAAACGTAAACAAAACCTGGCATTTGCGCTATATGTCTGTCCAACCATAATTCACCTCTTTCATATTAAATGCACCCCCCATTATTATATATCATTTTATTCAGGGGAAACGGGGCTTTCGTTTAACATCAAATATTTAGGTATGGAACATAATTTAATATGAAAAAAATATTTAAAAAATGGGAGAAAATAAGAATTTTTTAAATTTTTTTAGTTCTACGTGACATTCTAACTGTGAATGTCATAATACTGTTTGCTTTTACTGCAATACAATACACATATTTGTATTCAGCGATGTCTCGCGTGTAAAACAGTACCCCCTATGTACAGGTTTTATGGTGTTTTGGGAAGTTACAGGGTCAAATATAGCGTGTTACATATTTCAGCTTTTTTTACATTGAAATTCGCCAGATTGGTTACGTTGCCTTTGAGACCATATGGTAGCCCAGAAATAAGAATTACCCCCATGATGGCATACCATTTGCAAAAGTAGACAACCTAAGGTATTGCAAATTGAGTATGTCCAGTCTTTTTTAGTAGCCACTTGGTCACAAACACTGGCCAAAGTTAGTGTTAATATTTTAAAATGCAAAAAACTAATTTGAACGCAAATTTTGGCCAGTGTTTGTGACTAAGTGGCTACTAAAAAAACTGAACATACCCTATTTGCAATACCCTGGGTTGTCTACTATTGCAAATGGTATGCCATCATGGGGATAATTTTCATTCCTGGGCTACCATACGGTCTCAAAGACAACCTGGCAAATTTTAATGTGAAAAAACTGAAACGCAAACCTTATATTTGACTCTGTAACTTTTGAAAACACCATAAAACCTGTACATGAGGGGTACTGTTATACTCAGGAGACTTCGCTGAACACAAATATTAGTGTTTCAAAAGTGCCATTTGTGTGTGAAAAATGCAAAAAATGTCACTGTCACTGACGATATCGTCGTTGTAATATATTTTACTGTTTTGAAACACTAATATTTGTGTTCAGCGAAGTCTTCCGAGTAAAACAGTACCCCCCATGTACAGGTTTCATGGTGTCTTGGAAAGTTACAGAGTTAAATATAGTGCTAGACAATGTAATTCCCTGAACTTTTGGCCTGGGTTGGCAGGCAGGTCCTGCAAATTGTAATTAATAAAATGACCTAATTATGTAAAATTATTACATAAATATATGCATAGAATTATTATATATATATGTGTGTGTATATATATATG
Organism: Pelobates fuscus; assembly: GCF_036172605.1. NCBI lineage: Eukaryota > Metazoa > Chordata > Amphibia > Anura > Pelobatidae > Pelobates > Pelobates fuscus. Next base: position 294,086,725 of record NC_086322.1, read on the forward strand.
TGTGTATATATATGTATATCATTTTTTTTAATTATTTTTATTTATATATAGGTATATACATAGTGATATATACGTATATACTTATGTATATAGATATATATATTATTTCGTTCTACATGTATTTTGATATCAATATATATATATTAATTTTAAAATACAGTTAGAACGAAATTACGCATGTTTATATATTTTTTATCTATTTTTTTTTCATTATTTTTTTATTATTTTTTTATTTATTTTTTTAACGTATTTATATATTTATTTATTTTTTATTATATATAAATATATATATAATGAAAATTATATATATATTTAATCAATATCATTGTACGTGTATTTTGATATTAATATATATATATAATTATGTATATATTAATATTAAAATACACGTAGACAGTGTATGCATATTTATGTGTATGTGTGTATATGTGTGTATATATATACTTAGATCATATATATAATAAATATATATATGATCTAAGTATATATAATTTATTTTTACACTGTTTTAACATTTTTTATTTTTTTTTCAGACAGCAGGGGGAGTACCTGTCATTACAGGCACTCCCCCTGCTGGCAATGCCTTGGACGGCTATGCCGTCCATGTGATCGCGGGGTCCTCGCAAGGACCTCGCGATCACATGGCCCTGGGCGGCTGAAGAGGACGCAGGGGGACTCCCTGGGCTCCCAGGTAAGTCCCCCATACCGCGATCGCCGGCGTGGGATCGCCGGCGACCGGGTAAGTACATAAGATCGCAGGACGTACTATGCCGTCCTGCGGCTTTTAGAGCCACCAAAATAAGGACGGCATAGTACGTCCTGCGGTCTTAAGGGGTTAATACATTTTATTCTTAAAGGGACACTATAGTCACCAGAACAACTACAGCCTATTGAATTTGTTCTGGTGAGTATAATCATTCTCTTCAAGCATTTTACACTAAACACTGTATTTTCAACCTAGGGATACATCAACTGGCCACTCCTCAGATGGCTGTTAGAGGTGCTTCCTGGGGCAGTGCTGCACAATGACTGACATTCAGTGTCTCCACTCTCTGCATGGAGACTCTGAACTTACCTCATAAATATGCATTGATTTATTGCATCTCTATGAGGAGATGTTGTTTGGCTTGCACTGGTTCTGCCCCTGATCTGTCTACTTGACAAGTCTTAGCCAATCCAATGCTTTCCTATGGGACAGCAGAAAGCATTGTGATTGGCTCAGATCAAAACTTCTGATGATGTCAACCAAGCAAGCAGATCAGGGGCAGAGCCAGCAGCAGCAGACAGCAATAAATGTAACACTTTAATATATTTAGGGAGGTCAGGGGGGCTAGATGGTATTTTTAACACTATAGGGTCAGAAATAGATGTTTGTGCTCCTGACCCTATAGTGTTCCTTTTATTCAAAGTTTTTGCCATGTGGAGCAGAATGAACACCATAAAGTAGACACTGGGCAAATGGGGTGATCAGATAAGTCAATTACTGCACTTTACAAATGAGAGATGCAAGGCTGTGTACGGGGTACAAATTAATAACTAGAACACAAATGACGTAATAACAGGGGGCACAGCTGACACCGGGCCCCTGAGACACATGGGAGCAAGAGGCTCTGTGAATCTCTTTAGTACCTGGTGGTCTAGTGATGTTGTATGGAGCAGGCCTGTCTCATCTGCAACAGCCCAGTTTCAGGAGCTCCGGTGCATTTAACATATGATATCTCCACTCTCTATAGCAGAGACCACCGTGCATAATGCAGCTAGCGTCATTGAAGCAAATCTCAAGTTACATCAAACTATATTACATGAAATATACCAAGGTCAGTCTGTACCAGCCAAAGGCCTTCGTCTGCACTCTTCTCTCTACTTATAGTGTCATATGATTTTAACGAACTTCCACAGACCATCACTCCCCATGTCTGTATTGCACTTATTGTTAGAATGTGTGCACACAATCTGAAAAGCCAAATCACATTTTGTTAGGGGTCTGCTATAAGAAAATGAACAGGGTTAAAAACACAGCCACTTTTTTACACATATCTTTTCATAAATGTCAGTGATGTTTATTTTTATATTGTGTGCCTGCAAAGGTGTGGCTTGTGCATTGTGTGGAAGCCCCTAGAACCACGTGCAGAACTACAGCTGTGGGTAGCCAGATCAGGGCAGATGGTTGGTTGAAGCAGACCAGATTCACAAATGTCTAACAGGGAGAGGTCTTGCCAAGTGGTGCAGATTCATTATCAGGGTCAGATGCATCATGAAACAGGATCAAGAAAGCAGGCCCATAGCACTCATGCAATCAGAATAATGTGTATCCACTATGTTGAGATAGATAGATAAATAGATAGATAGATAGATAGATAGATAGATCTTTGCTATTTTCTCTCTAGATTGCCCAGCATTTCTGAGAACATTTCACATAATTTAATGTACCGTAATCAGAGATCACTGGTTACCCAGCAGCAATTGTACAATGCATACAAAGGCAATTTGTCAATCGTGGCCTACATTTCTTACAAGCTCACTCATACAAGGATTTTTACGAAGGCATTTTAGTATTACTAGCTATTTATAACGTGTTAGAATTCTGCGTGTCTGTGGAACAGGGTGCAGCCTGCAAATTTATAACCTACTAATCTCTTTATACTTAAAACTTTACACATGGCAGAGGGGCACACATTAAAGAGAACCTGTCACTTTTGTGGAATTTACATCGTAATTGGTAATTGGTCCATTTTTATTTTTTTTTTATTATAAAATTGTGTTGACGTTTTAGCATATTATATCATAATCCAGTTTAGACAAGGCAAAACTAGCACAAACATTGCAAATGAAGAGAATAAATAGAAACGTAGTTCCATTTCTAATCTTCTCTGTATGCTCTCTCTATGCTGACTGGCAGGTGCAGAGGACAAAGCTTATAACAATGACTGACAGCGAGTTAAGATGGAGGCACCCTGCTGCAGGATAAAAAACTTGTGGATTTCTACATTTAATTTTATTTTTCACACTGCACGATCACATAGAGCTTGATTCGCTTAGCAAAGTATAGATTTACTCTGTTTACTGAATGGCAATTTAACCATCGATGTCTATGAGAGAATTGCTATTTTTTTTTAAAGGAAACTATAGTGCCAGCAAAACAAAGTTGTTTTCCTGGCACAATAGCTTATTATCGTGCTCCCCTCTGTTAAAACCTGTTCTGTCAATTACCTGAGTCCCTTGGTGCTGGTTCAGGCTCCTCCTCCACTCCTTCTCCACGGACGTCAGCCGGTGGGGGGATCTAATGCGCATGAGCAGCAATGGCTGCACTCACATTAGTATTTCCCCCGTAGGAAAGCATGTATATTGCTTTCCTATGGGGTTTTACATTACGCTGGATGTCCTCATGCATAGCATGACCAAAAGTCGCCTAACAACCCAGAAGTCCCTCAAGTGGCTGTTTGTCAGAGTTAACCCTCAAAGGTAATTATTGCAGTTTCTTAAAAACTTGAATAATTACCCGGCAGGGTTAAGGAACCGAAGACTATGCACCCAGACCACTTCAATGTGCTGGAGTGGTCTGGGTGCCTATAGTGTCCCTTTAACCCCTTAAGGACACATGACGTGTGTGACATGTCATGATTCCCTTTTATTCCAGAAGTTTGGTCCTTAAGGGGTTAAGCAAAGTAAAACCTTACTCTGCTAAGAATATCTAGTCCATATTTCTTTAATTAGGGGATAAGTAAACATAATATTAAAGGAACACTATAGCGCTAGGAACACAAACATGTATTCCTAACATTATAGTGTTCTCCTTAACACTTAGATTCACAGCCTCCTAAATCAAATTTAAAAAAATCCAAAAAGGGTATTACTTACATTTTTTCCAAGTTTAGTACAAGATGTTTAATGTGCTATATCTCTAATTAAATCTATATTAAAAGTGGCAGATTATTGTTAAATGCAGTGAACAGAGAATGGGTGATCATCTTGGATGTGTGCGGGCACAGTGTAAAGAACTAATAAAGTCACCCAGACCCCTTGTCTCAATAAAGTAGTCTGGGCGCAGTGGCACCGTCCTTTAAACCTTGCAATCGCTATCTTTCTGACAGCCACTAGAGGAGCTTCTGCTACGCTGACCCACGTGACATGGATGCTCATAGGAAAGCATGGAGTATGATGCTTTCCTGTGGGGAAGCTTGGATGCACACAATGCGCTCACTTAGGCTGTCGCTGAGGAGGTCATGTGTCTTACATCACGGGAGGTGGAGAGGTGAGCAGCGCATGGGGAGTCTGGGCAACCTCTATGAGTTTCTTTGTGTGCCCCCAGCATTCCTGTGCCTTTCAATGTCCCCCTCCCCCTATACCTTTCATTGTCCCACCTCCCCTCCTGTGCCTTTAAATGTCCCCCACCTTTTATTGCCTCCCCTGAACCATTTATTATCCCCCTCCCCTCCTGTACCTTTTATTCCCCCCCCTCCTGTACCTTTTATTTCCCCCCCTCCTGTAACTTTTATTGTCCCCCCCTGTAACTTTTATTGTCCCCCCACTCCTGTAACTTTTATTGCCCTCCCTCCTGTAACTTTTATTGTCCCCCCTCCTGTAACTTTTATTGTCCCCCCCTCCTGTAACTTTTATTGCCCCCCCTCCTGTAACTTTTATTGTCCCCCACTCCTGTAACTTTTATTGCCCCCCCTCCTGTAACTTTTATTGTCCCCCCTGTAACTTTTAGTGTCCCCCCTCCTGTAACTTTTATTGTCCCACACTCCTGTAACTTTTATTGTGTCCCCCTCCTGTAACTTTTATTGTCCCCTGTCCCCCACTCCTGTAATTTTTATTGTCCCCTGTGCCCCACTTCTGTAACTTTTATTGTCCCCCACTCCTGTAACTTTTATTGTCCCCTGTCCCCCACTCCTGTAACTTTTATTGTCCCCCACTCCTGTAACTTTTATTGTCCCCTGTCCCCCACTCATGTAACTTTTATTGTCCCCTGTCCCCCCCGCTCCTGTAACTTTTATTGCTCCCTGTCCCCCACTCCTGTAACTTTTATTGTCCCCTGTCCCCCCCTCCTGTAACTTTTATTGTCCCCTGTCCCCCACTCCTGTAACTTTTATTGTCCCCTGTCCCCCCTCCTGTAACTTTTATTGTCCCCTGTCCCCCACTCCTGTAACTTTTATTGTCCCCTGTCCCCCCCTCCTGTAACTTTTATTGTCCCTTGTCCCCCCCTCCTGTAACTTTTATTGCCCCCCCCACTCCCATCCTACCTTTCATTGTGCCCCCTTCCCTTCTTCTCTCTCGTGTTGCGTGGTTGAGCGGGCGGTACGCGGTAGAGCATCTTGTTTCCTGTAGAGCAGTTTGTTGCATCTCCTGTCAGACCAGGTAAACCGCGGCCGGCCCACTCGGCAACTCTGCACGCAATGAACGGCAGGAGGGGAGCACTATGCAGGGTGCTCTCCTCCTGCCGGTCACCCGGGGATTGCGCCCCCCGGGCCGGTGCGCCCTAAGGTGTCCGCTTGTGCCGCCTTGTGGTAGCGCCGGCCCTGACAGGGGGACACTTTTAACGACTAGGGACAAGCACATTGTAGTGCTAGGAATACAGGAATCCTTTAATAGTTTATCCTATGTCATCATATCCACCCAGATGCAATGCATGTTTTTTTCTGCCCACTTATGCCTGTAGAATTGAATCAAAAGATTAAATCCCAGGCTGTCCAGAAGTGAAATGAAAATTAGTTAAACTCTGCATGAGAAACACAGCAAACACATACTTAACTTTTAGTCTCTCACTGGCTTTCTCATCAAAGGTGCAGCTATGACCGTATAGAGACAATGGGATGAATTGTCTTAAAGGGACACTCTAAACACCAAAACCAATACAGCTTAATGTAGTGGTCTTGGCGTTGAAATGCTGTCCCTGTAGGCTAACAAATGTAAGCATTGCCATTTCTAAGAAACTGTAATGCTTACATATGTTAGTCACTGTGTCTCTAGTGGCTGTCAATCACAACAGCCACAAGAGACACCTCCTTGTGAAAACTGTCACAAAATATTATATTTTATGCTTGGCGCTTCCAGCAAGTAAAGAACTCGAATCTGGTTGGGGAGGCACAGAGAACCTCTTTCCTTTCTTAAAAGTCACAGCCTCCCGATCAACGCGTACGGCAAAAAGTAGGAAACTGGAGCTGCACTTCGATTGGGTAGGCATCATGACATTGGGGCAGCATGGCAATACCTGCATGTGAGTAGTACAGCCCTAAATAATTCTCTATGGAGAACCAATTGACTGGCCGAAATCATCCTTCCAGATGATCTCACATGAAAGAGTAGTGGCGGTTCTGTCGATACGAGGATGAATTAAAAGTGTTTTCCTTTTCTTATTTTTACAGGGACGTCTGAATCTAACCATTACCATCAACCCTATAATGCTAAAAATACATATATTTATTTATAACATTAAAGTGTTCCTTTAAAAATGTGATCGGCTTGAAAAAAACAGTTTAAAAATGTTTTTAAAAGTACATTTAAATGTATTTCTTTTAAATATTTATTACGGGATTAAAAGAAAACCATTACCTCTCTGGATGTTTTATGTTTATTTCTCTCCTATATTTAACAAATATGTGTGAGGGTTAAAAGGCAAATTAAATCTAGAAATTCACACCATGATATTAACCCTTATCCTGTAAATGAGTGCTTCCATCTTGGCTCCTTTTTAGTCACTATCATAAGCTCTGCCCACAGCGCAGAGAGCATGGAGATAGGAAGTGAAATAGACACAATGTTACTGTTTCTCCTCCTTCAATGCTGTGTGTGCTCTGACTGTGCCGAGAATACACTGAAATTGTGGTGTCAATGGTCTTATTTTTAAAATTGCTCTGTCACTGTCAGGGGTATTTGCATAATTTGCAAAGATCTCGATGGTAATTGCTATGCAGGACAAGGGGTGCAGGACAAGGTGAGTTATACTTACCTGAAACTGTCCATTGAGATGTGCCCACAAAGATCTATACACAACCATTAGTGTGCCAGAGGGCACTGCTAAATATCTGTAATGCACTATACACAGCTTGCCCTGTACAGTGTCCCTGGGACATCTTCTCCTGCTGTCCACTTCAGCTGCCAGGAGCCGATGTCAGCGATGTACTCTTGTGCATGTGTGAGAGTACAACACTGAGGTTTATTGGGATCCTGCAGGCTTTTACATAGACATAGTCATGTTCCCCTTAGCCATCACTGGTGACAGCTGAGGGTATGACGAATTTTTTTCTCTCAAGCTTTGTCATAGTATATATTTTGAATGGGTTGGAATTTTAGTGAAATTCTAACACAGTAAATGTAAGTATTTCATAAATATTTTATCTTTAGAGCCACTTCATTATTATTATATTTATATAGCGCTAACAAATTCCATGTAACTTCATGAGACAGTATTACAAGAAAAAAAAAAGTTAACAAGTTACAGGCGACTTTCAATGTTTTACTCAACTTTGTAATTTCCAGAGAAATAATGGTTACTTTTTAACAGTTATGTGCAGTGGGTGGCGTTGCTACTATTAGAGAAAGATATCAGCAGGGCAGACACGTAAACTTTCCGGACATTGGCTCTGCTGATTCACAGTGATTCAGCTGTCAGACTGCACCAAACATTGTAACCAGGGGGTCAGTGAATACTGACCCAATATGAATCCCTTTACCTAATATGCTGACATGGGTACAACTGACATAGATAAAAGGATTACAAATCTAATAATAACAGAGAAGATTCTAAGAATCTGCACACATTTGCATAAAGGGATTACTAGATCAGAAAATCTAGATGTCTCCCTGCATATTTTAAGCAAAAATGGTACAGCCCTGTTCTTTCCTCCTTGTACTGATTCCTGGACTAACAGTCTCACAAACTGAGCTGGAAGTGTGAAAGTGTGCTACAGATTATCTTGATATCGGACTACAATCAGTGATGACAGACAGCAAGAGTATCCATTCCAGTAATATCTCCACTGTCCATAACATTCCAATGCGTGTGCTTATCAGACCTATCCCATCAATCCTAGAAGAGGGCAAGGTGGAAAGCCTAATGGAGACGATACAGGTACAAGTCAGCGTTATTATTATTATTGCCATTTATATAGCGCCAACAGATTCCGTAGCGCTTAACAATATTAAGAGAGGAGGGATTTAATTATAAATAGGACAATTACAAGAAAACTTACAGGAACGATAGATTAAAGACGACCCGGCTCAAACGAGCTTACATTCTATAGGTTGCTAATGGTATCTCGGCAACAGCCAATCGCAACTCAGGATTTGTGCCGCATGTGGCATTTAAGGCCATTATAGATTTTATTAAAAGTGAATTATAGTGAACTGCAAAATTCTGGTCAAAACTGAAGAATTATACCAACTCCAACATACTGTTTTATTAACTGAAGTGAGAATTCAAAGTGAATTTAAGGTGAGGAAGTTAAGGTCAAAATATTGGTTTTTTTTCTTTTCTGCCACTCTCCCCCCTTTTCCCTCTTTTTTGTTTTTTTACATTTTGTTCTATTATCGTTATAGTTATTGTAAAAAAAAGAATTTAAATGACTCAATAAAATTATTTTGAAAAGAATTAAAATAGGTAACCTGGAAAAATTATCTAAGACCACTTTGCTTTTAGTTGCCTACTCTGGTCTTACATTTAAAAGTCTACATCATGTGTTTCACCTTTCTATATACTCTTTAGTGAATAATTCATCGTTTGTTACTAAAGGTGTAGCCACTAAGCAATAAAATGTTGTGAGTTTGAAATTCCCTCCCCAAATTTGGATTTTATGGACTAAAACAGGTTTTCGAAAAAGAAGTCCCCAGGCTGCTGTAAAACTAAATTTCCCATGATGCTCTCCTATCCTTGCCTGGGCTAAATTTTCTTACTGTCAACTAACCATCACTAACATTTTAGGGAACAAACCTGTAGATAGGTGATAAAAACTTCCCTTCATATCTCACTGTTCTATATATTGAGTAAATAAAATCCCAACGTAATGTTAGGTTGTATTGACTGCTGTGTACTGACACCAAGTACAGTCATACAATATAAAAGGATTACAATTTGTTGTTATAATTTATTACCAAGAGACAATACATTTAGATGCCTCCATGAGATGTGCCCACAAAGATCTATACACAACCATTAGTGTGCCAGAGGGCACTGTACAGTGTCCCTGGGCCCCCTTCACTTCACAACAGGTTGAAATGCAAAATGTTGTCAGCTCTTTGTATTTGGAGAAATCTATATTTGTATTTATATAGTTTATTCACTAACTGCTTTACTGGTCTGAGAATAGACCAGATGCAAAAAAAAAAAACAACGAACTCATGTGATTTTGGAAGAAAAAAAAACACCTTGTTCAGGGTTAAGTTCCCATTGAGACGGCTGAGTTTAATTTTAGTTATAGAAAGTTATTTGTTACTGATAATTATTGAACAAGTAGCCCTTTACATAAACACAATTATCTACTTCTCAGAATGACTAGGGTTCACTACATTACACTTATACAAATTCCAAACTACCAAACTCAGGTGTAAGAATGAATATCTCCAATCCCAGCTAAGCTTTCCCCCCCCAAAATCAGCTATTCCGGCCTAGTTTTCAAGTTGATTGTCTGTTCAACACAAATCATAATTTATTAAGTAAACCCCAAAGTATATCAGAGCATGGCTGACATAAAGCAATTATAGTTTTTATCAAGGGAATCAATAACCCAATCACTGCCTCAAAAAACAATCAGGAAGGTTCCTTAATTTTTTTTTTAATCTTTTGGTTGGTATTTGTAAATAATCTGTAATAATAATCATTTGATATAGAACATGAATGTTAAATGTTGATTTTTAAACAAAGACATCATTCCCCTCTACAGAATGATGCAGACTCTGTGCCTCCAATCGACGTTCTCTGGATCAAGGGTCAGAAAGGAGGAGACTACTTTTATTCTTTTGGTGGGTGCCATCGTTACGCAGCGCATCAGCGGTTAAACAAAGAAACCATCCCTGCCAAAATCATTCAGTCCTCTATCAGAGATTTACGCACGTACTTGGGATCCAGTACACCAGATCTACAATAATATTAATAGGCCCAAGAGATGGATCGGAAGCTGAAAAAAAAAAGCATTAAAAGTGGAGGTCTGGATTTACTTATTCTCGCAAACTTGGAAGCTGCAACAAAACTGTATCTGTACCAAATCTGCACAGAGAACTAAAATATAATTGATCCCAAAAAACATATCCAGCGATATTGTAAACAGTCCAAAAACATTCAGTAGAGTTTGGGGCCTCTATTGTATGCCAAAGATTTACTTACTTTAAGGTCTAAAAATAAAGTTTGCTCTTGAATTCCTTCCATCTTTTTCACTCTACCTACCTACCTCAACTTTTACACTTTTTTGTATTGATATGTTTCTACATTTAGCAATTGTATACATTTAAATATTGTCTTTCTCAGATGCCTTTACAAAGCAATGATTGTTCATTTATTTGCACTGGAACACATTCCTGAAATAGTATATTCTGCATTAAGGTACAGTCTGTTGTTCTTTGAGTATGTGTATTCTGTTAGCTTTTGTACAATGTCAATTGTAACTTTAAAAAAAATACATAAAAATTACAATGATTTGCCAAGTCAACAAAATATACAAAAAGTAACAGATCTTAAAATGAGCCTCTTCGTGAAGAGGGAATACACATTTTATTGTAAAATAAATGTAATTGACAGTTATATTTGAAGTGAAAAATCAAATATTAAAACAAGTTTATTTTTACATTTTATATAAGTCTAATGTGTGTTTAATATTGCAATGTATAGTTGTGTGAGTGGTTGTATTATAGATAGTTATATAGCTAGACGGACAGATAGGCTTAAAGTTAGTGTTTGGGTTCTGTCCTCTGTGATTCTGGACCCATGTGATGGGAGGTGCACAACAGAGAAAACTATGGCTTGAGACTAATAAACTAACAGGGACAGCGCTTAGCTGAGGTACTAGACTGCCCTGCTGAGGCGAGAACACAGGGCGATGACAGATCACGTCACCACACTGTGCATGAGCTGGAGCAAAGTAAAAAAAAAAGGCTAGCACTCAGTCGAATGTCATTTTCATCCAACCAAAAGTGGAACAATACGTAGTTTTTAACAAGGGAGAAGCAAAGGTAGACAAGTAACCTACTCTGAATTTTAATAAACATGTTTGTTGTTTTTTTTAAATGTATTGGTGATACATACAGGACTATACACTAAAGTCAGAACTGTCAAGAAAGCAAAGTGAATTTTAAATTTAAGGGCAATCCTGGAAACATCCTCCAAGTCAGCTACACTTCCATTACAGTTAATTTGGCCTTATACTTAAAATTCATTTTAAGCTCCTAACAGTTCTCACTATAGTAAGTAACTGAATAATGTTTACAGTGTCCCTTTAATTCCTTCCACAGAATAGGACCTTCGACCCAGCACCTGTCCTCTTGGCCACATACCGTCTCACCTTATCCAGTTTCCTGTAGTTTTGCTGCATTCTTCTCGACTTACCTATAGAAGTGAGAAAACAGTGTTAGCCCTATAGGGGAAGACAGACCACAAGGAATATCTCTCCCAGTGTTTTCCCCAATTCCGTTAAACACGCAATTGTTCATCTAATCCTAAAAAAGCAATCTCTCGACCCTACTGCTGCTGCTTTAAGTTGGTCTCCAAAACAAACATTGCACGCATATGCCCTTATTAATCAACACAAGATTCTACTAAAGGACTGGTACTAGCGCTTTTTATTTCACGCCTTGACTAAAGCAACTCATTCATCGCCTTACCTATCCATGCCCCACTACAGTCTGTGAAGCATTCTGCAGTCAGGCTTATCTCCCTTACTTATCACTCATCTCAAACACTATGCTAGTCCTTATTTTGGCTGTCCATACCCTTAAGGATCCAATTCAAACTTCACTCTTCAAATGGCTTTCTCGTGTCCTTAACTCATTGGCACATTGCTAATTTTCACCTGCAGGATTTCATTCTTATGAAATGTCCTACCTTATACGAGTAGACTTTTCCCTAGCCTCTTTTAAAGGAACACACTTTAACAGCATCATCTTATAGTGCATATAGTAGTTCCCCCCTTGAAAATGGCCCCCAAATGTTTTATTTTAGTAGTTAGAAGGCTTAGAATCATGTCTTCTGGATAGGACTGTTACTTTGCTAGATCCCATACCCAGACAACTGGTGACATCACACGCACATGTGCAGTCAAGTCTTGTTATTGAAAATCATTGATTTCAATGATTCTCTAAGACAGAATCATTGGCGGATTGCGGTGAGTGCTGCGCATGCGTCTACATTCCTCAATACTCGTCTATGAAAATGATTCTATTGGAACCATCATCCTGGAGGCGTGTCAAGAGAGGATCAGTGGACATGGTAGAGAGGCCTGCAGTTAGCTAGGGGCAGGGAGAAAAGAGTGAGAAATACAGATTAGTGTTTTTTTTTTGTTTGTTTAATTTCATCTTTATTAATTCTTTTTTTTCACTTTTCCCTCTTTTCTTTTTTGTTAAAGAAAAGAAGAAAGTAACATACATTTTAAAATAGTAACATTATACATGATAAATATACAGAGTGTATACAGAGTATAAAAAAAATAAAAACATAAAAAGGTTATTTTCGTTTGTAACTCATTAGCCTTTTTGTTATCAAGGTTTTGTTATCTAGTATAGTATAGGCTATACTAGAAATACAGATTTGTATTCCTAATGCTATAGTGTCCCTTTAAGAATCCTGTAAAACACATTCCTTTAGGAAGCTTATCTTCTTGCTGTGTAACTTCCCTAACTACAGTCCTCCCGAGGTCCACTTAATTCTTCTGTCTTCCATTCTACAATTCCACCACAGATTGCTTTTACCAACTTAGAGGACCACTATAGTGCCAGGAAAACATACTCGTTTTCCTGGCACTATAGTGCCCTGAGGGTGCCCCCACCCCCAGGGTCCCACTCCCGTGGCACTGAAGGGGGAGGAAGGGGTTAACCCCTTAAATTTTCGCCAGCGCCGGGCTCCCTCAGCGCTGGGACTCTCCTCCCTCTTCTTCCGTCATCGGCTGAATGCGCATGCGCGGCAAGGGCCGCGCGCGCATTTAGCCAGTCTCATAGGAATGCATTATCGATGCTTTCCTATGGACGCTGGCGTCTTCTCACTGTGAAAATCACAGTGAGAAGTGCGGAAGCGTATCTAGCGTCTGTCAATGAGGCAGCCACTAGAGGCTGGATTAACCCATTTGTAAACATAGCAGTTTCTCTGAAACTGCTATGTTTACTGCAAAAAGGGTTAAACCTAGCTGGACCTGGCACCCAGACCACTTAATTGAGCTGAAGTGGTCTGGGTGCCTATAGTGGTCCTTTAACTAGACAAAACGCATCAGTCTATCAAGCTCTCCTTTTCTCTGACATATTGTTCTTTTACTGTAATTTCTTCTGATTATAAGCTTCTTGGAGAAGGGTTCGCTTAAATTCTTGCATCTGACAACATTATTTTGCCAAAAGTAAGGTGAATAACTGTTAAATTACCTAAAAGTTTGCTTTCTTGATCATCTTTAATTCAGGTTAAAACTGGTCAATTAGTGAGGTCACCTGAAATAACAAAAGTAAATTGTTTTGAAAGTACACAGGGATAAAAAATAAAAGTAAACAATTTATGATACAGTGAACAGCATTAACTCCTGTGTTTCCTTCTTTTGAATCTTCAAAGCTTTATTTATTTCATTATCTCCGTGGTCTTCTAAAAAAAAAATCACCTCACCTTTCGCACAGACAGTGCTAGCCATGCGTTGAGATGAAATCACGCTGTGTGAATCTATTATAAGAGGCGCTTTGTCTGGATAAAGACATAATTTTTGCTCCACATCATTATCTTTTTATTTACAATTTGGCTGCAATGGCTGCCATGAATATAGATAGTGCTCATCAGAGATTCTCCAGGGACATTGTTAGATGGGGGATGGCAGGTGTACACGGAAGGACCTTCATAAATCTTTCGCCTTCTAGACAGTGTGAGCTAATTCACTGGGGTGTGTGTCTGATTTTCCAGATTTTAGACGCAGTGCTTTCTGTCCCATTAAATTTAGGATAAATTAAATTGTTGCTCTATCCCATCCCGCGAAGCAAGGTGTCCACCAGCAGATGTCAGTCTTTTCCCAGTCCTAACACACTGAAGGTTCCGTTACAAGTTACAGTCTCACAATCCCACCTGGTACTAATCATACCACAAATAACACTGGAACAACATATTATACACAATAAAACACCAGATATACACAAAATAGGAAATAACATCTGAGAATGTCACTAATACTCATTACACATTCTAAACACAGGCTAAGAATCCTGTTTCATAATTCACATGAAGTTAGCAAGGTGACATAAGGGCAACAAGGTTGGTCCTGCCCCAGAAAGCCTTTAATAAAAGATTGATGAGCATCGATAAAACTGCTGCTTTTTTGTTGTTCATTATTGAATTCCTGGAGAAAAATACATCAATAAGAAAAAGACAAAAACAACAGCCATGCAGATTGTTAATTCACAAAAAGCATTCAAGTAAAGTTAGATGAAAGGTAAAATGCTCAAAGGGAAAAAAAAAAGATCAAGATAAGTAAGAGGGGGGGAAGAGTCAAGGGAGGACACAAAACCAAAAAAGAATTGGAAAAATTAACAAAACATACAGGAAAAACCTTTTAAAAGAAAAAACGCAAAGAACTGCAGGAAAAGTCAATAGGTAAAATATCTCCAACCATGGAATGCAGACATTAATGATGAAATCCACAAAGACATGAATGATAGCCAGTTGAACGCTGGCAAAGGGGCCAGCTGCCCCCAGGTCACTAGCATACAGGAGCTGTAGGAGGCAAACTGCCACAAAGACTAAAGGTGATGGCAAAGACACCACATGTGCCGTCATCTGAATATCCCTTTGTAGAAGAAGAGGGAAAGTAGGGGGAATAAAACGTTCTTTCATAAAATCTTCCCTATCAAAACACCTTCCAGATCAGTTCCCCAGTGATGTTAAAGCAGATAAGTTGTCAATAACAGCGTGGGTACCATATGAACTATTGCATATGTGCCTGCCTTTTCCGTTCTATCTTGTTACGTCGGCCTCAATGTAATATTGTTGGACAAGCTTTTCAAATAATTTCATATTCTTGGATGAACTTTTTCAAATTATTTAATATTATGAAAATTATTTTAATTTTGTAATAGTTTTCGATATATTGATATTTTTTTCTAGATATGATATATTTGATATTTGAATAATTCGAAAAAAAAAATATTTTAAAAGTTAAAAAAAATAATAATTTATCAAACAACTTATCAAACAATATTACATCAAAGTTTATTTGAACATTTTTTTTAAAACACTGTTCGAGTGGGGGGGGGGAGGGAGGGGGGGGGGGAGTAATGATCCAGCACTGTATATAAACCTTTAAAATCTTAATTTAAAGTTTAAAATCTTAAAGTAATTTTCATGAAATATAGAAGAAAGCACTTTAAGGAACACAATATATAGCGTTAAGAATATAAACATGTATCTCTAATGCTATAGTGTTCCAGTAACTATGTAGATGTTTGGACACCTCCTAAACAAACAAAACATATATTTACAGCCTTTCTACCCCAGCACACCAAGCTCTGTGCAGCCAGAAGCCTGAGATCATAAATCTTGATGAGTCTCAGCAAGCGCACATTTGCAGTAAATTGCTGTAAGATGCATTTAATCAGTCTCTGCAGGACAAAACACAGGAAGTCCATCTAGTGGCTGTTGGAGATACAGTCACTAGAGGTGGTGTTAGGCAGCAGTATAAACACTGTCATTTCTCAGAAAAGCAATGTTTGCACTGCTCAGTCTGCAGGGACAGACTCTATGGCCCAGAACCACTACACTAAGCAGTACTGGCTCTGGTGCCTATAGAGTCCCTTTAAAAAATGCCATGAGAATAGCATGAAGCTGAATCTGCCCAATAACCCAAAACCAGGACAGATGAGAAACAAATATTTATTGAATTAAGAATGCACCGGAAAAAAACAAAGCTCTTCAGACAAATAATTAAGCTTCAGAGGTTCTGCAACGTACAATGTCTGTTTGAAGTGTACATGCGTGGCAATGTGATTTTGCAGCATGAGCATATTATTGTATTAATTAACCTATTGCTGAAGTTTTTCTGGATGAACTGAACCAGTACCTAAACTCTGTTTCTTCCATCCGTCAGATGAAAATATGTCAAAATAGTTAACCAGGCAGTGATGCCGTAGCACATTTGTAAGGCGCAAGGTAACTCAATGTGTGCAACAACACATTCATTTTAAAGTTATTAAAGTTTCAAAGCAGTCCTTAAATGCTGTCCTCAACTCTATTTTTAATAAATACCAGTATTAAACTGTGATTAAAACTATTAAGTTAATTTTGGTAGAAATACATATACTACATGTTGCATATCTCTGTATGAGGTAAAGGAGCAAAGGTAGTGTACCTAGGTAGTATAGATAGTAAACTCTAAATTCAAGAATGAGTGTCTGGGTCTACAAAGAGAATAACTGTTAGACAAAGCACTTGACTGGTAGAACTAAAGGAAAAATAAATAAAAATGTTTTATTATAAATAAATATGATCCCAAAAAAACAAATGTGCTAATGTACAAAAAGTGAACCTGAAATAAGTACTAAAACCCTAATAAGAGTACCCTACCCTACCCTAATAAGAGTACCCTAATGGTATAAAAACAGATAGTCCAATGACAAGAACAAATAGTCAAATGGCACTAAGGTACGAAATCTGCTAATGAGGATTTCAAGAAAGTATAATAGTATCAAATGCCAGCCGGGATATAATCTAATAATATCTCTACTAATGGTAAATCCTCTTCTAAATGCTTGGTGTAATGAGATGGCTATTGGTCCTGGGGGCACTTTAAATAGAGTGTCACTATATATACAAATCAAATGCAAACAGCTCGGGTAAGTATAATGGAGGAGTACAGGCTAGAAAGTCCTTGTTAATAACAGCCTGCTATCGCCCAACTAATATAACCTGCCATGCACTGAAAGTACCTCTCAAGGTGCTAGGATACTGCAAGCATCGGTAACAAGAAGCTGGCTTCTCACACACTGATTATCAACATTACCAAATGCTAATATCCCTACTGGATGAGCAGTATCCAGTCCAACCTCTTACTAACTTAAAGCCAGAAAGTTGGTTTACTCCGAATCTCAAGGAAGTATCAAGTGTAGACCTTTCATTAAAATGACCACCAATGAAATTGAGTCCATAGAGACCCCCACTATTTACGAAGACAATCTAACCTCAGCAGAGAGAAGAGCCTTGATGGAACTAAGTCGTGAACCTAATATGGTCATAAAGGCGTCTGATAAAGGTGGCAATATTGTCCTCTTAGACAAAAGTAACTATATAGAGATGTGCATGGAACACCTCAAAGACAGACAGGCCTATAGCCACTTACCTAAGGATCCCACCACAGAATATTTGATTGAATTGAAATGTATCTTGGAAGCAGCAGAAATTGATGGCATTATCAGTAGGGATGAATATAAGTATATTCTCCCCAATATGACTCCAACTATCGCCACTTTCTATTGTCTCCCCAAGATCCATAAAAATCCAGACAAACCCCCAGGAAGACGCATTGTCTCAGGCAATAGGTCAATCACAGAAAGGAGCAGTCCATTTCTGGAAAAAATGTTACATTCTTTGGTTGTTAAATTAAAGTCTTACCTTCAAGACACTAAACAGACACTGATACTACTTGAAAATCTGGAAGTCCTCTCATACTGCCTTTTGGGCAGTCTCGATGTTGTAGCTCTTTACAACAATATTCCACACAACATAGGTCTACAAGCTACGTCTTACTTTCTCAATAAAACACCAGAATTCACACCAGCACAAAGTAACTTTATTGTTAAATTACTGGAGTACATTTTGACTCATAATTTCTTTGTGTTTAACGGACAATATTACCTGCAACTTAGAGGGACAGCTATGGGCACAGCATGCGCCCTAAGCTACGCCAACCTGTACTTATGTTGGTGGGAAGAGACCATATTGCCAGCTATCACCAAAGACCAGTATGACACATGTATCTATAGTTGGCATAGATACACTGATGACATACTGGTCTTCTGGCTAGGAGCAGTTTAAAAATTTCAAGATTTGGTAAGGTAGCTTAACGTGAACAATATCGGCCTTCAGCTCACACATGTTATAGACTCGGAACATCTTGTGTTCCTAGATCTAAACATTAAAGGACCACTATAGTGCCAGGAAAACATACTCGTTTTCCTGGCACTATAGTGCCCTGAGGGTGCCCCCACCCTCAGGGACCCCCTCCCGCCGGGCTCTGGGGAGAGTAAAGGGGTTAAAACTTCCCTTTCTCCAGCGCCGGGCAGGGAGCTCTCCTCCTCCGATCCTCCTCCTCTCCTCCCATTCGGCTGAATGTGCACGCGCGGCAAGAGCTGCGCGCGCATTCAGCCAGTCTCATAGGAAAGCATTATCAATGCTTTCCTATGGACGCTTGCGTGCTCTCACTGTGATTTCCACAGTGAGAATCACGCAAGCGCCTCTAGCGGCTGTCAGTGAGACAGCCACTAGAGGATTTGAGGGCTGGATTAACCCATTTATAAACATAGCAGTTTCTCTGAAACTGCTATGTTTATTTAAAAAATGGGTTAACCCTAGCTGGACCTGGCACCCAGACCACTTCATTAAGCTGAAGTGGTCTGGGTGCCTATAGTGATCCTTTAACATTTTTGAGGATGGCAAGGTTGAAACTGAACTTTTTTGAAAAGACACAGCAACCAATAGTTTGCTTAACTGGACAAGCTACCATACAGTGAGGTTGAAATCAGGAATACCATTTGGCCAGTACTTACGCGCAAGCCACCTTCCAATTGGAAGCTAAGAAGCTAAGGACTATGTTCAAACAGAAAGAATACCCCAATAGAATCCTTAAACGAGCCTACCAATGAGCACTGACAATAAATAGGAGCGAAAGCCTAAGAATCACCAAACCTAAGGCCGAAACAAAGATGACTCGCTGTATAGGCACATTTGATCTCTATTGAGACGCAATACAAAAAATTTCACAGAATTGGCCAATCTTACAACACAACATAGATCTAAGTGACAGTATTGGGAAATTTCCCCAAATTACAGCACGTAGGGCAAAAAAATCTTAAAGACATTTTGGTCCATAGCCATACTGAACTCATCAAATTACCACAATCCACCTGGTTAACACATACAACTGGAATCTACCGCTGTGGACACTGCAAGGCATGCCGATTTATTAAACCCATGAAACGGTGATCAGCTCCATAACTAAAAAGGAATATAAAATCAAGGAGTTTATAAATTCCAGTTCCACACGGGTGAACTATTTAATTACTTGTAGCTGTGGCATCCAATATGTAGGCAAAACCTACCAGCAACTCAAACGCAGGGTGCTACAGCATATCTGTTCAATTACAAATCCAAATATATCTACCCCAGTATCAAATCATGTCCGCAATTACCATCAGCCGACCCCACACACCTAATGTTTTAGGCATTGGAGAAACTTACTCTGAATACTAGAAAGGGGAACTTTAATACAACTTTACTTATGAAAGAGTCAAGATGGATTTACCATCTAAAAACATTATCACCGGATGGTCTCAAAGAAGAGTTTAATTTTACCCCCTTCATACACCAGTAATAACACCAATTTAGGAAACTAGGAATACAGCTGGTGTTCTCTACGTTATTAACATTATCCACTTATTAATACAATGTTGCGTTGTGAGTACCACAGTAATAATATAAGTCATTCTACATTGGACCCACTGTAATCTGTGGAGGTGGGAAGTTTTCAGTACCACCTTGTTTAGTAATTACTGGTACCCTCCACAAATTATACATTATTTGGATAATTAATAATCCAAACATTAAATTCCACAGTGTACCCAGTAAGATTATTATTTAATCGGGTTCAGCACTTAATGGACCAACTGGAATGCAAGTCAGAGTTTGACCATCAGGGGCACACTTTCTACAAGGGGTTAAAAGTTAGATTTAAATGTAATGTCGCTAGGATGTCCCTAACTTACATATACCATATAGTGACTCCACCTAAAGGAGGTCTTAAGAACCTTACGTCCTAAAGGAGGTCTTAAGAACCATTACTCTTCGTGGTTTTATCTTATTATAATAGTCCCCTTTTTGCGATGACTGAGTTATTAAACTTCAAGTTTAGGTTACAGATAATAGAAGAACTATACATCCAGGAAGGTGTTAACCAATTTATCAAAGAGATTTCCCCTCCCTTTGAGGGAATCTTTGCTACGTCATTACACACGTAGATTGCACTCACCAATTAGGAATTGCCACGTTTGACCAATAGGAAGACGTCGTCTCATATTTAAACCAGATGCAGTGTACCGACCGATTCCCCTCTGACGAGCCAGGTCAGACGAAACGTGCGCGTCAGGGGTTTATAGTGTGCTACTCTTATGACTTAGAGTTCAGCACATGGATTTGCGACCGCGCTACTGAGATTAATTATTCATTATATTTTACTTATAATTTTTTCTTATTAGTATTTTGTATCTAGCAGCCAGTGGGACTAGAGATAGGTACCGTCGAAGGCACAGGGGGATTATAGCTCTAGCATTAGCTCAGTGTCAGTTTGTCCGTATCCACTATAGCCTCACAGATGCAGTCTATATCGAGAGATCAGTCGCAATAACCTAACATTAAAATTACTGTTAGACCTTACTAACAGATAGCCTCCTCGTGAGGAAGATATCAGGACTTTTCAGTTACTTAGGCTTAGACCTATATATATCTTGTAATGTAGTACAGACTGACAATCGTTGTTAGCCCTAATTTCCACCTTAACGCTTCTGTTATATTGTTGCAGAATCCGAGTGACTTTAGATGCTCACTATATCCTCCTAATTTCTGTCACTGACTTGATCCTCTAGAATTTTACTGTGCTCTATAGTATCTTATTGCCTTGAGAGGTACTTATAGTGCACGGCAGGTTTCATTATTTGGGTGACAGCAGGCTGATTACTAACAAGGATTCTCTAGCCTGTACTCTTTCACGATACCTACCGGAGCTGTTTGTATTTATTTTGAATTAAGTGACACTTTTTGCAAAGTGGAGACCTTCTTACACCAAGCAATCAGAACTTTTAGGTTCCCCAGACTTTGGGCATTTGAATATATCAGCCGATATTGATTTTCCGAGCTATATTCCACACATATTAAGCCGCCTGTGGATTGCCTGTCAGTCCCGTGGAGATTGATATTCATTTCAACAGGTTACCGGTTAGTGCACGGCAGGTTATATTAGTTGGGCGATAGCAGGCTGTTATTAACAAGGACTTTCTAGCCTGTACTCCTCCATTATACTTACCCGAGCTGTTTGCATTTGATTTGTATATATAGTGACACTCTCTTTAAAGTGCCTCCAGGACCAATAGCCATCTCATTACACCAAGCATTTAGAAGGGCATTTACCATTAGTAGAGATATTATTGGATTAAATCCCGGCTGGAGGGGCGCTGAGCCTGGGATGCCATCTCTGTCGGCTCCCGCCTGGATCAAGCGTTAACCGCAAAAACTCGACACCAAATCGCTACATGACCACGCCACAACCACTAACCCACTCGGGGCACCGAGGGAAACAGGCGAATGCCCTTCTTTCAGCCCCCAAAGACCGGGAAGGCAAAGCGCAAAATTAAGGCCTGCTACCAGCCAACCCTCCGCTCCCTGGAGACATTCCTCGGAGGCTACCGGGGATATAACTAACCGAGAGCCGAGGAGGTGAGCACCGCAGCTTCCACACAATCCCCTACGACAATGAAACGCCGCACACAGAAAGGCCAGCAGAACTCACCAGCAGAACAACCCGACATTGGGGAAATGCTGCAACGCCAGACACAACCCAAGATGGCCGCGGAGGAGGCCTCCTCCGCACCAACGCGGCCTGCACAGCCAGCCCAAGCTCCGGCTACACAAAGTAATGGGCTACCAGCCCTCAAAGAAATAGGGGAACATAACTTGGCCACCAAGACCTCCAACGCTAATCAGTGCTAGCAACAACCAGGGCTAACAGAAGGGTAGCGCACGCTGAAACCCGTACCAATATTGTAACGCAACTTGTTAAAAATTACTTAAAATGTGCGCAAACCTATGTGACAAGTTAAGTAACCAGTTATGTACCATATACTATGCATCACTTCTGTCTCTGTCATTGACACGTTGACATGCACCTTTAAAGGGACACTGTAGGCACCCAGACCACTTCTGCCCATTGGAGTGGTCTGGGTGCCAACTCCCACTACCCTTAACCCTGCAAGTGTAATTATTGCAGTTTTTTATAAACTGCAATAATTACCTTGCAGGGTTAAGTCCTCCCCTAGTGGCTGTCTATTAGACAGCCACTAGAGGGAACTACCTGCTCTATAGCACAGGTTTTCTGTGCTAGAGCGTCGCTGGATGTCCTCACGCTGTGTGAGGACCTCCAGCGTCGCTCAATTCCCCATAGGAAAGAACTGAAAATCGTTTTCAATGCTTTCCTATGGGGTGTGCTAATGCGCATGCGCATTAGGTCTCCTCGGCCGGTGGGCGGGATCAGTCTCGCCCACCGGCCGACGTAGGCAGAAGGTGGAGAGGCGAGGGAGGAGCAGGCAGAGACATGGGACATGTCGCTGCCTCAGGTAAGTCACTGAAGGGGTTTTCACCCCTTCAGCAACTGGGGATTGGGGGGTGGGAGGGAGAGGAATCCTGCAGTGCCAGGAAAACTGATGGTTTTCCTGGCACTGGAGATTCCCTTTAAAATAAAGAATTAAAAAAAAAAAATCCCGGCTGGCATTTGATACTATTATACTTTCTTGAAATCCTCATTAGCAGATTTCGTACCTTAGTGCCATTTGACTATTTGTTCTTGTCATTTGACTATCTGTTAGTATACCATTAGGGTACTCTTATTAGGGTAACAAGTTTTAGCACCTATTTCAGGTTCACTTTTTGTACATTAGCACGTTTGGTTTTTCGGGATCATATTTATTTATAATAAAACTTTTTTTTATTTATTTTTCCTTTAGCTCTACCAGTCAAGTGCTTTGTCTGACAGTTATTCTATTTGTAGATCCAGACACTCATTCTTGAATTTAGAGTTTACTATCTACATTACCTAGGTACACTACCTTTGCTCCTTTATGTTATATTTGGGGTTACCCCTCGTTCTTCAAGTGTATCTAAAATTTGGCTCTATCCTTGCTATTTTGTTTTCTATCTCTGTATAAGGCTTTATTAAATATGTTTAAAAGTCACTGTTGCACTCGTACAGACTATATATGAGGCAGCTCGAACTTCCCAAATCAGAGTCTCTTCTTTATGGCCATAGGTAGACCTGGAAAGGGAATGCAGGGAAGAAGCTCCTTCATTAATGTCCTCAAATCCAATTAAATATGAGGTAATATGAAGAAATAAGAAAAAAATAAAACAGAATATAGTGTAGTATTTTCGTTGCAGGTAATAATAAATAGGAGAAAAGAAGTTCACTTACATTTTTCTGGAGCTTAGAATCAGCTCCATATATAAATGCGCTTGGATGGTATGATCCCCATCTATGGATATCCATGTGGTGGTCTAAGTAAAAAATCTACAATGTTACACCACTCTGGTTACATAGCTTGATTACTATAGAGTGTAGTATTGGGACATTTCTTACAAATTCAGACTGAAGAATAGAAGAGCAATCCCTATGCTGAATGCATAAAACTAGGTCAAAGAAGTAGATAAACAGGGCACAACAATCTTCTTTCAGCTACAGAACAGGGGGCCAGGAAAAATGTCTCCCCCCTCTAACCTCTCCCCCCCAACAAACAATAAAAAAACAACCTTGTATATCACTGTCCGAAAAGCAATATCATCCAAGCATTCTACTAAAATACCTTCCCAGGAGGTTTACCAAATGCACTCTATTTGTTTAACCTGAAAATAGTCAGTACATTTGTGACAAAACTCTGGGAAAACAAGCAAAGTCAACGTGCAATCCCAAAAAAAGCCACAAGATATTTTTTTCTGGGAAATATTTGTCCTTTATCTGTCCTGTTCTACAGAATTTGTTGGCGAAACTTGCTCCCTGAAGGGCCAGGAGAAATTCAGATTGCTGGGCAATCATATGATGTTTTAATAAAATAATCAACAGTTACAAATAGTTTAAATGCTAGACAAATACAAAAAAATAGGAGTATTATTAGGTTACAGAGTTGTACACAAGGCTTCAAAGTAAAGCATTAAGTAAAGGAAGTGCTCTCTGGAGCTAAGAGGCCGCTCACAGATAGAATAACCCCTAACGGGACCATAAATTTCTAGAAAGAATTGTCGCGTGCTACAATATTTCCTCTGGCTAGATAAATGGGTCACAACTGGAAATGGAAAATATTTTTTGAGGAACAGTTTGGACGACCAGGCTTTGTGTGATGAACATGTTTTGCAAAGAATGAATGTTCTGTGTACAGAATCCACAATGAGACATACAAACTGATAGCTACTTATTGAATCAATTTTCTAGAAATCGTATCTCTGTTTAAAGAGTTGTAGGAAGCGGTAAATGGTTTAAGATTATAAAATATAATTAAATTGTTCCTTTTACAGAAAAAAAAATGTAAACTTACAGCTTAAATAATATGACTTCAAAATGACCATATTTAATAAGTAACCATGATTATAGTAAATATTTAGTTAGGAAGGACAGAGGGTAAAGGGGTATTTTGAATTATGAAGCACTTGCTGTCGAGATGCTGAAAGCTGTAACTAAATCTTACCATTTTTATATGTCCATTGTCTGCAGAAAATCCCAAGATCAGGAAGTATATCTGACTAGTTTCACTGGTGAAAGTGGTGCTTTTCCCACAAACCCTAGCACAGCCTAGATTTATGCAATATGTAGGTTGGCTGTTTTGGGCAGTTTAATTCAGGAAATAAAAATACTAAAAATACATAGGTAGATAACAGCTGGTGAATTGTGGCTTTTATTTGCATGCTGATTCGTTATTTGTGATGATCTGCCATAGATAGTGATAACTGAACACTTTCCAATAGTCAAGGTGAAGCTATGCACCCCTTGTGCATTGATGTAAATAGGAACAGGGAGATCTTCTTGGCTACTTATTAAAAGCAAATCAGATGCACACTCAACTCTTGCACCAATATTATACCTGCCGCTACCCCAGCTAATCATATGTTCTACTTAGATTGAATTTAATAGTAAAGTGCTATGAATAGTAGATATATGTATTTATTCAAAATAACACACTCACTAAAAGAAACACCTTCGTAGATGTGACCCTAGTCATAGTTACAGACAGGCTGAGATGCAGAAAGTCCTTTCCCATATTTCAGGGATATTTTAGCCAATTGACTAAGCCTTCTATATTTATCCTGGCACTATATTGTTCCCATGATGTAACCCCAGGTATCCTGGGAAATATAATTCATTTTCCTGTAGTTTTGAGCTGTGTGCTACAGTTGCAGCATGTAACTAACATCACATGAAAAAATCAACACAATTGATAGTTAATTTTCAATGTTTTGTTAACTGGTGTAAAGCCCAGAGAAGTGATAGATCCACTTTAAAGTCTACTTGGAACCTGTTAAATCTCATTTGGTTCTACTAGTGCCTAGCGCCCTAGAAGCTCATTTGAATAACTTGATTATGTGTTATGTGGAGTGAACAAAACCCTAGCCCTGGAACATTCACTTCACAGTGATAGAAATAACATAAATATATAATTCATCTCTTTGATGACTGATGTTTTCCTCTGGTTTGTTGCTGTAGGAAGATGTTGCTGTAGGAAGATGCCAATTAAAATGTAAGTGGGAACACTAGGAGGCGATCTAATTCACAGAAGATGAATAGACAAAAAAAGAAAACCAGTCAGCTGCATGGAAGTTACTGTAATTTGCCTTTTTTTTCACCAACGATATACATATAAATCAGCTGTCAGCTTACTACTGAATATATATAAATCAGCTGGCAGCTTACTACTGAATTTAAAGAAGTTAAAAGGTCAGCTGTGAAGCCTGTCTCCGTATAAACCCATAAGTGCTACAGGTAAGTTTTTATATATTTGCTAAACTTCCCACCTTAGTAATCACTAACTGTTACTACCAGAGAAGTAACAGCTCTTAATTAACATGAAAATATCAAAATATACATTTCATATTAACACGCCATACAACTGTCATATGTCCCACTGTTATATAAGTAGCTGACCTGAATTTTTTTTCCAATTTGGCTAATTTAATTTAAATGTGAATTCCCCTGTCAATGAATATACACCGTGGATTACTTTACGCTGAATAAAGTTCCAGTTGTCCATTGCACCCCTGTCTCCCTCAGTCACATATTTAGTTTCTTCTACAGCCAGGGTGCTATAAGGTGTTTTAGAGAAACAGTATATATTATTTTTCTTCCCCATTTACCTGAACAGCACTCCAAACCTTTACCAGTTGGTAAAATATGTCACTTAAATTCACAAAGAAGGCTTTAGCAGCTTGTTGACACTTGTGCTGGCATGTGGGTATGCAATGACACTTTTAAACTCCCTCACTAATTAATTCAGGGGGCAACTTGAAGGTACAGAGTGCCTGGATGAGTTTACTTGAAATGTTAGACTGACACAACTGCTCGTTCTGTCTTTTTCCACACATATTCAATTTTTTGCAAGAGTTAACCATAATTGGTTTAAAGTTTCAGGAGCAAATTCTTCAAGCATGACATCATCTGTCTGGTTCCCTGATTTAATATTATATTGGACAACCTATCACTATTACATTTGTTAGTACATCTGCTGTGATAACAATATTTAAAGGAACACTATAGGGTCAGTAACACAAACATGTGTTCCTGACCCTATAGTGTTTAACCCACCATTTAGGTGGCTTGCCCGCCCCGTTTTGCCCCTTAAAAGGAATTAAAACTCACATTATTTCCAGTGCCGTGCGGGTCCGCCGTCGCTAGTTCTGCCCCCTTGGTGACATCCTCAGAATTGCTGATTTTTATCCAATCCAATGCTTTCCCCATGGGATTGGTTGAAATCGGCAAGGGGACGGGGCCAAATGCCGTTTTGGCCAGTCAGCACCTCCTCATAGAAATGCATTGAATCAATGCATCTCTATGAGGAAAATTCAGCATGTCCATGCAGAGCGTGGAGACGCTGCACTGCTTCCTAAGGAAGCATCTAAAGTGGCCATCTGAGGAGTGGCCACTTGGAGGTGTCCCTGGGGGCAATGTAAACACTGCCATTTTTCTGAGAATGCCTGAAGGCAATGATTATACTCACCAGGACAACTACATTAAGCTGTAGTTCTTCTGGCGACTAGTGTCCTTGTAACTGTTTTCCCAGATGATGAGTGTAAAGGTTATCGGTCTGGATTATCAAGGTAAATTTTAATTTAGAGGGGGCGGAGCCTGACCAGCAAACGGAGCAGTGGCAGGTTCGATGGGCTCCCACTACACTTGCCAAATATATGGAAATAAACAACGACACTAAGCCTGAAATTATGCCGCGATATGCCACCGAAGTCAGGGGCATCCCGGCGAATCATCTGATTCCTGAAGAGACACTCCATGATCGGGCACAAGAATCAGCAAGCTGCGGCCTGCGGTGGACGGGGCTGGAGAGAGACGGCCGCTCGCTTCACCCACACACCGGAGCCACAGATCTCCTACCCTCACCCCCCCCCCCCCCTCCCAGTGGGGGTGATCCTGGTCCACTCCCCGCAAGCAACCGGGCCAGAGAGGCTACAGGCTGCGTGGGCAAACAAGCATCCAACCAAAGCAGAGGCTCACACAATGGCGGAAGCCACGTGCTCCGCTAAACGCAGCGACAAAGGTGCCGACACTCTAACACGACTTAACGCTATACTCAATGCCTTCTGGGCAAAAATGGAGAGCAGGGAGAGGCAAGCGGAGATGGAGGCATACTCACACACAGGAACGACTGCACAGCCCACCTACAGCAGAGCAGCCATACCGTTGAAAGGAGCTCAGAGATGGCGCCATAGAAGGAGACCTTTCCCGCCAAAAAGGAAATCC
The DNA here is from genome assembly GCF_036172605.1 of Pelobates fuscus. Taxonomy (NCBI): domain Eukaryota; kingdom Metazoa; phylum Chordata; class Amphibia; order Anura; family Pelobatidae; genus Pelobates; species Pelobates fuscus. The sequence continues at coordinate 294,114,867 of NC_086322.1, forward strand.
AGACGGCTGCACCGCACATCACGACAGAACCCCCTTAAGCTCAACACCTCACCGACGGCAGCCACGAAGCTGAGGAGAGATAGCCATAGTTCCGGACGCCGCTGAAGAGGTCCCAACAGACCCCACTAGAAGCATCTTCCCCCGCCGCATCTCACACAGGTCATCAAAGCAACGGGCGGAAGGGCCCAATACTGGAACTTTCACAACTGGACTCTGTGTCAACCCGGCGGGGCATCGGCTAGACGCAATGCGGGACTGTAAACAAGGGCACAGCTAGCCCTACATAACACCCTGAAACACAGCAAGTAGAGCTTAAACACGTTTAACATATGGTACACTTTAAGTGCTACACATAACTCAAAACGAGTTTTAGGCGGAATGTATATAACAAAACGAATCCCTGGGTGAAGGGCATAGCTATCTTTACACTAAGTAGACCATCTTAACCCTCATATTCAGCAACATACAACTAGCCCTCGACCGGTATGTTAACCCTGCTGCCATTTATAGAATGCTTGTGGGACGAGTGCATATAACCAATCTATACTGTTAACTGTTTAGGTAACACGCATGCACTGCTTATTTACTATTCCTATATAACCATCTCGATACCTTGATACTAATACTACAACACTCTATTCTCTAAGCAGGTTATTGGATATATATTACATCTTGTTGTACTCATGTTCTTACTTTACAAAAAAAAAGTGCAGCTCCTCTTGACTACCGTATTTATCGGCGTATAACACGCACCGGCGTATAACACGCACCTCATTTTTAGAAAGAAATTCCAGGAAATTTCCCCCCCTCCCATAGTATTCCCCCCCCCTCATCCCATAGTGTTCCCCCCTCATCCCATAGTGTTCCCCCCTCATCCCATAGTGTCCCCCCTTTCCATAGTATTCCCCCCCTCCCATAGTATTCTCCCCCCCTCCCCTCCCATAGTATTCTCCCCCCCTCCCCTCCCATAGTATTCTCCCCCCTCCCCTCCCATAGTAATCTCCCCCTCCCCTGCCATAGTATTCTCCCCCCCTCCCCTCCCATAGTATTCTCCCCCCCTCCCCTCCCATAGTATTCTCCCCCCCTCCCCTCCCATAGTATTCTCCCCCTCCCCTCCCATAGTATTCTCCCCCTCCCCTCCCATAGTATTCTCTCCCCCTCCCCTGCCATAGTATTCTCCCCCCCTCCCCTCCCATAGTATTCTCCCCCCTCCCATAGTATTTTCCCCCCTCCCATAGTATTTTCACCCTCCCCTCCCATAGTATTCTCCCCCTCCCATAGTATTCTCCCCCCCTCCCCTCCCATAGTATTCTCCCCCCCTCCCCTCCCATAGTATTCTCCCCCCCTCCCCTCCCATAGTATTCTCCCCCCCTCTCCTCCCATAGTATTCTCCCCCCCTCTCCTCCCATAGTATTCTCCCCCCCTCCCCTCCCATAGTATTCTCCCGCCCTCCCCTCCCATAGTATTCTCCCCCCTCCCCTCCCATAGTATTCTCACCCCCTCCCCTCCCATAGTATTCTCCCCCCTCCCATAGTATTTTCCCCCCTCCCATAGTATTTTCACCCTCCCCTCCCATAGTATTCTCCCCCTCCCCTCCCATAGTATTCTCCCCCTCCCCTCCCATTCTCCCCTCCCCTCTTCTAGTATTCTCCCCCCTCCCATAGTGTACTTCCCCCCCCTCCCCTCCCCTCCCATAGTGTACTTCCCCCCCCTCCCCTCCCATAGTGTACTTCCCCCCCCCCTCCCCTCCCATAGTGTACTTCCCCCCCTCCCCTCCCATAGTGTACTTCCCCCCCCCCCCCCCCCTCCCCTCCAATAGTGTACTTCCCCTCCCATAATTACTTACCTGTCCTGAAGCGTGGGCCGGCTTCACAGCTTGCACCGCGGTACAGGAACTTTAATTTCATGTTCCGGTTTCCGGCGGGACTGAAAGGAAGTGTGCACACTATTGTGCACACTTCCTTTCAGTCCCGCCGGAAACCGGAACATGAAATTAAAGTTCCTGTACCGCGGTGCAAGCTGTGAAGCCGGCCCACGCTTCAGGACAGGTAAGTAATTATGGGATATCGGCGTATAACACGCACCCACGATTTTCCCCCTATTTTCAGGGGGGAAAAGTGCGTGTTATACGCCGATAAATACGGTATATATGCCAATTGTTAGCCATGATATTGTGTACTAAACATGTCAATGTTTAAGCTTGTACTTTCCTCTGCACTCAAAAATAAAGAATTTAAAAAAAATTGTATTATAAAAGTAATAAAAAAAGTATTACATCAGTAAGTGTAAATATTTAGCAGCACATGTATACACATTTTACCTAAAAAGTGATCTTGATTATATGAACCCACTTCTTTTGATGTAGACACAATTACAAACCAGTCAGAATAAAAAGAGAAATGAGATAACTGACCAATAACAATACATTTGTTCCAGCACATGGGGAGAATAGGAAAAAAGAGTTTGTGGAGCGGAATATTTTCCTTTTTGGTACTGCACACTAATGCCAAGACCTGGTATTAAGATAGAATTGCACACATAACAAGTGTGTCATGTAATACAGGAATACTGGTGCTACTTACCATCAAAAACTTTATTTAACCATTTCCGGCTGATGAGTGGATGGTTTATCTATCTGACTTTATCAATAAGAACCCAATTACCTTTGCTCCAATGCTAGGGAAGGGAGGTGACCCTGACTATATTTCTCCAATTTGTTTGTGTTAAAATTCTTGCAGCTGATATCTGACAACCTGTAAAATTAGGATACTGATATTAGTAAGTGCATATGAGTGTAATTTACCTATTATTAAAACTGAGTTAAAGCAATGTTGTTTTAAATATTTTCGCAACCATACTTCAGTAGCTTCAAATCATAAAAGTAAGAGGATAATGTTCAGTGTTAGAAAGCACCCCGTTATTAAGGCATTACCCCAAAAATAATGTTGCAACAAGTTGGAAAGCAATAAACTATGTGACAACTTGCACTACACATTTTTGTGGAAGGAAAGGTCAAAAACTGTTTAAGTAAGCACCAACTGTTATGAGACCCTCTCTATCACCCTGTTAATTCATGGGAAAGACAATGGGGGGTCTCAAGGTGACAATACATAGTTAAGGAAACACTCTGACACCCAGGGACCATCAGCACTCCATAAAAGACAAAATAAACAGTGAACTTGTGCACAGATCTCCTTGAGTTATGATGTCACCATGTGGACAACTGGACTCTACTAACTGGTATTCCAACAAAATTTATTTCAGGGACATTTTCTTAAAAGCTTGTGAACAGAAAGTGAATAACATCACGGGACAAAAAGGGAACTGATTCACATGAAGAAATGCAGTAAACAGCCCAAGTGGCAGCCATAGACACCCTCTATAGCAGTGTTTCCCAACCCAGTCCTCAAGGCACACCTACCAGTCCAGGATTTAAGGATTACCCAGTTTTGTCTAAGGTGTTTTTAGAAAAAAAAAAGAAAAAACACCTTAGACAAAACTGGGTAATCCTTAAATCCTGGACTGGTAGGTGTGCCTTGAGGACTGGGTTGGGAAACACTGCTCTAGAGGTCAGAGGTTAATGGCAGACCTTCTGATGTTGACCTGCTGTCATCCTTGACCACATTAATGTCTAACGCATAATGAAATGACACATTAAGATTTAATTTTAAGCATTCGTAAAATAATAAACGTTGTTCTTGTTTTTTTTAATACAAAGGCGTGTTATTCACAAATGAGCTGTACACTTTCACAGCGACAGCGAAGCGACCTTGACTCAAGATAACAGGAATGTAACAAATGTGTTTCCTTTTTCTCTCATTAAGATCAGGCAGAAGGAAACATTTAATTCTGTAATGCAGGGAATGGTATACAGAATCAGTTTCCTGAAACGAGGATGTGGACCTTATCTAGGAATGCCTGGCATCAATAACATGGTTTGAGTCTATGGGATTGGACGCAAAGCAATATATTACTTTTCAGGTAGTTGTGTACACAGATATGAAAACGTTACAACACTGTAGCACCCACTCCTCTGCGATATCCTTTATCGGTCATGTTCTCCACTGGGATGAAAATATAGAGCAGGGGTAGGCAACCTTTTAGCAGCACTGTGCCGATATAGGATTGTGATGTCCCGTAGCGTGCCGATCCTCAGGCCGGTCGCTACCAGGCAAGCTAACCAAGCAATTGCTTGGGGCCCCGAGCTGGCCTGGGCCCCCAAGCAGGGCCGGCCATTTCTATAAGGCTGCAGCCGCCTGAGCGCTCTATAGAGAGCCTCAGGCGGCTGCAGCACTGCCTTTCTCGTCATCTCCCCTTCCCTGTAGCGTGGCCGAGCTCCTCTTCCTCCTGTCAGTCCGGCTGGGTACCACGCGGTACAGGAGATTTAGTTTCCTATTCCCGGCCGGACTGACAGGAAGTGCACCCTGAGCTCTGCCACGCTACAGGGAAGGGGAGGTGACAAGAACATGGGGAGGGAGGGGGAGAGTAAAAAGAACATAGGCGGGGGAGTAAGAAGGACACGGGGGAGGGGAGTAAAAAGGACACAGGGGGAGGGGAATAAAAAGGACACAGGGGGAGGGGAATAAAAAGGACACAGGGGGAGGGGAATAAGAAGGACACAGGGGGAGGGGAATAAGAAGGACACAGGGAGGGTGGGAGGGGAGTAAGAAGGACATGGGGAGTAAGAAGAACATGGGGGGAGTAGTAAGAAGAACATAGGGAGGGGGAGGAGTAAGAAGAACATAGGGAGGAGTAAGAAGAACATAGGGAGGGGGAGGAGTAAGAAGAACTAGGGAGGGGGAGGAGATGAGAACACAGGGAAGGGGGAGGTGAGGAGAAAGGGAGATTAGGAGAACACGGAGGGGGTGAGGAGAAGGGGAGATGAAGAGAACACAGGGAGGGGTGGTGAGGAGAAGGGGAGATGAGGAGAACACAGGGAGGGGGTGAGGAGATGGGGAGAACACAGGGAGGGGGGGTGAGGAGAAGGGGAGATGGGGAGAACACAGGGAGGGGGGGTGAGGAGAAGGGGAGATGAGGAGAACACAGAGAGGGGGGTGAGGAGAAGGGGAGATGAGGAGAACACAGGGAGGGGGGAGAACACGGAGGGGGTGAGGAGAAGGGGAGATGAAGAGAACACAGGGAGGGGTGGTGAGGAGAAGGGGAGATGAGGAGAACACAGGGAGGGGTGGTGAGGAGAAGGGGAGATGAGGAGAACACAGGGAGGGGGTGAGGAGATGGGGAGAACACAGGGAGGGGGGGTGAGGAGAAGGGGAGATGAGGAGAACACAGGGAGGGGTGGTGAGGAGAAGGGGAGATGAAGAGAACACAGGGAGGGGTGGTGAGGAGAAGGGGAGATGAGGAGAACACAGGGAGGGGGTGAGGAGATGGGGAGAACACAGGGAGGGGGGGTGAGGAGAAGGGGAGATGGGGAGAACACAGGGAGGGGGGGTGAGGAGAAGGGGAGATGAGGAGAACACAGAGAGGGGGGTGAGGAGAAGGGGAGATGAGGAGAACACAGGGAGGGGGGAGAACACGGAGGGGGTGAGGAGAAGGGGAGATGAAGAGAACACAGGGAGGGGTGGTGAGGAGAAGGGGAGATGAGGAGAACACAGGGAGGGGTGGTGAGGAGAAGGGGAGATGAGGAGAACACAGGGAGGGGGTGAGGAGAAGGGGAGATGGGGAGAACACAGGGAGGGGGGGTGAGGAGAAGGGGAGATGGGGAGAACACAGGGAGGGGGGGTGAGGAGAAGGGGAGATGAGGAGAACACAGGGAGGGGGGTGAGGAGAAGGGGAGATGAGGAGAACACAGGGAGGGGGGAGAACACAGGGAGGGGGTGAGGAGAAGGGGAGATGAGGAGAACACAGGGAGGGGGTAAGGAGAAGGGGAGATGAGAACACAGGGAGGGGGTAAGGAGAAGGGGAGATGAGGAGAACACAGGGAGGGGGTAAGGAGAAGGGGAGATGAGGAGAACACAGGGAGGGGGTAAGGAGAAGGGGAGATGAGGAGAACACAGGGAGGGGGGGTAAGGAGAAGGGGAGATGAGGAGAACACAGGGAGGGGGGGGTAAGGAGAAGGGGAGATGAGGAGAACACAGGGAGGGGGGGTGAGGAGAAGGGGAGATGAGGAGAACACAGGGAGGGGGGGTGAGGAGAAGGGGAGATGAGGAGAACACAGGGAGGGGGTGAGGAGAAGGGGAGATGAGGAGAACACAGGGAGGAGGGTGAGGAGAACACAGGGAGAGGGGTGAGGAGAAGGGGAGATGAGGAGAACACAGGGAGGGGGGTGAGGAGAAGGGGAGATGAGGAGAACACAGGGAGGGGGTGAGGAGAAGGGGAGATGAGAACACAGGGAATTTTCAATTGTTGAACATTTTCAAGTTTTATGCACATTATATTGAACAGCAGTATTTGCACTGTAAACTTTTTTATTTATATAAAGTGTGGGTGAACTTAAACTGTATGGCTATGCTGTCGTTCCTGTAGGCTTTGCGTGCGGGGGGGGCGCACCATGTCCATTTTGCTTGGGGACCCCAAATTCCTTCAAACGGCCCTGCCGATCCTATTTTTTTAAATTGAGGTGTGTGTGCTGCCGTATTCTGCTTGTGTTATTTATACTGTAATTGCTTTGTATCGTTGTATTTGTGCGTATATGAGCTATTATATTGTATATGTTCATTAGTAGTTTATGGTATCGTGTATGATACATATGAATGTGGGCTGTGTATGAGGGCTGCTTGTGGAATTGTGTGTAGATGGATATGTCACATTGTGTGTTAGGTAGTGTATGGGGACTGTTTGGGGTTTTGCACGTGAGAGGCTGCATGTGGGATTTTGTGCATGTATGTAGATTGTTAGTGGTGTTGCGTTTGTGGGGATTGTGTGTATGTTTGTGTGTGGGCTGTTCGTATTATTTGTATGAGGGGAGGCTTATTCTGCAGGTCCTTGTATATCTAGCAGTGTGGGTCGCTTCCCAGGGTTCCAGTGGGGACCAGCCTGGGCAGGTACAGGTCAAGGACAGGAGCTGCAACATCAGCTGTGGGCTGCTCTACTACAGTGTGGATTCCCATTCACAAGTGCTGGGAGGAAGTGATCTAAGTGCTGCAATGCATAAATTGAGGATTGTCCTTCACTACCTCTTTGTATTAGCAGATATCTGAAGTTTCACTGAGACTCCTGATAGGCCAGACCCTGTTTGGCTCTAGCAGCCTTGAGTGCCGTGGAAAGACACCTCGAGTGCCGTGCTTGGCACTAGTGCCGTAGGTTGCCTACCTCTGATATAGAGCATAGTTTAAGATGAATGATAACTATTTTTACATCATACTTCCTATACATTCTGCCTCGATTATGAGGTCTTTCTGAAGATAGCCTGTCCATTAAAAATCATGCTATTTCCAGCTATAACATGACGACATTGCCCTATATTTTGCAATTTTAGATGCTGCCACAAGTTTCTACATGAGACCATACAAATGTCAGCTTTCTGCTCTTGCCTAAATGTAATACAGTAACCGTTAAACCAAACATCCGACGCAATGTGATTGTTTTTATTTGAAAGCTATGAGGAGGTTTTTCCATGTTATTCTTCTCCCATGGCTCAGACCTGCAGCTGAGAATTCATCTATCAGTTGTCTAGTCCAGATGTGTGACTCCTCAGATCTACCTATTACAAAGCCACAGTCAAATCACGTCACTGTCCTCACATTACTTCTCTCTTGCTGGTCAGCAAGAGAACCTATTTATGTGCTTGGTTGTCAGATTATTAGGTTACCTTAACAGAAAGCCCTCAGTAAATGCAATGTTATGGTAATTTAATATGGTCTTTATTACAGCCGTCCAGGGAAAAACCTAATGGCTTTTGGAGTTTTTACCACTTTGAATAAAAATAGGAAAGAATGCAAAATTTTGCTCTTTTTTTAATCCTTTTTTTCTGTAATAGCACTTATAAGAACTTGGGGACTTGAACAATTAATCATGATGGACACTGATGTTATGTACAAGGAGAGATCTAAATGTGAACCAATGGGCTAGATCAAGGGTGCCCAAAAGGTAGATCCCCAGATGTTTTAAGACTACAGTTTCACCCATGCTTTCCAATTCTAAAGGCATTCTACAGGCATGCAAAGCATCATGGGAGTTGTAGTTCTACAACATCTGGAATCTACCTTTTTGCCACCCCTGGGCTAGATAATTTAGCTTCACTTCATAACAGTAGTTATGTCTTGTGTGTTTTTTTGCCAAACTAATTACTATGTATCTGCTTGTATTGACTGACAGACACATGAAAAAATAGATAAATGAACCTGAGATTCAATGATCTAAGCTATGACATTAACTGCACAAAGTTCTAGCGCAGCAGTACAAGTGGCTGAAAAGACATAATATGCCTCCTTCTTCACAGAGGGATCTTACACATACTTCTACAAATACTGATCTCCTCACCTCTAAAAATACACTATTTCTTAGTCCCTCAGATGGCAACCATGTGCTCAGTAATAGCTGCACCTGAATACACACTGTCTGCCCATCTGTCTTCCTGCTGTCAGGGTGATCAGTGCTGTTTTAAGCTGAGCAGAGCTGCAGACCAGCGGGGTGCTCTGTATTAGCGGTGCTCTCGAGAGACCAGGTTAGGAGGAAGGAGAGCAGACATGAAATCTGACAAAACAGGGGTGTTACAGAATAGGTATCTCATAATCTCCACATCTGGGAAATATTGAGGAAGACGGACAGTAAGCCCTGTACACTTTACTGTTTCCTTGCTTTGGGGGGTAGAGGGCGGGGGGATGCATTGCAAAGCTGCTATGACATATACTTCCAAGGATGATTTCACTAGTTTGTAACTGGTGCTTGACAGTGTCCTAATTCAGATAAAGCAATTGTGACTAATGTCTATCGCTGCAGCTGTTGTGAACTATCTGGATTATTCAATAAACTTAAAACTGTTGAGAATTAACCAGACAGTTGTAAATTTTAGTCCGAAGAGGCCAAGCTGGGGAAAAAAAGCAGAGTTGGAGAATTTCTTATTCGGGCGTACAGTTTGGGCGAACAGTTTGCAATGCCCAGTTTAGCTCCCAGTTACATACACAATGCTGCTTGTGTATCATGACGCTTATTCAGCCGAATTACTTGTTGAGCATCAGGGAATACGTAGTCCTCAAATCTTGCAGCCACTGGTTAGCCATCTCTGTGCTACAAAAAAAAAAAAAAACAAAGCCTGGGAAACGTGGTTAGAGAAAGCGAAAGGTGTTTCACTGAGAAAATGTTCAAGAAATACTATAAACATGGGGTGTATATATTTGGCCCTTTAGGTTCTTGCTGAACAATAACTCCCATGATGCCACACCAACACGTCATTCCTTTAAGACTAATTCTGTGAAAACTCTGCTCGAAACAAAGAAAGAACACTTGCAAAAAAAAAGAAAAACACGTATAAAACTGGCTTAAAAATTGATCAAAAGGAGTAGAATGGCATAGCTAAGTAACTGGCAGTAAATTCCAAAGCGTGCAGCTGTCCTCATTTGTTACCCTGTTCTAAATTATCCCTTGACCTTTTTGGCATTCTGCAAACAAAATGCATTTTGTGGCTTCTAAACAAATCTAACAAACGACTTCAGTTTTTCATCCAGAAGCCAGCAAAGAAAACAGCCAGTCACCAGAAAACTGAGATCTTTCTACAACCGTCACACACAATCGTGTGACACAGTGTGCTCTCAGAAGTAACAAGAAAGGTGCAGATTTATCTCTTTCAGAGTCAATTAAGGATCAAAGTTAAACATTTCAAAAATGGATGGCCAACCGGTTTTATTTTCTACCACGTACGTCTCCGAGGTTCCCAAGTTCATAAATGAAGAGAGTAGCTGGAAAATCTGAGTAGTATAGAACACAGAAAACCACAAGGATCACATGATACAATAAAATCCTTCTGTTCATGCACTTTACCATGAAAACAATAAACTTAAACAGCATCATCATCTGGCATGAGGGTCCATAAAGTGTGAAAGTGGTGCAATGTTAGACACATGTAAAACACAAAGCACTGAGCTGCCGTGTTGTCACAGGTGGTTCTGACAGATGGACTGATTGCTTGTGTGAGTAATGTATACCCTGGTGTAAACGGAGGTACAAAGTACCAACCATACCACCTAACCAAAACTGCTCCATTATTTATACCACATTTTCACTTTAAAAAAAAAAATGGAATATAGATCATGTGTATATCTATGTATTTTCCATTTTGTTTCTGTTTGCATAATTTATTTTTTCAGTTGGACAACTGTTCAGGTTGTTCTGATCCTTAATTGTTTATTGATGTACATTGTTTCCTTGCTCTTATGTTTTATTGAAAACCAATAAAAATCAAGACATGAAGAAAAAAAAAAAAGATTCTGCCTACACTGCATATCAATATGTTAGCAAACTAAAAGTCCCATAAACCTTTAAGCTACCTAACAGTTAAAGGACAGGTATTTCACTTGTGTTGAACATCCCACTCAACCAAAGTATATACTTAAAGGAACACTCCAATAAAATAAATTATGAAAAAATTATGCATTATTTTATTGAGGGTATATCTCAATCAGGTTGAAAAAGCTGCAGATCTCTTGTCTGAAGCCTTTACAAGCCCTCCCTTTTTAACCCTGCCCAGACTTTCATCGGCTGTCCAATCACAGACTTCCCAATGAAGCTCAATGAGAAGTCTTTGCATGGTAACAAGGTTAAAGGAACACTATAGCGTTAATTTATAAATGTGCCAAAAACATGAAAAAATTAAGACACATTCTTCATACACAAAGCACTTCAGCAAGTTTTTTAGTTGTGTGAAGGGTCCCTTTAAAAAAAGAACTGTCACTTTTCTTATAGAAACAATCCCTCTTTCATGCTGGTCAGTAAAGGTTACTGAAGAATTTCCTGTGGTGAAGAATGCTGCAAAGCATTTAGCACACTTACCTACACAACACATCTGGGCTCTTGTGCTGCCACTTCCCAAATATGTGTCAGACATGGGCATGCATGCTCTGGCAAAATCTTTCTCGGCATGCTTCAATGGTTCCATAAATGCACACTCTCCATCTCAGATCTGGGCAGACATCATCATGGTGTTTGGCAATTTGATAATCTCGAACATGGTTCAGATCTACAAAAAAACAACCCAAAAAAACAAGTCAATCCATAGCTAAATTTTACTTAGCAGTGGGTATGTGCAGCAATCCCAAAAGGGGCAGGTACTTTCAATCATATTAAGCAAAAAAAATATATAATTCTCAGCACATTATACAAGCAGCAAAATGTAGAAATATCTATCTATGATGTAAAAACAAAAAACAGAGTCAATCATATGCATTCATAAAAAGTAAAGCCTATTGTTGCATCTATGTACTGAAGTTGAACCCCCCAGAGTAATATATAGGCTGTCTTACAGTGACACTGTCACTTGCGGGTCATTCTCATTTTTTTTTTTTTTGCAAAGGCTCCCAAGGTGTTATGTCCACTGTTAAAGTTGCACCTGTAGCAAGAGTACTGCATTTTTCGGAATTTAGTTATTTACATAATTTGGAATATATATGGCCGCAGGCAGGCTCCGCAAAGGAGATCAAGGATCTCCCTCACGGGGCCAGTGCATCCTTCTGTGGCAAAATGGAGAGCTCATGCAAATCTCTGTAGGTACCACTGCTTGGTGCGGATTGAACGTATTCCTCTCTAGAGCACTGGACTGTTATAGCATTACCGTGGGTTACCACTCAAGTTCCACAAAGTACTGGGTTTCCTGGGTTTCCCGGGCGGTGGTGCAGTTTGGACTCATTAAGTATCACCAGGGATAAATGTGCCTCCACTCTCTGGCAAAACTTTTAATAAAACTAATACAAAATGAAAACAATATTTTGACAAACATTGCATCCCCTACACACTCAGGTTTCCCTATACACACCACATTCTTTACACACAATTATAACGCATACCACATCCCCTATAAGAACACACACACTACATCCTCTGTACAAACATTCTCACTAGATCCTCTATAACCACAAACATAAGTCCCCTATAACCACAGAATACATCCCATATAAACATAGGTTCATGGAGTGCCATTCATACATTGCTTTAATGTTTTGCTTTGTTATTAACCCTGCACCTACTGGTGCTTGTGCTGCCTCAACCGATAACAGTTAACTTCCTGACTCTGCTTGTGAACTAACAAATTAAGATGTTCATCAGTTGCAATTTGGATGTTGGTGAAATACTATTACACTACCTACGCTTTCTATTGAAATTCCGGAAAACTGCACCAACGTTAATTTGCATATTCAGTGGGAAAAGTCAAATATGCAACTGATTTACTTTTACCCAACAGATTTATATGTTTATTTTTAATCCTGTTTGGCTCTTTTAAACAAACCATCCAACTGGGCTGCATATTCAGTGCCACCTCCTGTTGACTTTTTTTTAGGTTAAATGGTGCATCTGTTCATTTAACAAAGCAGAGATCTGTGAAGAAGTGTCTGTTGATTCCACAAGAAAGTAATCTTCTTTTCCCACATTAAATACTTTATTCATGTCTATGGCTTGGGAAGCTGCAGTGTGCCAGATATAACAGTTCTAAGGTGTCTTGTATGTCACCAGCCGTTGGAGTAGATAAACACACTAATGTGTCAGTGCACCAAAACCTTTCTAATCCCATACTAATTGCTAGTAAGCACTAATTGTCCCATCAAAAAAAAAAAAAGTATACTGTTGTTCACTAAACTGAGACGTTAGAAGTAACATAGGAACTGCAATGTCCAAGTCAAAATAGCTGAACAGGAAATTAAGCTAAGATTAATAGTTTTTTTTTTCAGTTTTGCTAATTTGGATTGGCGATTATCAGTAATGGCGCAGCAGTGAGACCGGCACTGCAAGAGATAAAAGGTAAGTACAACAGCTTTATTTTAACTTTTAAAGGAAGGTCGTCATTTTAAATCACTGGATAGAAATTAGTTTGAAATCAGTTTTAAAAAGCCTTGCTAACAGGTGAAACGCGTTAGTGTTTTATACAGCCTTTTTGCTATATATTTTTTTATTGTATTTGTCTCCAATAAAGATAGCGAATTTAAGTTATTTTGGAGCCTTCCAGTCTATCTTTTTAAACACCACAATTTCATCATCAAGAACTTGAGGACTCGCAAGTGATATCCTTGGTGGGGATTATTCCACCTATGCTTCCTATACTGAGCAATATTCCTTTTCCTCCCCGCTTGTGAGTATACCTCCTCCTTTTTAGAGAGCACTATATTGTGTTTTTATTTCTCCTCCTAAACACAGAGGATACCAGTTTTGGCACTATCTGATACCAGAACATCCTTACTGTCCTTACCTCGTAGACACCTAGAGAGTGTACCAGGACCATCATCATATCCATAGACGGGGATTGTACCGTCCAGGCGCATATATCTGGAGCTGAATATAAAAATTTTAAGTGCAAATTTTTCTTTATTTACCACTATCAGCTATTTAACATACTACACTATATCCATGTCCTCTCCTCTCTCCCCTATATTGCAATGAGCTTGAGAAGACTACTACAGGCGCTGCTTCCTGACACTACCTTCTATATCTACCGTTCTGCCAAAAAAGAAGAGGCTCTGGTTCCAGGGAAGTTCTAGCAGCCATATTACAAGCACTGATATATTCCACCCCTTACTTACTTGTACCAATATATGTACAATCAAAGGAGGGCGGATAGGAGTAATTTTTGCAAGTTTGTTGCAGTTACAAGCAACTACGTAAACAAAAACGGACAGGGAACACATGGAACCGTAATTTCTTCCTTTCAAAATTAGCAAAGTTTGTTATGGTACATGAGTGGACCCTTTAAGATTTTTTTTCATTAATTTTTCACATTTTCTGAAGAACTAAACTTTATAAGTATTAATGAAGCATAAAATAATACATATTTGCTCTGCCGGACAATCCACAATTGTTTCAATTGAGAAAAATCCTTCTGCGTTTCCCTAGGCCTGTAGGTTAAGCTGTTTGAACAAAAAACAAGTGGACTGCTCTAAAAAATTCCCACCTGCAGCCTTCTCTGTGGGTGGGGGTACAGTCTCTGCCACTGAAACAAAACAGTCTCCAATTCAGAGGAGGGATCAGGGTGTGACTAGGGCCATAAAACTATCACACAGTATATGAGAAGGACAAAAGGAAGCTGTGCTGTTAGCTAGCTCATAAAACCAATCTAAATATTTTGCTAGGTAGACATACGATTGCTGAAGGGGTCCGTGCATATAGTGGACAGAGGTTAAAAGGATTAATTGAGAGCCATTGTGCATGTTCCTACCCAGAATCCCTAGTTGCAATGAATATACTGCATACAGAAGTCTGTAGGAAAAACATTGACTTTTCTGTGTCATTATTTGCCACATTATTTCTGTGTTGCTGCACTCAATAATCCCCTGTTGTCCTTGCTGTATCTGTATTCTAGTGATCTCTACTACCATAGCTGCTTTTTGGTACATAAACATGTTAAAGTGACACTATAGTCACCAGAACAACTACAGCTTATTGCATTTGTTCTAGTAAGTAGAATCATTACCTTCAGGCTCTGTGCTGTAAACACTATCTTTTCAGAGAAAATGCAGTGTTTACATTACAGCCTAGTGATACCTTCACTGGCCACGCCTCAGATGGCTGTTAGAGATCCTTCCTGGGTCATGGCTGCCTAAAATTCATCCAAACATTCCGTGTCTCCTCCCTCTGCATGCAGACACTGAATTTTCCTCATAGAGATTAATTGATTCAATGTATCTCTATGAGGAGATGCTGATTGACCAGGGCTGTGTTTAAATCATGCTGGCTCTGCCCCTGATCTGCCTCCTTGTCAGTCTCAGTCAATTATATAGGGAAGAATTATGATTGGATCAGGCTACCACTTCTGATGATGTCAGCAGACTGCTTGTTTTTCTGAGTCTAACAGCATGCAGATATACAGCTTCTGGCTTGAATACAGTATGATTTTGCTATATTTATGGAGGCATGAGGGGCCCAGGGGGGCTAGATGGTGGTTTTAACACTATAGGGTCAGGAATACATGTTTGTGTTTCTGACCCTATAGTGATCCTTTAAGTAACAAAACACTGCATATCAATGGCCTGTATTTATGAAGAAGGCTAATCATTCAACAAAGCACACTATCCTCGTCCAAATGTAACTATGTATGTATGTATGTATGAATAAGAAGTATTATTTACCTAGGGTAGAGCACCCGGCCGAAAAAATAAATCTGTTCAGCAGCATTTTATCAGTGATTTATTAAGCAACATATTTGTTTATATATGGAATACATCCATTCCTACAAAAATGACCATCTGGCTGCGATGTATGAGCATGCAGTTGCCATCTTTCTTGAAAAAGTTAAAAATATTGCTTGAGCGAATTTGCATCACAGAACATAGAGACACCAGATGTTACCTAACGTCATAGGAAGCAACAAAAGAGAAAAATATTATTTTTGAAGCACTAACAAATTCTGCAGTGCTGTACAATAAGTCGACTAACAGACAAGTATTTCCAACAAGACGAGTTGGACGCACAGGAACACAAGGAAGGGTTTGTTTTTTGGGATGACACTGTTGAAGGAGAGGAGGCAAGGTGGGTTAGAAAGGTGAAGGAAGGGAAAGCTATTAACAGATTAATTGATATACTTTCCTAAAGAAGTAAATTTTTAATGATCTATTGAAGGAACTGAGACGGGGTGAGAGTCTAGGAGAGAAGGTAAGGAAGTTCCATAGGAGAAGTTCTTGAACTTTCAAATCTTCTCTAGGAGAAGCCCTAGAGAAGTATTAAAGGTGGGCGTCAAATGTGCAAGTATGAACAGAGTATAGACGCAGGCCACTACGCCAATGCCCCTTTAGACCCATGCTCCTACCAACGCTTCGATAGATTGTAGGGGTCTGGACAGGGCACACTTGGGTATTTGTGAGGATAGATAGGTAAGAGCAGCGTTATGTAGAGATTTGTAAGCAAGCACCACAATATTAAATTGAGCCCTAAATCTGAAGGACTGACAGGGCAGGAAAATGAGCCTAGCTGCTACATTTATTATAGACTGTAACGGGGCAAGCTTGAAACCGAGAAGAGGATTGCAGTAGTCAAAGCGAGAGATGATAGCCGCATCTTATTTTGAGACGGAAGTGGCAAGATTGGGCGAGTGACTTGACATGAGGGTTAAGAGAGAGGCTGGAGTCAAAGAAAATACCTAGGCAGCGTGCCTGTGACGTAGAGCAGATGGTAGTGACATGGGCTTGGAGGAAGACAGTCACAGGAGAAGCAACACCTGAGCGAGGAAAGGTGAGAAGTACTGTTTTTAAGGAAGCTGGCAGCCATCCAGTTGAAAATAGCAGAGAGGCAGTCAGAGACACAAACTAAGAGGGAGGTGAGAGTTTAGAAGGGGACAGATAGATTGCATTTCACCAACATTGAAGTGATATTGGTAGCCAAAACAGCTTATGAGAGGGAGGCAGTATAAACCGAGACCAGTAGAGGACAGAAAAAGAGTATGTATTTGTAAAAAGACTGACAGAGAGCTCTAGTGTTAACTGAAAAAAATAACAATGTGAACAGTTATGCTTGCAGTGATAGATAGACAGGTAGAACAGTAAACAAATATGGAACTGAATACAGTAATATGCAGGCCAGCTCCTGGAAAATATTAACATTGTATGGGAGTGAGCAGACGACGCTTAAGGGGAGGCGCAGAGGAGACACATCTAGCTGTGTATAAACTCTTATAGCAGTCAGCCAGATGGGAGAGAGAGGGCATTGAAACGATCTACGGAAGCTACAGTGCTACCCCCATTTCCCTAGTCTTAATCTTTGGAACACACCTGGTCATTTTTACTAGAGAGATTCTCCCCAGATTCTGCAAGGTTCCTACTTTGTGTAATTAGCCCCAGGGAAATGTGTTGTATTAAAATTCATATTGCACTTTATATAAGTGTATGTTTGGGCCCGGGGTGGAGCACTTGGAGAGTAGGGTGGGCCAGTGCCCCACTCCACATTTTGGAGGTTGTTTGGAATCTACAGGTGAGGAGTCCAGTTCCAGAGTTTCTACACTCTGAATTACCTCACCTGAAAAAGATTGTTAATTGCAGGTGCTATTAAGTACTCCCCTGCCAAAAAGGTGTAGAGGTTGTGTTTGCTTCCTGTGAGTGGAAAGAGAGAGCTGAAAGAACCTAAAACAGTAAGGTGGATATTTAGGTTTATTTATGTTGGGAAATGGACAAGCCATCCAGCCCATATAGTGTATAATTTTGTTAAAGGGACTCTACAGTGCCAGAAAAATAAACAGTTTTCCTGGCACTAGAGAATCCTACAATGCCCCCCTCCCTCCTGCCTCCCATCCCATGTTGCAGAAGGGGTTAAAACCCCTTCAGACACTTCCCTGAATCCAGCGCCGATGTCCCTCGGCGCTGGGTCAGGCTCTGCCCACGCTCCTCCCCCGCTTTATTCAATGCTTTCCTATGGGGATTCCGGCGACGCTGGAGGTCCTCATGCAGAGTGTGAGGAAGTCCAGCGTTGTTTAAGCGACCAAAAAGTCATTTAAGAACCCAGAAGTCCCTCTAGTGGCTGTCTGATAGACAGCCACCATAGGAGGACTTAACCCTGCAAGGTAATTATTGCAGTTTATAAAAACTGCAATAATTACACTTGCAGGATTAAGGGTGATTGGGAGTTGGCTCCCAGACCACTCCAATGGGCTTAAGTGGTCTGGGTGCCTGGAGTGCCCCTTTAAGTTAGTGCACAGAAGAGCAAGGATTTTGGTTTTCTTTATTTTGTTACACTTTGTTATACCTTGCTGAACATTGTTGAATTTTGGAACCACAATAAAAAGAGCAAGTAAATTTACCTCATCCATCGTGTGATGTGTCACTGAAGCCTGAAAAGACTGTGTGTAACACCCTAATCCCAGGACAAGGTACCAAAGGAACTTTTGTCACAATATATATACACACGGTCGGCCGAAATTCAGAATAGTGTTTGAGGGGTCAATAACGTTTTTAAAATAAATAAACCAATATCAATTACATTACATACATTGATGCTTTAAGGAACGCTATAGGGTCAGGAATACAAATGTATATTCCTGCCCCTATTGTGTTAAAAACACTATTTAGGTGGCAGACCTTGGAATAGAGATCCTCAGAATTGACAATCTCAGCCAATCCAATGCTTTCTGACCCAGGAAGAACCTCTAGTGGCCATCTGTGTGACTGCCTCTGGTGATGTCCATAGGCAGCAATGCAAACACTGCCTTTTCTCTAAAAAAAGGCAGTGTTTATATTAAAACGCCTACAGAGGCTGACTAAACTCATCAAAACAACTACATTAAGCTGTTGTTGTTCTAGTGACTATAGTGTCCCTTTAACACATGGCTATTTTTTTTTTTTTACTAGGTGCAGAAGATATCTTTTAAATGAGCTCCATTTGCCTTCTCACAAAGTCAGGCTCTTCCGATTGCATTGTTCGTAACATTAGTTAATATTTGAGGTTCTAGAGCTCAAATTTCTGCATGGATATGCTCCTTGAGCTGCTCAAGTGTACTCGGTTTGTTCATGTAAATCCGCTCCTTCACATATCCCCACAGGAAGTAATCGGGAGCTGAAAGGACAGGCGTACGTGGCAGCCAATTAATGTGGGAATTTCTTGAAATTATTCCCTTGCCGAACAGTTGTTTCAGGAGGTCCAATGTGGCCCATCTTTTGAAAGCACATTTCCTCTTTGCATCAAAATAATGGACCTGACATTTTGAAAATAATATTCCACTATTTTTACTCTTTCCTTTGTAAAATTACATATGATGAATTTCCAAAGGCTCAAATACTACTATGAATTTTGGCCCACCCTCTATATTATAAACATAAATAAATATTATATTTATAAAACATTATCGGAAACAATGACTATTATGAAATACTTTTTTATAGAAACACAAACGTTGGATGTCATTTTGAAAAAATGCAGTACACAAAAAAAAATGGCACGGATTGACTAAACTACAAATTTTAGTGAGCTGACATGTAGCCAAGTTTAGAAATATTTTCAAGCACAGCCACGCTGCACAGTTTCCTTCCAAGTCTAGTACTCTGGTCCAAATTTTTCAATTTGGTAGGCAACTCACCTCAACTTCAGTGTTGTTATTATTATTATTGCCATTTTGTGGATAAATCCCTAAGTGTCTCCCGTTACATCTTGTATGCAAGTCCAACATTAAAAAAAGTCTATATAATAGAAAGGAGTGTGACTTCAACTCTCCTGCTAGACAAACCCAGCCAGTAATCAGACAGGAGGTGAAATTTCACTCTTTTGCAAGATTTCCATTATACATTTGGTCTTAAAGCTCTCGTTTCAGAAGACGTGTCTGAATAATGCACTGTTTTGGAATAATTTACTGAGTAATGGCAGACAAATGGAAAAGGAAAATTGCCCCCTTGTGTCCTTTCCCGCTAGAAGACCTGTTTCCGTTCTAAAGGGAAGACAGATCTTAACCCTTGCTGAGTTTAGTCATTAGAAATGCATTAGATTGGGGAGGGGGGTAAGAGAAGGGAAAAAAATAATATTAGTGTTCAGTAACAGTACAAAATAAAATAATTTCACTAACTATTACGCCTGGAAAATGTATATAGTCTAAAACAGACTGTAGAGTGCATCCATACTCGGTACACATATCTTCGTAATATAGTGACAGGTTAAATTGATGTAACTGAAGCTTGGTGTCACAGTGACTTTTTAATGCCCAACTTAAACAAGATGTGATCAGTGTAAACAGTAATGTAATATATTTGGGTAGGAAAGATTAAAATTCAAGCCCAGGTTATTAAAACACATTTAAATCCTGTGAAGCTTAGATTTCAAATTGCGCACACCAAAATCCACCCTTATTTGGTTTTTGCAATGGGAAATACTACTCCACCTGGAAGAAAAAACTGTAGAGTTTTATTTAACAGTACGAAATAGAGAAATATTTAATAGTTTAATTTTTTTACAGCACATACGCCACCACGTGGATTTAGCATTAATCCCCGGCTAGACATCTGTACAGTCAGATGGCAGCAACCATGCAAGATTTAACTCAAATTACTGGCACACAGTAAGGATAAAGAACAGCTTCATTAATGTAGCTTCCTTATTTGACTGATGCCAGGAAGCCATGACATAATAAAAAGTGGATAACAGGAGTGAAAGGAGAGCTAAGAAAATAGTTTGCCTAAACAGGAGCAGATGATAGAGGAAGTCTCTCAGTAATATTTCATTTCTCCGGGAAGTCAGAGATAAGATAAACATCGCCTTTTAACCATGCTGCACAAATTCTTTTTGAAAAGCACTTTTTTGGGGATGTGGCAAAATACCAATCTGTTCCAAGCTGGATTTAAGAGTGTGTAGCACAAAAAAAAATGGCCTAGAATACATGAGTAGAATGGCACTCGGTTTAAGTACTACATTGTCTGTCTATGAACAGATGACACCTACAAAGAAGTGCACCTGTTGTTCAAAAATAACACCTCAAAGAGTTTGTTTGATCAAGGGTCTTGCTTAAAAACATGTAGATCACAAGAGAGACTTTGCTTTTAATGTTGTTTATGTAGAAGTCGATGATGAAACTGGTCTGTAAGCTTTCTTACCTTGCAACAAACATTTGCAGTAAAAGTACCTAGCATGCCAGCTGCAAATTAAAATCCACCTCTTTTTTATCATACTCACTAAAGATGGAACTAACATTGTGGTAACAATTCAATTTTTACTCACTGCAGTAAATACTATTGAAGCATATAGTGTGTTTATATGTGCAGCAGAATTAAAGGGGCTCTCTCAGCATAAGTGTTTAACCCCTTAAGGACACATGACATGTGTGACACGTCATGATTCCCTTTTATTCCAGAAGTTTGGTCCTTAAGGGGTTAAAACTAGGCTCTACAAAGCCAAGCTAGTGCGTAGAGCGAAGCTATGTGAAAGTACTATCTGTTAATCAGCTGCCAATTCAGATGAAATTTGACAGCGTGTGCTAAAGTGCTCTGAGATTCCTCCAGGACCCAAGGGGCAAAAATTATTAATATGGATTTTGCTGTGTGATGGAGCCCTCATGCACAAGCCACAATGACGACACAATGTCATTCTCTGGCTGTTGGCTGGGTCTAGAGGTCATGAATCTGCCAGGAACGTTCCACTTTAAAGTAAACCTGTCATCTTTAACAAAAATAAAGAAATAAAGAAAAAACACACAGCTTGTCTAACAAAGGCCTCGATTGAATTATTTTGGATACGCTTTTCAAATGATCACAGTTTGTTAAAAAAAATAATTTCAAATGGTGTATCAAAAAATTGCCCATAGACTTTATAGGAACAGTACAAGCATGTATTCCTAAATCTATAGTTTTACCTTACCTATTTTAGTCTGTCCCCAAGCCCCATTAGAGTAAAAAAGGTGAATTTTACTTACCTTTACTTCTTTGCCATGCTGCTGCTCAGACTCGTTGACTGAGATCATCAGAATTGATGATCTCAGTCAATCCAGTGGTTCCCTTATAGGGAACGTTGGGAAGCTAGTGTACATGCTTGGCAAATTGTTGCTCTAAACAAAGCATTCGATTGACAACAAAGTCTGACACGGTTCTTATAGTGGACGCGCCTATAGTGGCCATCTCGTGTTTTACTTTGCAAAGTTAAGACATGAAGGCCACTGCACCCAGGCCACTTCATTAAGATGACGTGATCTAGTTGCTTTTAGTGGTCTTTTAATGGTGACTTATGTATATATATAATTTGAAAAGTTATCTCTAACAGATGGTGATTATCTGAAATACTTATCTAAAAGGATTAAATCAAGGCCATAATCCTATACTTTTTACAGGCGATTCCAAAGTCAGATTTATCCTACCGTGTATTTTTACACGTGAGCAATAACATAGAACAATGGACTTTGCGGGATCCTGCATGTTTGACGTTAGCGGGTTAATCTCTTGCGTATGCACAAAACGCACCTAAGACCCTGGTCATGAACAATTATCAGCTGCATAAATGAGACTAATAATCAGCATAAAATAATGATTGAGCATTTTTACACCGGATCTAAATGTTATACTTGGGAAAAAAAATAGCCCTTACTTTACTGTATACTGGAAAAAAAGCAATAAGCTGTTTTGATGAAATTCATCTTCATTTAAAGCTGTGAAATGACAGCTTCCTTTAATCTTTAACTCAACATCAACCAATTCATATGATCGCAAACAGAATCTTGGGTTCTCGGGAGGACATGACTCATCCAATATCAGGTGTGAGCTGCAAACATGGGAACTAGTAAAACAGGGCTCAAAACACTGATAATGTCCACGGATGGTTGCTTTTACCGACAGACCTATAGCTGGGCCTTGAACACCAAGATCGACTAAATTCTATCTCTCAGTCAGTCATCTCTGACACAGATTGTCATGTGAGCAGAGTATACCATCCCTGTACTCTCCTCGCCACTTCTTTTTAGACATGAGCAATTTGTTTCAGTCCAAATTTAAATTTCGGAAGTGCCGAACCGAACCGAATTTCGGAAGTGCCGAAGTGCTTCGGTTTTATGAAAAGTGGCAAAACAGGAGAGGGAGAGAAAATTACAGGAATGATGACAGGAATCTAAACCTAACCCTAGCCCTACTCCTAACCTAACCACAGCCCTAACAATACCGCTACCCCTAGTAGGGTTAGGGGTAGAGTTACAATTAGGGGTAGGATTAGGTTAGTGTTGTGGTAAGGCTAAGGATATGGAATTGCCAAAGTGCGAATTTAGGAAGTGCTGAACCAAACCGCCGAATTCCTGAATTTCGGATTGCTGAACCGAGCCGCCGAATTGCCGAAGTCCCGAATTTCGGAAGTGCCGAACCAAATTACTCTTTAGAGCCCTTGAAAATTTAGATTACCTCTTTCTCTCCTTTGTGGTCTGACATATGATGCTAGCTCAAAAACAACACGTTCCCACTAGATAAACAACCTCCACAGCTTTGGCATTCCATCTGAGAGTTTTTCAGACTAACCTCCAATATACTGATAACATTCTACCTGCTTCTTACACCGAATATTTATGGGGGAAGAAACTTGGTATGTCCATTTCTCTGATACAGAAGCAAAATGTATGTGTCCTAGAACATCAATTACAAATATCAATATTTGCTTTGCAACACTGTAAAATATTTACTTTCTAGATCCATTGGCATGGATTCTTAGTCTGAAAAGTTGTTTGGTCTAGCTAAAGATGATGATAACCAGATCATGACATTTAACTGTTAATTCATGTAAAATTAAATAAATATGGTTAAAAAATTTTTTAAAAAAAAGATTGTTTACCGCTCTCTATCTATTGATGACACTTGTTTTCAGCTTTATGGGGATATTCGGATACCCTTTCCTCCTCATCTTTTTCCTATTCTCCCCCCCCCCCCCCACCCCTTTTGTTCATGCCTTACATTTTCATTCCAGAGCGACTGTTGTTTCTTGATCTGCATTCTTTGATTATGACTCTCTAATTGTATTTCTATTAGAAATTAAATTAAGAGTTTCAAAAGCAGAAAAAAAGGAGAAGTTTTTTTTTATTATCAACTTCATAATCAAAGTGATCCCTAGTTACACATGCTTCAGTAATGTAGGGGAAATTCTAAGGGCTCGCATAGGTTTACAAACTGACTGCTCTCTACCTGCCTTCCATCACCACTTATGTTAGCAGTCCATTTTATAACTTCAAAGCCATCAACGAAAGGAATCCGATACGCTGCTAAAATGGAGCATCACTTTCCATCTAACCTTAAGTAAAGGATTTTTCATTATTTGCTCGGCCTGTGGGATGAAAGGACCCTGAAAGGCAGTTACATTGACCTTTAACATGTTTCTTTGTAATTATAGCATCCCTTCTTTCCAGGAATAAACTCACTTTGGCACTGTAATCTTAAAGGAATACGGCAGTGTTAGGAATAAAAGCAGGTATTACTAATGCAGTAGTGTTCTACTAATTATTTAGGTGACGCATCCCTCCCCTCCTCTATTAGCCATAGACTGTAAGCAGGGTCCTCATCGACCTACTGTTCCTGTAACATTTTGTATTTGTCTCATTTATTGTTAAAGTTCCCATTTTATAATATTGTAAAGCACTGCTAATAGTAGCCCTGCTGGTCCCACTGTGTGATGGCCACACCTCCCTGGCTGAGGTCACAGTCTTGATTATCTCAGCCAATCCAATACTTCCACATGGGTAAAGCACTGGGAGGCTAGTGCGCATGTGCGGCATATCTCTGAGCCAATCAGCATTTTCTCATAGAGATAGATTGATTAAATGTATCTCTATGGGGAGCGATCATTATCTCCATTCCGAGCATAGAGACACTGAACTTAGGTCTTGCAATATCTGCAGGACCTAATCCATTAAGTCCCTCTAGTGGTTGTCCAAGTGACAGCCACTAGAGCTGGACTTAGGCAATAGTATCAGCCTATCCTTACAAGCACGTTGTCTTGGTGTTACTTTTGGTTCTGGCCTCACCTTTGAGCCTCACATCCGGTCTGTTGTCAAATCATGCCAATTCTACCTCAAAAACGTCGCCAACATCCCCCCCTTTCTTACACAAGATGCTACTAAAGAGCTTGTCCATGCTCTAGTAATCTCTCGCATGGACTATTGTAACTCACTCCTAATTGGTCTTCCCAATAGCCGTATTGCCCCACTACAGTCTGTAATGAATGCTGCCGCCAGACTGATTTTCCTCTCTAGTCGGTCCTCTCACACCTCACCCCTTTGTCAGTCCTTACATTGGCTTCCTGTATACTATAGGAGCCAATTCAAAGTGCTAACCCATACATTTAAAGCACTGAATAATCTTAGCCCCTCTTATATCTCCTCACAGATCCATAGGTATGCCCCTTCTCAGTCTCTCCACTCTGCCCGTGACCTTTTTCTGTCCGCTGCTCGCACACGTACGGCCAACTCGCGCTTGCAGGACTTCTCGCAGGCGGCTCCCTTCCTATGGAATAGCCTGCCTACCGCCATCAGACTCTCCCCTAGTCTTCAATCATTTAAGAAGTGCCTTAAAACCCATTTCTTTAGGAAAGCCTATGGCCTACCAACTAACCTCTACCTCACATACCTGTCTCTTGCTCTCTCCTAAAGGGCAGCACTCTACTCTCTCCTCCAGCTCTGATTCACTCCCACCTTATTTGACTGCTATTTCCTGTCCTAATGTGTTTTATACCCCACCTCCTATAGACTGTAAGCTCGTTTGAGCAGGGCCCTCTTTAACCTATCGTTCCTGTAAGTTTTCTTGTAATTGTCCTATTTTTAGTTAAATACCCCCTCTAATAATATTGTAAAGCGCTACAGAATCTGTTGGCGCTATATAAATGGCAATAATAATAATAATAGTATAAACACTGCCTTTTCTCAGGAAAGGCAGCCTTTACACTTTTGAATCTGCAGGGACCGGACATGTGTCCTAGAACCACTACATTAAATTGTACTGGTTCTGGTGACTAAAGTGTCCCTTTAATTATTCAATTATTCTATTCACCCTGTCATTTTTATTAATATTCTGTTAATTCTAAACATAGAATAAACTTCCATAGCAAGGAATTCTAGACTTTAAAGCTAAGGGATTTATTGACTAAACTTTGATTTGCAGCAAATTTAAAAACAAATGCCAAACTTTAGCAAACATAGGTGATTTTGAGAAATCACCCAATGCAGCTATTGATGTAGGTTGGCTATTTCAGCCAGATTTTAGTTAGCTACAATTAGGGCTGCTCGATCCAAACGTTTCAGTATATTTTTGCTATTACCTTTTTGGGGGGAGAAGTGGGGCAAAAAGGGTTTCAAATGCTTCTTGGCAGTATGTGGAAATAACATGCTGCCAGTGTAAAGCCAATGAATTAATCACAGTCAGAATACATTAATTTGTTTCATACTGTGTGCAAATGACTAACGCATACTGTTGGGCAGCACTATCAATACCAACCTCATCGAATAAAGTATTTGTAAGCTGCTCTAGGCCAAAATTACTAGGTGTGTAAACATTTTTTGCAGGACACATATGAACACACTCTGTTAAGGGCTGTCCATGAAGAGCACTGCTGACAGTATTAAGATTCATTTGCTAGAGGAGTGAAGACAATTAATTTACCACAGCAGGGATTCCAAAGGAAGGCTTGTGAATAATAAAGTGATTTCACTTCTCTAGAATATGCATGCTAAAGACAGTCAGAAACACTTTTCCCATACAGACTCGCAGCAAGACCCATGTCAGTTCTACAAATACATTGCATTTGCTGATTATAGGTGTGAGAAATGCTAATTTTTAGTCAAAATCGCACCCTGTCGCTCTTATTATTATTGCCATTTCTATAGCGCCAACAGATTCCGTAGCGCTTCATAATATTATGAGAGGGGGGATTTAACTATAAATAGGACAATTACAAGAAAACTTACAGGAACGATAGGTTGAAGAAGACCCTGCTCAAAAGGGCTTACAGTCTATAGGAGGCGGGGTATAAAACACATTAGGACAGGAAGAATGAAATACCTGAAAAGGATTGCTGTGAAACATGATGACTTAGTAATGTTAATAAAAATGGTTAGACAAATTGATAATTTGATGTTTACCTCCTGTAAAATTCCCTGTTTCCACGTAAACAGAGTGTCATTGCATATAGTACCCACATGGCTGTCTGCAAGAGTCTCCCGCCCCATATTGCCCATCTTCTGATTTAAATGGTGACTAAGAATAAAAGTGCTAATTCACATAATTATTTTGCTCCCTTGGAAACATTTGTGTGGGAGTGTCCATGAAATTCATTTAAAATGGAAAATCTGTTTTAGCTTAACCCAAACGAAGGAAAAAATATACACTTTTGTAACAATTTCATGATATCAATTCAGTATTTTAAAAAAAAAAAGAAAAAAAGGGAAAACAACAAAACAGGGAGACTGCACGTGTATAAAGCCAGAACAGCAGAGCCATTTGCTGCAGCTTATAGCCCCTCCCATGGATTATAAAGAGAGAGATTCCTAAGGAGCCACCAGAGCCTCATCCAACTCCTCCTTTCTTGCAGAGGGGAGGAAAATCCAGAAACAGCTGTGAAGACATCAGAGTTAAATGCAGAAGCAGAGACTCTGAAACCCATCAGGCCTCCTCATGATTTATAATTTGGGGACCGTGCCACGGCTGGTGAAGGAGATTACGGAAAATCGACCAAGGAAAGGAGCTTGGGACTTGCTAAAAAAACAAAACTACATTAGCATCTTGTGCCAAACTGCAAGTACATAGAGACTAATAATTCGGTATTTGACACAGCATGGCTTTTACCATGCTCAGATCAATGCCAACGCATATGATATACCAGGATGTCAGTATGCTGTCTGAGGATGAAGAGAACCAAAGTGAGAGCGATGCTTCAGACCAATCATTTGGTTGCTATGAAAGTTCATCAAAGAGACGGAAGATACCAAGGAAACCTGGACAGGTTGTGGTAGTGAAGCAGAGGCAAGCCGCCAACGCCAGGGAAAGAGACAGAACCCAAAGTGTGAACACTGCCTTCACCGCTCTCCGTACTCTCATACCCACCGAACCGGTGGACAGGAAGCTTTCCAAGATAGAGACATTGCGCTTGGCATCAAGCTACATCTCCCACCTAGCTAATGTCCTGCTGCTAGGGGAAGGTTGCGAGGACGGACAGCCCTGCTTCAGTACAGTGTACAGACCCAAGGATGACACAGATGGCAAGATTCCACGGAGTATCTGTACCTTTTGTCTTAGCAATCAGAGGAAAGGGGTAAGTTCTGCAAATTGCATTCAATAGGGATCCCAGTGTTTAATGAGATCTACCCTGGCTTTAATAGGTTATTATACACCATTAATCCAGACATGTGAGCCAAATGTGCTCACTTAACTGGTAACACCTCAGCCTATATCTCCTTGGCTGCAGGACTAGTATTTTGATTTACACTCTTTTTAGTCTTGTGCAGAAGAGTTTATAGAGTACATTGGTCTGTGATTCACTAAAGTGGAGAATTGACAATTATCCATCTTAACTATCTTGCTTATCTAATATAAAATTTGTAAATTCTTTGTCAATTCTTTACAATTTCGTGCTTGGGTGAATCAACCCCACTATGTAAAACGCAACGCAAAAAGGCACATCTCAGACTTGTTATTGGTTATTTTTCCCTACAGAATAAATTATTCTACCTTTAATACAGTTGTATACTTATCATATGCGGTTATATTTTAACTAAAAGTACAGTCATATATATATAAAAGGGTGCTTAAAAACAACAGTAAAAAAAAAAAAAAAAACCAGTGAAGTTAATTCAGCATAGTCAGATGACATATATAAACGGATCGTCTGGCTTAATACCACAAGTAGGGGGGGGGACATTTTTTTGGCCACTCCATAGATGCAGGCCTGATCTCTTTTGTGTTTTGCTGTCAGGTGTAAAATACAATCTGTCACTTAGAAAATATTTCAAAGCATCATTATTTTTCCTGTTATTGAACAAAATCAATTCTCTAGTCGTTCATTCCCTTCCTGTTAAATTATTTACCATCTATTGTCTTCTATTATGTGTCTCTTCCTAACTCATTTTGCTACAGTGATGCAAACTATTAACTGTTTAAAAGGCCTCTCTGACCACTTAGTATATCATAACAAAACTAAGGGGGTTCACAGTGACAAGCTGACCATCACCATTAGAAATCTGGTCTGAAATAGCAGAACTGGGTATTTATTTTCTAATTTAAAACTCCGAGAGGGATCGTAGATGTTTATGTCAATAGCAATTGTCTACATTTTGAAAAGTCCAATCACCAATTTAAATACAGCCACTTATAGTAAAATCTGAAAAACAGAGGGGGGAAATTTAACAACATTGAGAATTGTTTTTATTATCAAGTCATGAGTAAAGCAACAAATTTAGCCCTTTTTTAACACTAATAATAATAATAAACTCTTTAAACACTAGACTTATCCATATCACACCACAAAGCAATTAAAATTATTTACATAGTGTTTTAATATTCTGCAAGCGCTGTACGATAGGAAACAAGAAAATAATTTAATTCTAATAATACATGTGTGGCAATATTGTGCAGACAATCTGATGGTGAAATTGCTATTGCAAGGGTTGTATTGATTTTTTTTCATAAAAAATATAAGGGTATATACTCTGGAGTAGGTACAAAAGTATTTGCAATTAATCCGTATAATATTTATGATGATGTAGATGTATATAAAAGAGTTTCAAAAGATATTCTGGTAGCCCTTAATAAAAAAAAACTTCTTAAAAGAATTAAGGTTAAGTGTTTTTTCCACCAACAGAAAAGGGCGTAAAAGCCATTTACTGCACATTTACAAAATATTATTAAACTGCGTTACAGCGCAGCAGGGTATTGTTTGATTCAGTGAAATGTTGTGGGTATATCATGAATAAACATAAGGGTTTGGAGAACTATTAGCAGCTGTTTCATAATGAGGTCCCTTACAGTGAAATTATCTTTCAATGCAGACCACAAGGAGGGAACACTCTGGGAACTGTCTCAAGGTCAAAGGGCTGAACACACTGCGCGTTCCGCAGAGATGATGGCTGCGTCTCTACATTACGTAGGTGGAAACAACAGACCGGATGAAAAGTCTTTATTTTTTTGAATATTTCATTTCAAATAAAAGCCAAGACAAGATTTTGCAGCCCGCCAGACGTGCCAATTTCTAAAAGAACAATATAATATCAGATTTACAACCGAATGGAAACAGACCTTGGATTTCTAAATGTTTATCAAAAGACGCCTAAATGCTGTGTAAAGCCATGGGATATGAAAGGGCTTTTTTAAAAAAAACTCAATAATTAACTGTATGTCCTTCAGGGTTGGACTTCATATGAAACTCAAAATCAAATCATCCATCAGCCTATTTTTTTTTTGTTGTTTTAAATCCGTCAAGTTAATATTTGTATATATGTTCAACAAATTTATAGATTTAATTAAAATAAGATTATTTCACAAACAAAACATCAAAACCTCCAAGTGTGAAGTTATACACTGCTTGTTCTAAACCAAAGGATCTCAAAATTTGCGTTATGAACCTTGCAAAAAGGACAAATTGTTTTGGGTCACTTACATAATATGAGGACTATCAATTAATGCTTTGATTGCGGTAGTATATTCAGTTAAAAGGATTATCTGTGTTTTCCTGAGGATACCCAATAGTTTATTCACTAAACTGTGAGGTATGGGGAGCTGAAAATGATTCACAAAATGTAGGCCAAAAGAGCCAAGCCAAGTCAGAGATGTTATCCAATCAACTATTCTGTCTTAAATATTGTGAATGGGTTTCCAGCTCACCACAACTCACTTTTTACTGTATAACTCTGCCAAACAAATATAATCCCCTACCATTTGTATTAGTGCAGAGATGAGTGAAAGGGATAATGTATAAAGATTAAATTTAATCAAAGTAATAGATGATAATATTTTTCTTGGGTTATTGGGTACTCTTTCTAAGTACAAGTAAGATAATAGTAACAAAAAAAACATTAACAGTGTAATACAGCAATCGAAATTGAAGAATATAAATACTGTCTGCCTTTCATGTGTTATATAGGAGAGAATTATTTACTTGAAACACATCTTTGTAAAAAGAAGTATCAGCCTTTGATAGAAAGATTGCAGATAGAACATACTCTGAAATTGGAAAGAAAAAGAATTAAGATTATTTTTTTTACATAAAAAAAAAAAGTTGTGGATTCACTGACTAGACTAGATTTAAATAATGAGAGTCCAAGAAGGCGTGGGATTGATATACCCACATTGAAGTGAACTGAAATTTTAGACTTAAATAGAAGGGCTGGAAAAATATCTAAACTAGGTATAGTAACATGTTTGCTAGTTTAGCCTACATTTTGGTCAATTGGCTTTAATATTGCGGTTTCTAATATAAAAAGGCAGCTACCACAACAGTGCCACTACACAGGCTAGTAAGCAAAGCTAAAAGCTACCCAGGGCGAATAGTTCATGAATATTAGCTCTGCTCAGAAACCTCCATTTAGGCATTACTCTGGCAGCTGTGCTTTTAGTATTCAAGAACAGTGTTGCATGGTAACTCTGAGATCCACTTTAAGAAATGTTCATTGGATAACTCCCATGCAAAACATTTTTGGGGGTTAACAGTGGTTTAGGTTTGTTGTTCTGATTGCTGTTTCTATCTGTGATCAAGAAGTTAGTAATTTTTTTTTATTTTTTTTTAAAGACAATGACTACTCACCCACACAGAAAAACACCCAAGACAATAACAGAAAAGTTCCACCCAACATTTCTGAACATACCACTGAATTCAGAGCCGAACAAACATAACTCAGACAGGCCAGTTACAACTAAAAAAAAAAAAAAAAAAAGCTTCCCTATCAGCAGACAGATAAGACATGAGTCTTCAGCAAGATACACTCCTATTACCGAAAATATAAGTGATTAGTAACATATTATGTCCCCATTCTTCACCTACACATACTTTTTACAGTAACTGTTTATTTACCAGAGAAATAAACTAGAGCAAACACATTTTTATCAGAGACACTAATCAAAACGTTACACACCAAATGGCTGTAATCAGTAAATTGTCTAAACCAACGTGCAGTCCATATTTTTCACTAATACACTCTAAAGAAAGCATTTTTTTAAATACAAGTTTCTAATAAAATTAGCATGTGCTCACCTTAAACATAATATATACAAATGGTGGACAAATATGTATTGCTTCCAGGAGCCAGACAGAATAAGGATCTAAGCTGATTTATTTGGCACCTGTGAAGCTGTGTATCCCCATTAAAGAATAATTAAACTGAAAACATCAGTAGCCCCTAATAATATTACATGCATGTCAATAAAAATGCTTGTCTTTATTCTTTCTTGTTTCTTAGTAGGCTTGTGGTATATGGAAGAAATGGACTGATAGCCCTTAGCTTCTGAATTATTTTTTAATTTTTTTAGAAAAAATAAGACCTCCCTTAACCAGTAATCAGATTTTAGTGTATAGGAATGTTTCCACATTAATTGTTTTCATAACCAGTTTGCATTATTGCCCTCTATTTGCTATCAGTGAAATTTGTTTGGAATCTAGGAGCCAGCTAAAAAAGCTAGGAGACAGTTTTTGTTTTTTTAAGAGACACTATAGTCACCAGAACCACTACAGATTAATGTAGTTGTTCTGGTGCTTATAGCCTGTCCCTGTAGCGACAGTGTTTACATTGCTGCCTACTAAGACCTCTAGTGACAGTCACTCAGATGGCCACTAGAGTCCTGTGTCAGTGCTCTACATGGAGGAGCTGAATGTTACCCATAGAGAACGTGTGTAATATCCTCCCAATGTTTTTCTATGGGAAAGCATTGGCTTTGCTGAGATCATTAAAGGGACACTATAGTCACCTGAACAACTTTAGCTTAATAAAGCAGTTTTGGTGTATAGAACATGCCCCTGCAGCCTCACTGTTCAATCCTCTGCCATTTAGGAATTAAATCCCTTTGTTTATGAACTCTAGGCACACCTCCCTGCATGTGACTTGCACAGCCTTCCATAAACACTTCCTTTAAAGAGAGCCCTATTTAGGCTTTCTTTATTGCAAGTTCTGTTTAATTTAGATTTTCTTATCCCCTGCTATGTTAATAGCTTGCCAGACCATGTAATTAAAGTTCAATTTAGAGATTGAGATACAATTATTTAAGGTAAATTACATCTGTTTGAAAGTGAAACCAGTTTTTATTTTTCATGCAGGCTCTGTCAATCATAGCCAGGGGAGGTGTGGCTAGGGCTGCATAAACAGAAACAAAGTGATTTAACTCCTAAATGACAGTGAATTAAGCAGTGAAATTGCAGGGGAATGATCTATACACTAAAACTGCTTTATTTAGCTAAAGTAATTTAGGTGACTATAGTGTTCCTTTAAGATCTCAGCTATGGTGGCAGGACAAACAACAGCAAAACCAGCAATGCGTGGGGAAAAAAGGTAAGTAAAAACACCAATCATGTGATCGGAGGGGAGCAGGTACCTAAACAGACACACACTCTCTGACAGACATACACACGCACACAGTGACTGACAGACACACACACACACACACACAATGACAGAGACACACACATACATATAGAGACACACACAGACATATACACACACACATACATACTTTCTCTAACACTCACACATTTTATATTTTTTGTTCTAATCCACCCAGCCTCCCTACCTTTGGGAGAGCTGAGTGGACTTTCCCTGGGGTCCAGTGGTGCTGATATTCCTGGGTGCGCTGGGGCAGTGATCTTCCGGCAGCTCCTCTCTGCTCCCTCGCACTGTCTGCAGTGATGCTGGGGCCAGAATGATGCCATATTCCAGCTCACGGAATCATTATACAGCGCAAGGGAGCAGAGAGGAGCTGCAGGAAGACTGCTCCCTTGCACGCTGCCCCAGCCTGCCGCCTCCATACCTCCCACGGGCCGACGGGCAGCCGGCCGGGTACAAAACTCCCTGAGCTGGCCTCCTCTATGCTCCCGCAGGTGGCTGGCTACACAACTTCCTGAGCCGGCCGCCTCCATACCTCCCAGGGCGGCTGGCCACAACACTCCCTAGCGCACTGCCCCAGCCTGCCGGCTACATACCTCCCACGAGCGGCCGGCTATACAGCTTCCTGTGCCGGCCACCTCCATGCACCCGCGGGCGGGCGGCCAGCTACACAGCTTCCTGAGCGACCTTGCCCAGCCGGCCACTTTAGGTAAAAGGCTGACAAATCCCAGACGCCATGGCAAAATTTCTAGTCAACATGGCGATCTGGCACCTGAAATTTGTCGAGTCCTGATATATATACCAAAAGTTGTGGTGGGGAAAAAAGTGTGGATTTTAAACCCCTTCCACCTGAAGTAAGTGGATAGTTAATACATTGCTAAACACAAATACATACACCAGTCAAGCCATAAGACTTGCTTTTCCCACAGAAATCCCACTTTAACAGTGCTCTCACTACTGCAAGGGAAAAATTCCACTTTATACATGGATTACTTGGAGTATGTGTCTGCTGTATACAACAGCTTTGAATATAACAGCAAAATATTTATTGCACCATTCTCTACATTGATTCCCTTTTCTGTCAGACATTCAACATGCTCAAGACAAACAGAATTTCCTCAACATGCTCAAGACAAACAGAATTTTCCTAAGTGACACTACTGAACATACCCATATATTACTTACTTAAATCATAATTTGTATTAAAGCCATCTTAACTTATTTATATTTTTAGAAATAAGTACATCCTAGGAGAATAGTAGTAAATATTGGGGGAAAAGATCTGAGTTTACCAATGGAAATGGAGCAGGTCAGAAACCAAAACATCTGTTGAAAAAATTGGAGAAAGAAAAAAGTGCCATATCAATTTAAAGGGACACTATAGTCGCCAAAACAACTTTAGCTCAATGAAGCAGTTTGGGTGTATAGATCATGCCTCTGAAGTTTCACTGCTCAAGTCACTGCCATTTAGGAGTTAAATCACTTTTGTTTCTGTTTATGCCGCCCTACCCACACCTCCCCTGGCTGTGACTGACACAGCGTGCATGAAAACAAAATAGTTTCAATTTCAATCAGATGTAACTTACTTTAAAGTTTTTATTTCCTACTCTGTAAATAGAACTTTAATTAAATACAGGAGGATCCTTCAGGATTTTAACAGGGCAGGAGATAAGAAATTCTACATTAAACAGATATTGCAATACAGGAAGTGCAAACATTAGATTACTTTTTACGGGAAGTGTTTAGGAAGGCTGTGTAAGTCACATGCAGGGAGGTCCGACCAGGGCTGAATAAACTAAGTGATTTAAAGGACCACTATAGTGCCAGGAAAACAAACTCATTTTCCTGGCACTATGTAGTCCTCATGGCCCCCCTTCAGCCACTTACCTTTATACAACGCCGGGCTCCCTGGTAGTCCTCTCCTCCCACTCGGATGTTGGCTCCCGAGTGGAGCGAATGCGCATGCGCGGCCAAGGGAGACAGCCACTAGAGGCTGGATTAACCCTGTAGTGTAAACATAGCAGTTTCTCTGAAACTGCTATGTTTTCAGCTGCAGGGTTAAAACTAGAGGGACCTGACACCCAGACCACTTCATTGAGCTGAAGTGGTCTGGGTGCCTATAGTGGTCCTTTAACTCCTAAATGGCAAATAAATGAGCAGTGAGACTGTAGGGGTATGATCTATACACAAAAACTGCTTCATTAACTAAAGTTGTTTTGGTGATTACGGTGTTACTTTAACTTTTACTGTTTCAAACTAGCCTATGCTAATACCATTCTATAATAACAGACTAGAGGAGAATAATGTACAGATTGAAGGCAACTTGATAGTGGATGTCTCTTAAATCAGGGCTGTTACAATATTTTGCAAATACCCTCTATAATGAAATGTCCACTTTAATGGAAAGGAAATAGCCTAAAACTCAATCATCTAACATTGTTTATCATCGTCTGGAATTGTGCCATCTTGCTCCTGGTAGATGTAGCAGTCCAGAATCACTGGTCCATCCTTGCACACACACAAGTGTTCGATACAGGGGTCTAATGAGGATCCACCTTCCCATCAGACACTGCAATTAATTACTGTAGGGAGATGGCAAGATGTGGCAGGCAGAATCTGTCTGAAGCCTCATCATCTACCACATTTTGCCAAAAAATTGTCTCCTACATAATCCAAAGTAGTTCTTGCTTTGTCTGATAAGATCTATTGACTGGATTTCAATAAAATTCCAAGGGCTGACTAAATAAACTTGTCATAAAGATTCTGTTCATGTAAAACTCAATAGTGAAACATCTGCTTTTTGCAGAGTTCTTTAACAGTAGACGTAAAAAACAAAACAAATTATTTAGAAAAATAAAGTATTCAACACATTTAGAGTGAAATTTTATTTTTACAAAATGAGTAGTTCAACACGGAGAGTGCAGATTTTTTGTGATTTAATACTGTTTATGATGAGTAGAATATTGTGTTTGTTAGTTTCAAGTCTTTGTGCATTTGGTGTAGGGCTTTCTTTTGGGATACAGGGATAAGGGATGGGGGCGTAGGATCTATTTTTATGGTACAGGGCTCTGGGGGAGAGAGGCAGAGAGCTCTATTTTTAGGGTGCAGGGCTGTGGAGGGGGTACAGTAGAAAGCTCTGTAGGGTACAGGGCTGTGGAGGTGGTAAAGCAGAGAGCTCTGTTTGTAGGGTGCAGGGCTGTGGACTGGGTACACAGCAGATAGCTCTGTAGGGTGCAGGGCTGTGGAGGGGGTACTGCAGAGAGCTCTGTTTGTAGGGTGCAGGGCTGTGGAGGGGGTACAGCAGAACTCGGTTTGTAGGGTGCATGGCTGTGGAAGGGTACAGCAGAGCTCGGTTTGTAGGGTGCATGGCTGTGGAAGGGTACAGCAGAGCTTGGTTTGTAGGGTGCATGACTGTGGAAGGGTACAGCAGAGCTCTATTTGTAGGGTGCAGGACTGTGGAGGGTAACAGCAGAGGGATCAGTTTGTAGGGTGCAGGACTGTGAAGGGGTACAGCAGAACTCTGTAGGGTGCAGGACTGTGGAGGGGGTATTGCAGAGCTCTGTTTGTACGGTGCAGGGCTGCGGAGGGAGTACAGCAGAGAGCTCTGTTTGTAGGGTGCAGGGCTGTGGAGGGAGTACAGCAGAGCTTGGTTTGTAGGGTGCAGGGCTGTGGAGGGGTACAGCAGAGCTCGGTTTGTAGGGTGCAGGGCTGTGGAGGGGTACAGCAGAGGGATCAGTTTGTAGGGTGCAGGGCTGTGAAGGGGATACAGCAGATAGCTCTGTAGGGTGCAGGGCTGTGGAGGGGGTACAGAAGAACTCTGTTTGTAGGGTGCAGGGCTGTGAAGGGGGTAGGGCAGAGAGATCAGTTTGTAGGGTGCAGGACTGTGGATGGGTACAGCAGAGAGATCTGTTTGTAGGGTATACTGTGTGGGGGTGAGGGGTATTGCACACTGTGTGTAGAGGAGAGTAGTGCTCTGCAACACTGTGTGTGTGGGGTAGGTATTGCAGAGCACTGTGGGGGGGTTACTGCAGAGCACTGTAGGAGGGAGGCATTGCAGAGCACTGTGTGTGTGGGGTAGGTATTGCAGAGCACTGTGGGGGTTACTGCAGAGCACTGTGGGAGGGAGGCATTGCAGAGCACTGTGTGGGGGGGAGTTTTGCAGAGCACTGTGTGTGAGGAGGTATTTCAGAGCACTGTTTGGGAGGGGATGTCTTGCAGAGCACTGTGTGTGGGGGGTATTGCAGAGCTCTGTTTGTAGGGTGCAGGACTGTGGAGGGGGTACAGCAGAGGGATCAGTTTGTAGGGTGCAGGGCTGTGGAGGGGGTACAGCAGAGCTCTATTTGTAGGGTGCAGGAATGTGGAGGGTAACAGCAGAGGGATCAGTTTGTAGGGTGCAGGACTGTGAAGGGGTACAGCAGAACTCTGTAGGGTGCAGGACTGTGGAGGGGGTATTGCAGAGCTCTGTTTGTACGGTGCAGGGCTGCGGAGGGAGTACAGCAGAGAGCTCTGTTTGTAGGGTGCAGGGCTGTGGAGGGGGTATTGCAGAGCTCTGTTTGTAGGGTGCAGGGCTGTGGAGGGAGTACAGCAGAGCTCGGTTTGTAGGGTGCAGGGCTGTGGAGGGGTACAGCAGAGCTCGGTTTGTAGGGTGCAGGGCTGTGGAGGGGTACAGCAGAGCTCGGTTTGTAGGGTGCAGGGCTGTGAAGGGGGTACAGCAGATAGATCTGTAGGGTGCAGGGCTGTGGAGGGGGTACAGAAGAACTCTGTAGGGTGCAGGGCTGTGAAGGGGGTAGGGCAGAGAGATCAGTTTGTAGGGTGCAGGACTGTGGATGGGTACAGCAGAGAGATCTGTTTGTAGGGTATACTGTGTGGGGGTGAGGGGTATTGCACACTGTGTGTAGAGGAGAGTAGTGCTCTGCAACACTGTGTGTGTGGGGTAGGTATTGCAGAGCACTGTGGGGGGGGTTACTGCAGAGCACTGTGGGAGGGAGGCATTGCAGAGCACTGTGTGGGGGGGAGTTTTGCAGAGCACTGTGTGTGAGGAGGTATTTCAGAGCACTGTGTGTGGGGAGATATTGCAGAGCACTGTTTGGGAGGGGGTGTCTTGCAGAGCACTGTGTGGAGGGTTTTGCAGAGCACTGTGTGTGGGTGGGTATTGCAGAGCACTGTGTGTGGGGGGTGTTGCAGAGCACTGTGTGGGGGAGGTGTTGCAGAGCACTGTGTGTGGGGGGAGGGGGAGGTGTTGCAGAGCACTGTGTGTGGGGGAGGGGGAGGTGTTGCAGAGCACTGTGTGTGGGAGATGAGTTATTGCAGAGCATTGGGTGTGGGAGGGGAGGTATTGCAGAGCACTGTGTGTGGGGGGAGTAGGTGGTTTGGCAGAGCACTGTGTGTGGGAGATGAGTTATTGCAGAGCACTGTGTGGGGAGCGGGTATTGCAGAGCACTGGGTGTGGGGGGAGGGGTTGCAGAGCACTGGGTGTTGGAGGGGAGGTGTTGCAGAGCATTGGGTGTTTCACTCACCTCATGTCACAAATCTTCCTCAGACTCAGGGAATTCTAAAAGCACCTGCTCATGTCCCATCAGCCAATCATTGCACGCCATAGACAGTAGGCCAATCAAAACTCTCCATTCTTCCCGCCTTTTCAACAGCCAATCACCTTGCAGCTCGCATTACGTCCCTCTCTGCCTCACTGAGCATATCATAGACATAGGATATATAGCATATTGTCTGCCTCCTCTGATGCAGGAGGGTGTGGGGAGGGCCCTCAGCTACTGTGTAATATACCACCCATAGCCATGGTCAAATAATATACAGCCTCATATACCACCCATAGCCAGGGGCAAATAATATACAGCCTCATATACCACCCATAGCCAGGGGCAAATAATATACTGTGTAATATACCACCCATAGCCAGGGGCAAATAATATACTGTGTAATATACCACCCATAGCCAGGGGCAAATAATATACAGCCTCATATACCACCCATAGCCAGGGGCAAATAATATACAGCCTCATATACCACCCATAGCCAGGGGCAAATAATATACAGCCTCATATACCACCCATAGCCAGGGGCAAATAATATACAGCCTCATAAACCACCCATAGCCAGGGGCAAATAATATACAGCCTCATATACAAGCCATAGCCAGGGGCAAATAATATACTGTCTAATATACCACCCATAGCCAGGGGCAAATAATATATAACCACATATACCACCCATAACCAGGGGCAAATAATATGCAGTCTAATATACCACCCATAGCCAGGGGCAAATAATATACAGCCTAATATACCACCCATAGCCAGTGGGCAAATAATATACACCCTAATATACCACCCATAACCAGTGGGCAAATAATATACAGACTAATATAACACCTATAGCCAGGGGCAAATAATATGCAGCCTAATATACCACCCATAACCAGGGGCAAATAATATACAGCCTCATATACCACCCATAGCCAGAGGAAAGTAATATACAGCCTCATATACCACCCATAACCAGTGGGCAAATAATATACAGCCTAATATACCAACCATAGCCAGAGGCAAATAATATGCAGTCTAATATACCACCCATAGCCAGGGGCAAATAATATGCAGTCTAATATATCACCCATAGCCAGGGGACATACTCACTCAATGTCTGTGAGTATGTGTGTCTACCAGTGTATGTCTGTTAGTGAATGTGTGTGTCTGTCAGTGTATATCTGTGTGTGTGTGTGTGTGTGTGTGTGTGTCTGTTGGTAAGGAGTGTGTGTGTGTATGTCTGTGAGTGAGCATATATGTCTGTCAGTGTATGTCTGTGAGTTAATGTGTATATCTGTGAGTGTGTCTGTTAGTGATGAGCGTGTGTGTCTGCCAGTGTGGGTCTGTTAGTGAGTGTATGTGTCTGTCAGTGTATATCTGTGAGTGAGTATGTGCGTATGTCTGTCAGTGAGTGTATGTGTGTATGTCTGTTAGTGAGTGTGGGTGTGTCAGTGAATGTGTGTGTCCTGTCAGTGTTTGTCTGAGTGATTGTGTGTATGTTAGTGTATGTATAACTCAGAGTGTGTTCTTGACATGAAGGGATGGAGCAAATGTAGATTAGGAGGGGTGCCTGGGTTTCACCATGCCTAGGGCAGCACGAATCCAAAATACACCATTGACCTTTAGAATCTAGTGGTATTGGTGTGGTTTCCCAGGCGTCTATTGTTGCCTGGGAGACGTGACTGTAGGTCGGAGGCCGCTGTTCTCCCCTGGTGTTTGCAGAAGCGCGCATTTGGTTGCCAGCAATGTAGGAGCGCCACAGGCGTAGTGATGGAGTTGAGGTAAGCCCTGACATCAGCATTTCCACTCTTTGAAGTGGTTATGATGGCTGAAGTGCCACTAGGGTCTACTAGTGTGAACTAGGGTCTACAGCCCACAGTGGTGCCTCCCTTCCATTCAGGCTAACCCTTACTTGTTAACCCGAACACAACACTAATGGGGGCAGTGATACGATAAGAGCATCACATGCCTGCTGTCAGCCTATCGCTACTTTCCCGAGCCAAGAATGGGGGTAATTAAAGTTATGAGCATGTAACTATTCACAATGGTAGAATTTTGCTGAAATGGCAACAGCACCATTTCTACACCCACATTTTATTTTTTCGTGTCTCAATTTCTATTGTTTTTTCAGTGAAGATATAAAAACAAAGTGCATATACAGTATTCCATGGTGAGCAACTTTCTCGTGCTTTGAGGTTTTGCCATTCTTACTGTGGGTCATAGCCTCATATATTTGATTAGATACAAGGGTTTCCAATAGAGAGATTGTTGGAGAGGTGGGTGACTTCCAGTGACGTGCTCTGCATAGTTTTGCTGCAACCAGAGTGTGCATTGTTAACATTTTTTTTCATATCTTTACTTCTGTTTCCTGTCCCCTTTTGACAACATATAATTAACTGTCTCATCTATATGGGACTAAATAAAATAAGAAGAGATACAACTGTAAGGAAAGAAAAGAATTAAAAGAGAATGAGTTACAGTGAATCGGTATTTGAATAATTGTGTCCCCGCAATGACACCTACTTGGACCTAACAGTGGCTTTAGCCTACCTGCCAATAATTTTACTAAGATTTTTGTATCATGGTTTATTAGGGATATGGGTCTATAATTGTCTGAGAGCATGCTATCTTTGCCTGGCTTTGGTTAGAGAACAATGCTAGCTAGGGACATGTCTTTGTTGGGGGTACTGCCGTTCATGAGGTCATTAAAAAGGGATTCTAAATGAGGTCTAAGAATTTGGATGCGGTGTCGGATAATGGTGAGGGAGCAGCCGTGTGGCCAACTTCTTTCTCGTAATGTTGTCAGATGGAGAGAACAGTGCACACACAAATGGGGTGCTCCAGACAGGGAGGGACAATTCAACAAATATCCAGTGGAAGAGAGTGCACAAGCACACCAGGTAATTTCTTCTGGAAGGCAGTCTTTATTTGAAGTGGGGGGGCCTTCTCATTTTTAGACAGTATGGACACCTTTCCTTGTCTCATAGCCTTCAAGAGTGACATTAGGTGACATTTCCCCAGGTAAGTAGTTCCCCAGATCTGACGGATGGCTCCGCATATCAGTTTTAGACCAAGCTCCATATCAGCACAGAGCTGTCACACCATACATCTGCTCTCTTTCTCGTCTCGCCCCCCTAAATCTCTATTTTGATAACATACTGTGATGTATGATGCTTAGGTAATGACTTTGCAGTTGCAAAGTTTAGCTACAACTACAGTAAAATAAGGTAGCTGCTTAAAGTTTGAAGTAAAGGAATTTAGTGTATAACAGAGATTAGGTGTGGGCAGTACCAAAGGTGATTGGTCAGCATCACAAAAAAGATGACTCAGGTCTGTGATCATGACTCAGGTCTTCATGGGGAAAAGATTCATTTTCTAAACATGCAAATCCTTTTTTTCAGAACCTTAACCCGAGTTCAGGCTGAGTTTTGGCAAAAAAATGTTGAGACACATTTACACATAAGAGCACATCTGGTATGTCAAGAGGTTTTCAGAATTACAGACCATACGCCATTGACAGCACCAAGTGCAGACTTTTCCAGAGAGTTTTAAAAGCAAAATTGTCACATAAGAGATATTTGCACATCCTGATAGCTAACTGAAAGCTAATCACGAGTTGTGCTTTTTAAAAAAAAATCCCAAACATATTTATTATTTCATTTATATTGTGCGTCTTTCTGTCTTGGCATACAAAGATTTAAAAGAACACTCCAATACAGTGGCGGAACTATCTCCGACGTGGCTGCACCAGGGCCCCTATGCCTTGGGGGCCCATCGGGTGGTCCATGCACTTAGAGCCAACCGCCTGAACATGGACCCTTTAAGAGTACGACCAGTACCCTGACATATCGGCAGAGTTGGGAGGACGTGAGCACGGGCTGCATGGGGGAGAGGAACAAGAAGAGTGAGCTACTCCAGACCCTACACTGCACCAGGGCCGTCTCTACATTAGTTTCGCCACTGCTCCAATATATATATATTAATATATATAAATCTCCACAAAGAAAGGCACACGCTGGTCTTCTTGAGGAAAATGATTCGTCTTTCTGAATAACACATGGGGATCCTGATGAAAGTCCTATGATGGACTGAAACGTTAATTTTCTGTAACCCGTGTGTTATTAATAAAGACAAATCATTTTCTTCAAGAAGCCCAGCGTGTGCCTTTCTTCGTGGAGATTTATGTTTATTTGGCTGAACGAGCACCGTGGCACTTATTCTACAAATGTGAGTGTAGGATCGTGGATTATATATATATATATTTTTTTTTTTTTTTTTTTTACAATGATAATTTTATTATTTAATTTCTAATTCAACAAGCTTTATTAGTGTCTTCAGTTCAAATTACAGCAGGATGGTCAAGATATAACGTAATAGACACGCAGGTCTCATGGATACACATATAACAGTAACATAAAGCTTAGGATAAACAAGTGACATTGACATGAAGTCCGATATAAAGCTTTTGTCAAGACAAGCATGAAATGTCGTCATGTGGCCTAATTGGCTTGAGTTTCGTCTGCT
This sequence comes from Pelobates fuscus, assembly GCF_036172605.1. NCBI lineage: Eukaryota > Metazoa > Chordata > Amphibia > Anura > Pelobatidae > Pelobates > Pelobates fuscus. The sequence continues at coordinate 294,158,016 of NC_086322.1, forward strand.
TTTAAGTTTAAAACGACTTCGTTCAGCACAGACATTTCGGAACGTGTCCTGGACTGTGTATAATAACAAGTAACTTTAAATTTAACAGGTAATCTTAGTATTGGAGACATGCAGTTCCCAGTGAATATTGTATGGATAACAATTGGGACGCGATGTGCATTAGAAAGGAATGGTGCGAGAGTAAGTTTAACCCGTCAGAGTAGGCACATGTGTGACCAAGGTGTGGCGTAGGTATTAGGTAGTCTGATAGTTCGAATGTTATATCAGCCTGTAGGGTAATATATATATATTAAAAGGCCATAAAAAGTAATTAAAATCCAGGGCCAGGACAAGCTCCTCACTGTAGCCCATTCTTTCTATAATGATTAATGAATTATATATATAATTTGTTCATCAATTACATACATATTAAGGTAATTAACGTATTTGTGATTACATCCTACCCTGCCTCACATTCCTTCTAAGAGAATCTCAATAGATTGTACAAAGCCAAAACTGCACCCAATTTGGATACTTGGAATCCAAACTGCCACCCCCATGCATGTGTATAAAATGGCTGTATGCGACATATACATCTTGATCAGATTTACGAGATCATATTCTCCTGTATTCGTATCCTAGCCCTTTCTACCTCTCTTCTCAGTTCCCTGTACGCTTAGGGTTTTACGGACTCTGCAAAATGAATCTTACAAGCTCCTGTAAATTGCACAGGGGACATCATTTACAGTGAGATTGGTTTTTTTTTTTTTGTTAATTTCCTTACAAAAACCAGCCCTATATAGATGGCATTGTTTGTGGGTGGAAGACTTTTTCTGCTTTTGTATATTCCCTGTCCCTTTGCTGTACAATTTGTAGCACCACAACAAGTGTGAGGAGCAAAAGTGGATGGATGAAATAGTAGGTGTAGTTATATAAAGTTGCTGCAAAATGTTTTATGACACAGCAGAAGGAGTTCCTTGGAGCATAGGAAGTGTCATAAGTAAGTTAGATGACGCAAGAGGCAGAGTTTCAGGGAACATTTAGTTTGGACAATGAAAGATATCAAAAGTCTGTAACAGGAGAGTCCTGGCACCGAACACAAGGTGAGTAGGATTGGGTAACATAAAGTGACAGAAAAGGGTAATGAGTTTTATACAATAACAAACGAATTATAGAAATTACTGGGAGGGACCATATGGAGGAATATGACGGAGTTGTAGGAAGAGGTTTAGGAAATCGGAAAATGTCATAGGAAGCAAATATTTGGGGCAGTAGGAGGACCTTTTGTAAGATGTTATATGGAGCAACAGGAACAATTATATAGAGCTATAGATGGTAATTTAGAAAACACTATTTAACAATAGGAGGAGTTATAAAGATAAGAGTTAAATGGCAATTGGAAATTGTATAGAGGTATTATATGGTGTTGTATGAGGGGTTATGGATAACAGGTATATGGGGCACTCGGGGGAGTTTTAGAGAGCAAGAAAAGAGGCCTCGACAGAATGTATATGGATCAACAGGAAGAATTCGGTGTATCACTGGGAGGAGTCTATGGAACATTCATTCGGTTTGAGTGGAGCAGTAAAGGGAGTTGCACAGAGTATTAAGAGGAATTGTACGGCTCTGTTGGAAGAGTATTGCTATAAAACTATAGATGGGGTTATAGGGAATAGTTATTATAGGACAAATTAGTAGGATTGTTATATTATTATTTTATTATTTATATAGCACCAGCAAAGTTCCATAGCGCTGTACAATAGGTGGAATAACAGACACGTAATTGTAACCTCTGTTGGACACACAGGAACAGAGGGATTGAGGGCCCTGCTCAATGAGCTTACATGCTAGAGGGAGTGGGGATAGTGACACAAAGGGTATAAGTAGGGGTAATAAAATAGTTTGATAGAAAAATACTCACAGGGAACTTAGTAGGTTATTTTTGACAGTTGCAGGAGTGGAGTCATGGGAGGGGGTGAATGAAAACCCGCTAATAATTTAAATGATATGCAGGGGCGTACCTAGAGCATATGGCACCCGGGGCGGGTCCTAGTTTTGGCACCCCCCCCCCCGCACTTTAAAATGTACAAAACACCCACAATTTTTTTTAATGTATGTAGCATTGAGCAGTGCTTCCATGTTTCAATGTAAGCATGCTTTTGTATGGAGTAAGTGTGAGTGAATGAATGGGTGTGTTTGTATGTAGTGTTGGCATTTTAATGCAGGCATGCTTTTGTGTGTAGTGTTGGCGAGATGCAGTGGTGTGGTTATATATAATGGTGATGTTTTAATACAGAGGTGTGTTTGTATGTAGTGTTTGCACTGGAATGCAGGGATGTGTTTGTGTGTAGTGTTGGCAAGATGCTGAGATGTGGGATTGCCATATTTAAGGACACCAAATAAGGGAGCTATCTGCTAAACAGCACCCTAATTTGGTATCTTTACATATGGAATCTCACATAAGGGCACCAATTTAGGGAATTCTCTACTAAATAGCTAAAAGATCTACATTTTAAAAGCCTTTTTCTTAATTTTAATATTTAGGTTGTTTAGTAGATAACTCACTTATTTGTTATCCTTATGTGGGATTGACATATTTAAGGACACCAAATTAGGGAGCTATCTACTAAACATATACACAACCACAGATATACACACGCATTTAGTTATTAAGAGGTCCAACCAACCTCCCTACCTTACTCTGGGAGTGACAAGCGGTTGCTGCTGGGATCTCTGTGCTCTTCCTTCACAGCTCACTTGCACGACCAGTAGTGATGCCGATGCCAGGATGACGTCATACCCCGGCTGCCGGCTTACTGCAGGGCGTACACAAGCTCCTATATGGTCCATAAAAATGTTTAATCTCACTGCCTTCCAGTATATATCTGTCCTATCTGTCTGGGGGAATGTGACAACGTGGTGTATATGTAAGTGGGTGAGTATTACGATCAGGAGAAAGGTATATGGCAGGGTGGGACAGTGTGGTGGATACTATGTCAGTGTGTGCCATTGCACACAGTGGATTGAAGGAGGTGACTGCAGGTGAGGTGGTGAGTATATGGTGTTTTATGTCACGGGTGGGAACAATGGGATTGGGTGTTATATGGAAGAGAGGATATTATGTCAAGGCAGGGCCAGGGTGTATGGCAGGGTGTGTATTATGATACGGTGGAGGTATATAGCAGGGAGGGGATTATGGCAGTGTGGGTATTATATGACATGTTAAAGGGGTATATGCCAGGGTGGGAATTATGACCAGGTAGTGGGTTTATAGCAGGGAGGATATTATGACAAGGCAGGGGTGTATATGGCGGTGGTGTATATGGCAGAGAGGGCAGGGGTGTTGAAAGAGGGGGTGACAGGGAGACTGAGGGAGGGGGTGACAGGGAGACTGAGGGAGGGGGTGACAGGGAGACTGAGGGAGGGGGTGACAGGGTGACTGAGGGGGGGTGACTGGTGACTGAGGGAGGGGGTGACTGGTGGCAGAGTGAGGGGGTAACAGAGTGACTGAGGGAGGGGGTGACTGGGTGACAGGGTGACTGAGGGAGGGGGTGACAGAGTGACTGAGGAAGGGGGTGACAGGGTGACTGAAGGAGGGGTTGACTGGTGACTGAGGGAGGGGGTGACTGGTGACTGAGGGAGGGGGTGACAGGGTGACTGAGGGAGGGGTTGACTGGTGACTGAGGGAGGGGTTGACTGGTGACTGAGGGAGGGGTTGACTGGTGACTGAGGGAGGGGTTGACTGGTGACTGAGGGAGGGGTTGACTGGTGACTGAGGGAGGGGGTGACAGGGTGACTGAGGGAGGGGTTGACTGGTGACAGAGTGACGGGGTGACTGGTGACAGGGTGACTGGGGAGGGGGTGACTGGTGACAGAGTGACTGAGGGGGGTGACAGGGTGACTGAGGGTGTGACAGGGTGACTGAGTGGCTATGGGGGGATGACAGGGTGACTGAGGGAGGGGGTGACAGGGTGACTGGTGACAGAGTGACTGAGGGGGGTGACAGGGTGACTGGTGACAGGGTGACTGGTGACAGGGTGACTGAGGGGGGTGACAGGGTGACTGGTGACAGGGTGACTGAGGGGGGTGACAGGGTGAGGGGGTGACAGAGTGACTGAGGGAGGGGGTGACAGGGTGAGGGGGGGGGTGACAGGGTGACTGAGTGGGGGGGTGACTGGTGACTGAGGGAGGGGGTGACAGGGTGACTGAGGGAGGGGGTGACAGGGTGACTGAGGGGGTGATTGGTGACAGGGTGACTGAGGGGGATGACAGGGTGACTGAGGGGGTGACAGGGTGACTGGTGACAGGGTGACTGGTGACAGGGTGACTGGTGACAGGGTGACTGAGGGGGGTGACAGGGTGACTGGTGACAGGGTGACTGAGGGGGGTGACAGGGTGACTGAGGGGGGTGACAGGGTGACTGAGTGAGGGGGTGACTGGTGACTGAGGGAGGGGGTGACTGGTGACTGAGGGAGGGGGTGACAGGGTGATTGAGGGAGGGGGTGACAGGGTGACTGAGGGGGGTGACAGGGTGACTGAGGGGGGGGTGACAGGGTGACTGAGGGAGGGGTGACAGGGTGACTGAGGGAGGGGGTGACAGGGTGATTGAGGAGGGTGAGGGGGTGACAGGGTGATTGAGGAGGGTGAGGGGGTGACAGGGTGAGGGGGGTGACAGGGTGACTGAGGGGGTGATTGGTGACAGGGTGACTGAGGGGGGTGACAGGGTGACTGGGGGGGTGACTGGGTGACTGGGGGGGTGACTGATGACAGGTTGACTGAGGGGGGGTGACAGGGTGACTGAGGGGGGTGACAGGGTGACTGAGGGGGTGATTGGTGACAGGGTGACTGAGGGAGGGGGTGAGAGGGTGACTGAGGGAGGGGGTGAGAGGGTGACTGAGGGAGGGGGTGAGAGGGTGACTGAGGGAGGAGGTGACAGGGTGATTGAGGGGGTGACAGGGTGACTGAGGGAGGGGGTGACAGGGTGATTGAGGGGGTGACAGGGTGACTGAGGGAGGGGGTGAGAGGGTGACTGAGGGAGGGGGTGAGGGTGAATTTACAATAATGTTTCTTACCATGATTCAGGGGCTGTCTCTCTCCATCCCAGCCCAGGCAGTGCAGGAGGTGCAGGCAGAGTGGCCGCAGGGGAGAAACCTGTCAGAATGCACGCTCTGCGCCCCCTGCTGGCACACTCCATAACAGCATCCCTGGTGCTCAGTGATGACTCAGAACACAGGCTGGGAATCCCCTCCCTGTGCTCTGACTCACTCACTGAGCGCATGAGCCGCGAGGGAGAGGACGACCAGCAGGAGGGACAGAGTGTGGCACCCCCCTACTGGATGGCACCCGGGGCGGACCGCCCCCCCCGCCCCCCCCTTAGTACGCCACTGATGATATGCTTTCTTGAAGAAGCGTGTTTTCAAAGATTTTTTTTAAGGAGTGGAAACTGGGTGAAAGTCTAATGGAAAAGGGAAGAGAGTTTTTACAGAAAAGGTGCAGCCCTGGAGAAGTCTTGGAGGTGAGCATCAGATTTGTTACCGCAGAGGGGGCCCAGGCAGCACACAGTCTCTTCTCTCCTCTGTTCCAATAACTCTCGCGAGACCCGCAGAGCGTTGCCATGGCAACCGGGTCTCGCGAGAGTTATTAGCAGAGAGGAGAAGAGGCCGTGTGCTGCCTGGGCCCCCTCTGCGGTAACAGGGAGCCGGGGGCCCGCGGCTGCACACATAGATAGCGATATTCGCTATCTATGTGTGCAGAGAGGGAAAGTGGGGCCCAGGACTGCCAGAGCAGTCCGTGCCCCCCAGGGCCGCCGGGCCCGTGTCAACCGTCATGGGGGTAACATCAGGGGGTGACAACCATGACGGTTGACACGGGCCCGGCGGCCCTGGGGGGCACGGACTGCTCTGGCAGTCCTGGGCCCCACTTTCCTTCTCTGCACACATAGATAGCGAATATCGCTATCTATGTGTGCAGCCGCGGGCCCCCGGCTCCCTGTTACCGCAGAGGGGGCCCAGGCAGCACACGGCCTCTTCTCCTCTCTGCTAATAACTCTCGCGAGACCCGGTTGCCATGGCAACGCTCCGCGGGTCTCGCGAGAGTTATTGGAACAGAGGAGAGAAGAGACTGTGTGCTGCCTGGGCCCCCTCTGCGGTAACAGGGAGCCGGGGGGCCCCACCATGCCACCGGACCACCAGGGATGGAATCTCCCCCCTTCCTAGACACAGGTAAGCAGGGAGGGAGAAACAATTTAATTTTTTTTTTTTTAATTATGTTAAAATGCCCCCCCTCACCCCAGATTGCACATTTACACAACACACACACACACACACACACTACATACACTGACACAACACACACACACACACTGACACAGCACACACACTGCATATACTGACACAACACACACACACTACATACACTGACACAGCACACACACTGCATATACTGACACAACACACACACTGACACAACACAGCACACACTGCATATACTGACACAACACACACACACACACACTACATACACTGACACAACACACACACACACCATACACTGACACAGCACACACACACTGCATATACTGACACAACACACACACACTACATACACTGCATATACTGACACACACATACACACTACATACACAGCACACACACTGCATATACTGACCCAACACACACACACACACTACATACACTGACACAACACACACACACACACACTACATACACTGACACAGCACACACACGATATACACTAACACAACACACACACACTACATACACTAACACAACACACAAACACTACATACACTAACAACACACACACACACTGCATACACTAACAACACACACACACTGCATACACTAACAACACACACACACACACTACATACACTAACACACACTAACACAACACACACACACTACATACACTGACACAACACACACACACACTACATACACTAACACACCACACACTACATACACTGACACAACACACACTGCATACACTAACACAACATACATACTGCATACACTAATACAACACACACAGTGCATACACTAAAACACACAGTGCATACACTAACACACACAGTGCATACACTAATACAATACACACACTGCATTCACTAATACAACATGCACTCTGCATACACTACACACTAACACACATACTGCATCCACTATACTGACACACACTCTGCATCCGCTACACACTAACACACTCTCTGCATTTACTACACATTAACACACACTCTGCATTCACTACACTAACACACACTCTGCATCCGCTACACACTAACAAACTCTCTGCATTCACTACACATTAACACTCTGCATTCACTACACTAACACACACTCTGCATTCGCTACACACTAACACACTCTCTGCATTCACTACACATTAACACACTCTCTGCATTCACTACACATTAACACAGTGCATTCACTACACTAACACACACTCTGCATCCGCTACACACTAACACACTCTCTGCATTTACTACACACTAACACACTCTCTGCATTTACTACACACTAACACACTCTCTGCATTTACTACACACTAACACACTCTCTGCATTTACTACACACTAACACACTCTCTGCATTTACTACACATTAACACACACTCTGCATTCACTACACATTAACACACACTCTGCATTCACTACACATTTACACACACTCTGCATTCACTACACATTTACACACACTCTGCATTCACTACACTAACACACACACTACATTCATTACATTGACACACTCTGCATTCATTACACACTAACACACACTCTGCATTCATTACACACCAACACACACTCTGCATCCACTAAACACATTTCATCTAGTACATACAAACACTACATCCACTACACAAACACACACTACATCACTGTACACACACTACATCCACTACTCAAACACACTCTGCGTTCACTATACACACTGTATCCGCTACACAAACACACACTCTGCATTCACTGCACAAACTATCTAATACACACAAACACTACATCCATTACACACATTCTAATTCACTTCCACTATACACACCACATTCAGTTCCGCATCATTGTCAGCGGACTAGGTAGGGCGTGGGCGGGCCCAGGAGGGAGGGGGCGGGGGAGAGGGGGCCCAGACCTTGTGCTTTGTCAGGGGCCCCAAAATTTCTGATGGCAGCCCTGTGTGGGAGTACGGACAGAGGATAGACGTAGGTCTTCGGCAGAGCGCAGGGGCCTTGACGGGACATACTTGTGTATTAGGGAGGATAGGTAGGTTGGAGCAGCATTATGTAGGGACTTGTAAGCAAGCACCAGAATCTTAAATTGAGCCCTATATCTAACGGGAAGCCAATGTAGGGACTGACAGAAGGGGGAGGCGAGGGCGGACAGGAAAATGAGCCTTGCCGCCACATTCATAATAGATTGCAGCGCTTCAATCTGGGAACACGTAAGACCACTGAAAAGTTATAGGTTGGAGATTTAAGAATAACCTATAAGAGAAATTATAGGTATACCAAAACAGGAGTTAGGCAATATGCCCCAAATGGAGAACAATCAGGAATGGAAGTTTTTAATAAGAAAACCTATAGCGATAAAAGACAGGTTACATAGAAGGACAAATAAGACAGAATAATAAGGTTGCAGGAAAAGGAGAACTTAAGTTAATAAGCCCCCTTTAGGAATAAGGTTTGCTTAAACAGGAAAATAACACCATGTCGTTATTATGAGGTAGGTATGGAGCAGAGAGGTTGTTTGGATTTAAATAGGTAAAAATCAGAATGGTTGGATAAAGCTGGATAGTTGTTAAGTTCAGGTTGGTATGTTGCAGGTTAGAAGTCAAACAGAAATGCAGAGTAGTTCAGGCTGGTAGGGAGCAGGTTTAGAAGCAAATAGTTCAGTTGGTATTAAGCAGGTTTGGAAGCAAGTAGTTCTGAAGTAAATAAGGAGCCAGGAAATGTAGTGTCTCAGGCAGATCAGCAACTTCAATGCAAAGGCGATGAGGTGAGTTGGGTGTTACTTTTTGTAGGAACCCAATTAGTCCAGGCAGCTGAGGATGATCAGGTGAGTGTCCAGAACTAGAGGCAAGGGTGGCCACTAGTGGTAAAACATAATCCGTGCAGGATTAAAGAAACAGTATCAACAGGAAAAAAGGTCTTGCTTGTCAGGTTATCTCTTCCCAGATTGTAGCCATAAAAGTAATTTTAGGAAGCATTAGGGTGTGAAAATATGGACAAATAGGAAAAAGTATAGGGGTATTTATTTGGAGAGATGGGAGGTTACGAAGGCAGTACTTCGTGTTATATGGAGCAATAAGAGGACTTTACGTGAAATTTGAGTTACCCGTGGTGAATAAAAATTGATATGAATGTAGGAGTAACTTATGGGAATGGGCCATTTTCATTAAATAATTTTGATAAAATATGCAGGAATTGAGCTGGAACTAAATCTCCCATACTTAATGATACTGGGAAAACAAATCATGAATCCTGAGAAATCCCTTTAATCTAACTCTATCACTCAATCACACACGTACACACACACACACTCACAAAACCTTCAAAGAACAGTCAATTGAAATAAAAAGTAATAATCACAAATTCAATCAAAACTAGATTTTAATTTAAATGGGACAGGTTTTTGAGAGAGACTCAGAATCACTGAAACATTTCTCTGTATTTAAAACCTGCCATTTGGAATCTTACATTTTAAATTAATGCCAGATTAATGCTGGGCTCTGCCATCTTTGAGAATGTTTTGCAGCTGTGTTCACACACAAGCCCAGTACTCCTGATGGTTGAAGGTCAGTTCTTCCTTTAAATTAAGGACCAATTACATAATAATACTTCACTAGACACCAGTCTTTGAAGGTCCTATATGGAAATGGAATCTTCCACTCATTTAATGGATGTGGAACAGTACAGAACTGCAAATCCAAAATAAGTTGGACTTCCATACTGTTGTAGGGTCATCAGACAACTTGCCTTGGTGGTTACACCTGCATAACATACTGCTTGTGGGTCGCTTGCGATCCGCCGCAAGATTTCTTGTGGCACGCGAAATCACCACCATGTTCCTCTTCACGGCAGTAAGTCTCCAGGCAGCATGGCTTTGCTACGAGTCCACAGACCAGGGAAGTCTAGTCAATTTTCCTCTGCCCCCTATAATGCAGCACAGCTCACTCCGCACTTCTAGCACCATTGCCTAGCTAGTGAGAGACAAAGTTACAAACTGATGGACAGGCACAAAATGAGTGCAGCAGGTATGTAATGGAGCTCCCTGTACCCCTGGCTGGGTACCTCTGCCAAGGACCGCTTCCTAGCTCGAACAGGGGACAAACCGCAGCACTTCTGCCCACAGTTGCCGTGGCTTGACTGGGGTCCTGGAACCGCTCCCTCCTGGAGCTGAATGGGGAATTTGCTCTAGCAACCCTCAGGCACTGGACGACACTCAGTCCTGGGAGCTCTAGTACTTACAAGGACTTTCCCTGTTGAATCCTTCACACTGGAACAGTGATCAGTTATTAGCCCTTTTCCTTCCCAGTAACCACATGACACATAGTTCTGTGAGTACAAGGTGGAATACGTTTAATCTGGCCAGATGGCCTACTTTTATACAGTTTCAAATACAGTTGAGCACGCCCATGACGCTCCCACAGAAAACAGTATAATCCCTCCGCTATAACTGGGAGATAATTGAATCAGGAACTGTACAAAACTAAATTATCTCCAGGCACAAAAAACACACATTACACAAACACCCCCCAAAGTACCTTAAAAATACATAAAAACCTCACACAAGTTACATCCCCTGATCATATCATATGATCCAAAAATCCCCCAGTGTAACGAGAATATACCCCTACACGCAGGATCCAGCTAAACAGAAGGCAGAACAGAGGAGAGATACGTCTACCGGACCTTAGAATGGCCGGACTCGACGTATATAGGAGAAGTACAGAGTCAGGAACAATCCGAGGTCAAGGGCACAAAGAGACAGCGTAAACGAGGACAAGCCGGGGTCTGGTACACAGGAAACAGCAAGCTGGCAAACAGAACAGACAAGGATAAAGCGAAAACGAAGTCAGAATACAAAGCCAAGGTCAAGTACGGAGGAACACAACTGAACACAAGAAGCGCTAAAGGGAACTGTAGCAGAAACCACGATAGGGCAAGGAACTAAGGGAAAAGGGTAAGTATAAATAGGTTCAAAACTAATGTGATTGGCTCCTGTCACTTCCACACCCCCAAAAGGTAAGTGTATGGGGTGTGTGGGATGACAGGGGCCAATGGGAGCCTTTTGGCAATTTAGGCTCCCACTTTCTCTTTAAGAGCGCGCCCGAGACTCGCGGCGCGCTCTTAGATTCAGGCGGGACATGTGACCGCATCTCGCGGTCACTGCCCGCCTTCCTGCCTGAAGCGTCGGATGAGCCGCGTGCGGCTCGTGCAGCCGCAGGACCGCGCGCGGCTTGAAGAGAGGACCGCGGCCGGACCCTGGGAAAGGTGAGTAACGCTACAGTACCCCCCCCTGAGGACACGCCCTCCGGGCGGGCAGGACTAGGTCGGGCAGGAAAACGTGAATGGAAAGAACGCACAAGGCGGGGAGCATGAACAGCATCAGCAGAAATCCAACTGCGCTCCTCAGGCCCATAACCCTTCCAATGTACCAAGTACTGAAGCCGACCCCTAAGGAAACGAGAGTCAAGAACAGCAGACACTTCGAATTCCTCATGACCCTCCACAGAGACAGGAGGAGGAGGAGGAGCATGCCGGGTAGGGCGGTTGCGCACGTAAGGCTTCAACAACGAGGTGTGAAAAACATTAGGTATGCGCAGATTCTTAGGCAGACCCAAGGCATAAGAAACGGGATTAACCTTATGTATAATACGATAAGGACCAATGAAGCGGGGAGCCAATTTCATAGAAGGCACCCGGAGACGAATATTCCGCGTGGAAAGCAAAACTCTGTTCCCCCACAACATAGGAAGGAGCCGCTCTGCGATGCTTGTCAGCCTGAGCCTTCTGGCGAGCAGCAGAGTCAACCAAAGAACGCTGAACCTGTTCCCAAGTATTACGCAAACCAGCCAAATGCTCATCCAGAACTGGCATGCCCTGTGAGGAGAATGCAGCCGGGAGAGCAACGGGATGCTGGCCATAGACGACGTAAAAAGGGCTTTGGCCGGAAGAATCATGAGTGGCGTTATTCCGAGCAAATTCAGCCCAAGGAAGCAGGTCAGACCAATTGTCCTGATGGTGAGACACAAAACAACGGAGGTACTGCTCCAGAGACTGGTTGGCACGTTCAGCAGCTCCATTAGACTGGGGATGGTAAGCGGAAGAAAACGAGAGAGAAATACCCATTTCCGTACAAAAGGCCTTCCAGAACCTGGAAATAAATTGGCTACCCCAATAGATAAGGGAATGCCATGTAACCGAAATACTTCTCTAGCGAAGATAAGGGCCAGTTCCTTGGATGTGGGCAACTTGCGAAGAGACACAAAGTGAGCCATTTTGGAAAACCGGTCAACTATCATCAGGATGACTGTGTTACCATTCGAAGGGGGTAATTCAACAATAAAATCCATAGATAGGTTGGACCAAGGTCTCTCGGGAACGGGTAACGGATGCAACAGCCCACAAGGAACTCTACGAGAGGATTTCATACAGGCACAAGTAGTACAAGCACTTATATAGTCAGTGACATCCTTTCGTAAGGAATCCCACCAAAAATACCGAGAAACAGCTGACACTGTTTTGGAAATACCAGGATGTCCAGCAGTCTTAGTATCGTGATATAGTGACAGAATATCCCGTCTCTCGGGAACGTCAACGAACAATTTATCATTAGGCCTCTCGCTAGGTGCCATGCTTTGTTTCGCTTGTATGGCCTGCAATAGGGACGAGGAAATAGAAAATACAGTAGTTGCTATTATCCTGTCTGGGGGAATGACAGGAGTAATATCAATCTCCTGTTTGTCAATAGTTTCAAACTGTCTGGACAGAGCGTCCGCTTTAGTGTTCCGATCACCTGGCCTATAGGTGATTATATAATTGAAATGGGACAAGAACAGTGACCACCTAGCCTGCCTGGAAGACAATCTTTTAGCTTCGCTAAGGTAGGACAGGTTCTTATGATCCGTAAATATGAGGATGGGATCCTTAGTGCCTTCTAACAAATGTCTCCATTCTTTGAGTGCTAAAATGATAGCAAGGAGTTCGCGATTACCCACATCATAATTCTTCTCTGCTTTGGACATTTGTTTAGAAAAGAAGCCACACGGATGCAATGGCTTTTCAGGAGACTCTCTTTGAGATAAAACAGCACCTACCCCGATATCTGAAGCATCAACTTCAAGTATATAGGGCAATGAGGGGACAGGATGCTGTAAAATAGGTGCAGAGGCGAACGTAGTCTTAAGGAAGTCAAAAGCTTGAAGTGCCTCGGTAGACCAGACACGAGTATTGCCATCCTTTTTTGTCATACGAGTAATAGGTGCTACAATAGACGAAAAACCTTTGATAAAACGTCTATAATAATTAGAGAAACCCAGAAAACGCTGGATGGCTTTTAGACCTTGCGGCAGAGGCCATTCTATGACAGCAGCGAGTTTCCTGGGATCCATACGAAAACCCTTAGCGGAAATCAAATACCCCAAAAACTGGACTTCGGATTGGTCGAATAGACATTTTTCTAATTTACAATAAAGACCATTAGCAAGAAGGGTCTTCAGAACGGTCGTAACATGTCTGTGATGAGTGTGTAAGTCTGTAGAATATATTAAAATGTCGTCTAAGTACACAATAACGAATGAGTGAATAAAGTCTCTCAAGACATCATTAATAAACTCTTGGAATACTGCTGGGGCATTGCAAAGCCCAAATGGCATGACGGTATACTCATAATGACCTGACCTAGTGTTAAAGGCTGTCTTCCATTCGTGGTCCTTTTTTTCAAATTGTATGCTCCTCTAAGATCTAATTTGGTGAATACCGTAGCATGTTTGAGCCTGTCAAACAATTCTGTTATTAATGGTATAGGGTAAGCATTTTTGATGGTGATTTTATTGAGACCTCTATAATCAATGCAAGGTCTTAAATCACCTTCTTTCTTCGATACAAAGAAGAACCCCGCTCCAGCCGGAGAAGAGGATCTCCTAATAAATCCCTTATCTAATGATTCTTTAATATATTCCTCCATGACACGGTTTTCTTGAACCGATATGGGGTACACCCTGCCCTTTGGAGGTATAGTGCCAGCAACAAGTCAATAGCACAATCGTAGGGTCTGTGAGGCGGTAATTTGTCAGCCTCTCTTTTATCAAAGACAGTCTTTAAAGATAAATACTGAGAGGGTATAGCCGTAGACAAAGGAGGAGTGGTAGGAACATTAATAGAATTCACAGGCGTAACTTCAATAGTACACGATTCATGGCAGGCCTCACTCCATGATTTTATCTGCCCTGTCTCCCAGTCAAAATTGGGATTGTGGGCACGTAACCATGGATACCCTAACACTAACTGTGAAGAGGGAGAGGTGATGACCTGGAACCGAATGGTTTCATAGTGTAAAACCCCTGTGTACATGTGTAACGGTGCAGTCTCATGAGTAACAACTGGAGATATCAATGGTCTACCATCTATGGCCTCAACGGCCAAGGGTATCTCCTTCTCCCTGATGGGAATGTTGTTTTTCTTTACAAAACCAGAGTCTATAAAATTCTCGGCTGCCCCAGAGTCAACCAAGGCGTATATATTTTCAACTATACAACTCTCTCCCATATGTAACGAAACAGGGAGAAGCAGTCGGTTAGGAGGCAATGTAGGAGACTTAGAAATCACACCCAAGGCCAGTCCCCTATAAGGTCTTAGGTGCGAGAGTTTTCCGGGAGCAAAGGACATTCCTTTACCATATGGTCTCTCCTACCTATGTAATTTTTCATTATCAGAGAGTTTGGCAACCCCTAATTGCATAGGTTCCTCTTCGGATACTTTTACACTCTCCGGTGTATCAACTCTGGGGTGAATAGGTGTAACAAAACGTCTATTTCTGTTCTTGGTATAGAGCCTGTCACGAATCCTATTATCTATATCGATGAGGTAGTCAATAAGGTCCTCTAAACCAACAGGAAGCTCCTTAGCTGCTACCTCATCCAATATAGAGTCTGATAAGCCTTCCATGAAGGCAGTAGTTAACCCATTGTTGGTCCAATCTACCTGTGAGGCAAGAGTACGAAACTGTATAGCGTAATCAGCCACAGACCTAGAACCCTGTTTAACCCTCATTAATGCTCTTGCGGCATTATTAGACCTTTTCATAGTGTCAAAAGTTCTGCGAAATGCTGTAAGAAAACTGTGAAAGTCATGATTTGCCCACTCAAGTGCTTTGTCGGTAAGTTGGTGCATAAAGAACCCAACCTTAGACCTCTCTGTGGGAAATGAACGAGGATACATCTCAAAGTGAAACTCTATTTGGTTAATGAACCCTCTGCATGTCTTAGAATCCCCTCCATACCTAGGAGGAGGTGTTAAATGGGCCGTAGCATTAGGCACAGTTGATACTTCAGGAAGAAGGGGTGTAGGAGGGTTAGGTGTGGTTGCTGGAATGGTTCTAGCTAAGAGCGTCTGAAGAGCCTGGGCTATCTGATCCATTCGGTGATCCTGCTCTACAAATCTAGCTTCATGAGACGCCATCTGTTGAGCTAAATCTGCGGGGTCCATGGCCCTATCGTAATGTAACGAGAATATACCCCTACACGCAGGATCCAGCTAAACAGAAGGCAGAACAGAGGAGAGATACGTCTACCGGACCTTAGAATGGCCGGACTCGACGTATATAGGAGAAGTACAGAGTCAGGAACAATCCGAGGTCAAGGGCACAAAGAGACAGCGTAAACGAGGACAAGCCGGGGTCTGGTACACAGGAAACAGCAAGCCGGCAAACAGAACAGACAAGGATAAAGCGAAAACGAAGTCAGAATACAAAGCCAAGGTCAAGTACGGAGGAACACAACTGAACACAAGAAGCGCTTAAGGGAACTGTAGCAGAAACCACGATAGGGCAAGGAACTAAGGGAAAAGGGTAAGTATAAATAGGTTCAAAACTAATGTGATTGGCTCCTGTCACTTCCACACCCCCAAAAGGTAAGTGTATGGGGTGTGTGGGATGACAGGGGCCAATGGGAGCCTTTTGGCAATTTAGGCTCCCACTGTCTCTTTAAGAGCGCGCCCGAGACTCGCGGCGCGCTCTTAGATTCAGGCGGGACATGTGACCGCATCTCGCGGTCACTGCCCGCCTTCCTGCCTGAAGCGTCGGATGAGCCGCGCGCGGCTCGTGCAGCCGCAGGACCGCGCGCGGCTTGAAGAGAGGACCGCGGCCGGCCCCTGGGAAAGGTGAGTAACGCTACACCCAGATCGGCTTAGGGATTCAGGAATTTCTTGGAAGTCATAATTTGACCGACCGCATGCATGGTCCCATGCCCAAAACAGTTCCAGTGAATCAGGGCTTGCGGTCGGTTTAGTTCGGTAGTTTAAAAACCGAACAAACTACCAAACATAGTCAATGTTCTTACCCTGGTGCTTGTTCACCTTGTTCGTGGGAGCAAACACAGGCGATCATGGAAGTCCAGTGGTGTTCGGGAGTTTCAGTGCCCGAAAATAGTTCCATGAACTCGATGACCAAACACCGCTGCCTGTGTTCATGTTAACCAGACGGCTGCCACCTCGTGGTCATCCATAGGAAATGCGGCCACCCAGACGAACACTTAGAACACTGCGGTGGAAATTGATACAAAGTATCAATTAGACTTGACTTAAGCTCCCGGGTGGTCCAAATACACGAACAGAGACTTTCACTTTTACATTTTACAGGGTCCATAGTCTGTGGGCAGGTGGCTGGCAAGCAGGCTCCTCCAGGAGCTTGTGGCAAACTCACTTGGAGGGGAGCTTGTCACAAGGTATAAGCACAAAGTGAGTGCAGCAGGGAGGACAAAGTGAATGCAGCAGGGACAAGGACACAGTGTGTGCAGCAGGGAGAAGGACAAAGAAAGGGCATCAGGGACAGGCACAAAGTGAGTGCAGTAGGAATAAGGATAAAGTGAGTGCAGTAGAGACAATGACAAAAGTGAGTGCAGCAGGGACTGACAAGAAGTGTAATACGTCCCATCAATAGTAAGAAAACCTGAAACGTATTCAAACTTGTACCACTTAGCAAAGTAATTTTTCTAATATGGTTTATTTGCAAATCAGTTTCATCCTTAATTATACCTTTGCTTTGAAAATACAGGCGCTAAAAATCTATCTGCGGCCCCAAGAAACGTAGCCTATTTCATTTTGGCCCTTATCTACTGCAAGTTGTACAGGTCTGGGTTAAATCATGCTTATCATATTTGACAATATAACTCAGGGCACCTGGATATAATGCTCCCCATGCAAACCCATTCTTATAACTTGCCATGTCATTGGTACACGTCACTCCTGCCTTACACCTGCTAAACTGACACCTCTCTGTAAGATACTACCCAGACCCAATATTATAGTGTGCTAGTTATTATCACATGCTGAGTATCCCTGTGAAGTAATATTACAAAGTGCTGCGGAATATGTTGGCGCAATGTAAATAATATTAATAATGTGTAACCTTATCATTGTTTTAGAATTATATAATATATTTGATCTTTTTATAGTGCTACAGCACCCCGGTGCCCTCAAGGCTTGTACCTGTTCTCCTAATAACAATCTTGAGAAAGTATTTAGATAACGCAAAACACATCGATTGTATCTGCAGATATAACTTGGCTTGAGGTGAGATTTTTTTTTTTTGTAAAAGATGCCATTTTCAGGTAATCTCTTTCCCTATGAGGAGAATAAACTTCAAGTTCTTCTATGGTATTTTAGATTCTACGATCCAGTTGCTTACCTGTAATGTAATGTGTATTTTGCTACTCTAAATCTGTCCCAGGCTACTTTTTAATCTCCCTGTCTCGATTTCCTTTTTTAAATGTAAATTATTTTTTGATTGCTGTTTACATTTTTTTTATTCTCTCTCAACTTTTTGCTCATATCTATTCATTGACATTACCCCCTCCTTCTCGGAGTTTCCTTTTCCATATTTACTGTCTATCTGCTCCCATATTCCTACACCATTCCCAGTGGTCCCACCTCCCTGCTATGGGATGATTTACGCCGCTGACTACTCTGCACAGCTGCAACAGGGTCCCAGCCTGGGAATGGGTGGGTGATAAAGGAGGGGGATAGGGAGTTAAGGTTTGTTCACACCGTATCTAATGTGTTACAGACCCCCAATAAACAGCCGTGTGATTTTCAAAACACTTCACACAAATCCTCTTCTGATCCTCTGACCTCGACTGAGCCCCCATAAAGCCGTGAGACCCCCTGCTCTTTTCGTCATGCAACCTTCAGCTTGTCAGCATATACAGGTTGCAATCAGGTGACACAACATTACAAGCAGGACATTTTATGCAGGGCACAGACTCTCTGCTATGCCAAATATGCTGGAAAATATCTACAAATGTGCCACTCTTTTGGATTAGGTGGCTAAATATGAGCAAGCAAAATTAGGTCCAACTGAATATTTAAAAGAAAAAAAAAAGTGTCATCACAGTTGGATTCCCATGCGAAAAAAAAATACATTTTTAAATCGCACACAAAATGGCACGTTTTAGAATTCGACTTTTGACAGTAGAATTATAGCTGTTAAGTAACATTGTTTAATTCATACAAGTAAAGTGGCATTGCTGCCATCTGCCCTGTAATTAACCACACTGCTAGGGCAAGTTTTGGTAAATTTGGTAAATGGTAGATGGGTGTATTGTTAATCTTTATGTATATTTGATCCCATACATATTTCACTATACTAATTTACTTAGATACAAGCAGACAGGTTTATAAAAAAACAAGGGCGGCTCTAGGTCTCAAATGAGTGAAAGAATACAGTGAGGCCCACCTCTTCCATACGCAATATATTTAAACGCATGGGCTAAAAATTGGATTACAAACGTGCATGCATGTTGGGGGGCAGGGGTTGTTTTTTTCCTAATACATTAAATAAATAGAACATTTTGACAAGTGACTCTGGCCTAGGCCTCTCCTCCCTTGTACACCCAAGGGACAGAGCCCTTCAGCAGCTGTGCTTATATTGTAGCGCCATCTACACAAGCTATTTTTCATTGTGCTTTATCTATCTGCCTGTGCCCCATGCATTTCTTCCTCCTGTGCCACTCCCACGTGATGCCCCCAAGCCAGTCTCTAGATCTAAGTATCTTTCTCTCTCTTTCTGTGCCTGGGACAGGAAGGTGTCTGTGAGTTTCAGGAAGGAAGCACACAGATCACTGACCCTAATGGAAACCTCTCTGAGGGGCCATGCTGGCCAGCCTCCAGGATTCCCCTCACCTGGGACTCTCACAGCTGCAGATCCCCACTCCCTGCAAGGGATTTTTTTATAACTCCTTTTTTAAAAAAATGTTCTTTTTTTAGTTGCTGTTTTCCCAGATCCCCTCCCAAATATTTCAGCTGCTCATAATCACTAGAACCCTGCATGTCTGCGGTTTTATTTCCCTCTGCACGTGCTGTCCCATCTATCCCATAAATAATCAAATTAGCAGAATATTAACAAAACCAATGACCCAGGGATATCATCTCCATTTTTTACATCTGTCAGAATATTCCCACTCAAAAAATAGGATCATGGGGATGACGATTGTACAGAATGTGTTTACAGCAAATACTGTTCTATTCTGCTTGCCCCTAGTCCAAATCTACTCTTAATGAGTATATACAAAGTAAACTATATAGTGTATCATATATTATAGATACTTTCAGTCCCGGGGTTTACAGGACATTATGCTTTTAGTTATTCGCATAATAATAATGCTAATATTTGCAATTCTCTAATCTATACTTGACAAGTCAAAGCTTAGTTTAGTTTAAACTTGTGTTTTCTGATCCCCTCATATTCCATTTCCTCCCCCTCATTCTACTACTTTTAATTCCTTAATTCCATCAATCCCCGTGCATTGACAATCCACAAAATCTCTTTCACTTACCTGTTAATGCATTCAGTCCCAAAATATTCTTATTTATATTATTATTATAATGTTATAATGTATTTATCGCCATCAAATTCCACAGCGCTTTACAGTGGGTGGACGAACGGACATGTAGTTGTAACAAGACGAGTTGGACACACAGGAACAGAGGGGTTGAGGGCCCTGCTCAATGAGCTTACATGCTACAGGGAGTGGGGTATAGTGACACAAAAAGGTAAGGATAGTATTAGACTAGTGACAGTTGCAAGAGAGGAATCAGTTGGGAGCTATTAACAGTTTCATATTGCTTTTATTCCAATCTATTCATATTCCTTCTATCCACTTTACATTTTCCATGTATCCCTATTCATTCATTCATATCATTGTATCCCTATTCTTTCATGTTAAATACATTGATGATCATTAATTTTATTAAAGACACGGAGGCTCCTATTATGCTTCTCTTTCTTTAATTTCCCTCAGCAGCGAAGAGAGATATATGCAAAGAAGAGAGAAAAAACAACATAACATTAGCATATTCATAGTGCTACCAATGGTATCCACCCCCCTTAGTATATAAGGTGTAGCACTCCCTTCCTCTTCCTCTTTCTTTGCTGCTCCCTCAGACCAGCTAAGTACATTGTTTCTGCTCCTTTATATTTGATTGATTCATTGTGGGATTTTGTATGTTATCCCTATTCACAGGGATTTTTATTGTTGCTCCCACTAACCTTTTGTTGGCTTTGGGTACTGTCCCTATATGTCTTTATGTGTATTTCTTTTACACTTTATCTGCTCCACCTTGCCTTGCTAGCCAGGTTGGTCTTTGCCCTCTCCCCACCTCTGGGTGGGAGTTTTCCCTACTAGCTGACTAGTCTGTGCTTCATTCTCTCTATTAGCCGGGAATCCGCAGCGGGGGCTTATCCAGAGTGCTACCTCGCTCGGTTCCCCGGCTCCCTGCTTGTACACGCCGCCGGCATGCGTGGTACGCTCGTGGCGGACATTTTGTTGGTTTTTCTGTCGCCGCCCCCCCCCCTGGCAGCCTTTTTAACTCGTATTCTGCGGCAGTGTCGGAGTTTTCATGGTCAGCATACGTCGTTGCCACTCTGCTTACTTCAGACCGGGTAATCTGTCACCAGCTTTCTCTGACCTGCTGTTTCTCTGTCCTGTGTTTGCGTTAATCAACCCTGCCTGTCATTTTTTCTTATTTTCTTTACTTGCACTCACTGACTCCACCATGCAGTATGCTGGTGATGCAACCCCTAGCCACCTTAGTTCCTCTGGGGGCACACCTGGCCCTGACCTGCAGGCTGACCCTGGCCTCATGGGCTCGGAAGACTTCCAGAGCCTATTGGACGTCACTATGTCCAGCTCTATCACAAAGGCCATTTCATCAGCCATGGGGGCTATGTCCTCGACCATTTCGCAATCTATTACCCAGGCTCTCCGACAGGCCCACCTTTTCACTGCCCCTGCGATACCGCAGGCAGCCCCTGATGGGGAGTCACTAGGGCGCAAGGCGCTTAGCAAGCGCAAACATCCCCAAGACCCCCCCCCACGCAGGTTCGTCCTGCATTGATTGACACGCCTCAGGCTGTCCGTGATGGCGCGCAACAACCGCGCAGTAGAGCTACTGGCCGGGCTACGGCGGCCAGAGATTGGAAACGGGCCCATGATAATATGTCTGACTCAGACAATGAGGGGGATGAGGGGTCTGATGACCATTACTCAGATCCTTATGAGGACGAGTTTTCAGGGAGCGAGAGCCTCAAGGGGAAACAGTTCCCATCGGCACCAACTCGTGCCGCGACTCAGCTAGAAGCGCCCGGGTCAGACGCTACCCACGACTCTAAAGAGGTACTTTTGTTTGACACGGATAACTTAAGGCATCCACGCTCCGCTGAATGGGAGCCCACCGAGCATATCGCTCAGTACCTAGCCCTCAGAGTGCGTAAATCCCTCTCCCAGGAGGGTCGCAACAAAATAAGGGCACAATGCCCACGTCCCATTGTGCCAGATGCAGTGGCTAAGACCCCTGAAGTGGACCCACAGATAGTCCAATTCCTGGCTAAGACCGGCTGGAAGCCAAAAAGGGGACTTGACTATTCTCTCCGCAACGGTCAGGACAAGTTCCTGGACACACTGGGCCCAGTCACTAAATTGTATGAGCTACTGGAGGCGGCCCAGTCAGGTGAGGCTGACCTGGATTTTGAAGTGGCAATTGGCTGGCTCCAACGTATAGTGTGTATAATCGGGAACGCCAATACAGCCATGTCTACTGAACGCAGGAAAGCTATCCTGCTCAAGATCGAGCCCAAGCTAGCTAGCATGGCTTCCACTGAACCTGGGGCTTCAGCTAAAGGACTGTTGTTCGGTGAGTCCTTCGTTAAGGATTTGGGCTCATACGTGAAGACCTTCACGGCCCTGGACAAAGCCCAATCGTCCATCAAACGGGTCTTTAACCAAAAGATTTTCGGCGGGGCCGGTAGAGGTAGGAGCCGTCTATCCGGCCGCAGTTCCCGAGGTTTCTCCAGACCGGGCAGAGGCTCCTTTAACACTCAGAGACCGAGTCAGGACCGTTCCTATACACCATTGTTCCCCACTCGAGGAAGGCTTTGGAATGCCCGCGGCAGCAGAGGAACGTCCCCAGAAAAACGCCCTTATGGTGAGTACTATTTTTCCCCATTTTTCCCATATAAATGTGGGGGGCAGACTGGCGTTGTTCCACCAAGCGTGGCGCTTGATCACATCCGACGTATGGGTGTTACAGACGATACTGGGTTACCACCTAGAATTGACAGGTCTTCCCTCTCAGGTCTCCCCACCTCACGTGCCTCATTTAATCACACCACAACCTCATAACCACGGAGATCAAGGTACTGCAGTCCAAAAACGCGATAGAGGAGATTCCTCTACATACACCAGGTTTTATAAGCAACCTATTCTTAGTGCCGAAAAAAGGAGGAGGGGTCCGCCCGGTTATCAACCTGCGACCCCTCAATGCCTTCGTCCAGTACAGGCACTTCAAGATGGAGGGCATACACTGCCTCTGAGATTTGCTCCTCCCGGGAGATTGGATGGTGAAACTCGATTTACAGGATGCTTACCTCACGATACCGATAGCGGCAGATCACAGGGATCTTTTACAATTCCGATGGGACGCAAGGAAATGGCATTTCACCTGCATTCCCTTCGGACTGTCCTCCGCCCCTTGGTGCTTCACCAAGGTACTGAAACCGGTGGTTGCCTTTCTCAGATTACACAGGGTTCGTCTGATCATATATCTGGACGATATCCTCATACTCTCGAGTACACACTCACTATTACTAACACACCTGTCATGGACCCTTCACCTCCTCCAAAACCTCGGTTTCCTGGTGAATTGGGAAAAGTCGGTGCTACAACCCTCTCAACAGATGGAATTCCTAGGGTTCCGAGTCGATTCTATCCAACAAATTCTATGACTCCTAACAGAAAAGATGTCCAACATCAAAAAGGAAATAAGGCGGTTATTGAACCGCCCGGACCTTTCGCTGAGACAACTAGCACGGATGATCGGTTTACTAGCTGCCTCCATCCAAGCGATTTTCCCGGGACCATTGCACTATCGGGCACTTCAACGTCTGAAAGCAGCCTGTCTGAGGAACAGTCAGTCGTACGAGACCACCGTCACCTTGGACGAGGAGTCCAGGGAAGAACTGAACTGGTGGTTGACTCACATGGAGGCGTGGAACGGACGAGCAATCTTCGGTTCCACCCCGGACCTAGTGATAGAGTCGGACGCAAGCTTACATGGCTGGGGCGCGCGTTGCGGCTCTATATCCACAGGAGGCAACTGGTCAGTAGACAAATAATTTCTACACATAAATTCCCTGGAACTGCTGGCAGCCTCATTTGCCATCCGCAGCCTCTCGCCCAGGAGCATTTCGTGCTCGATCCTTCTCAAGTTAGACAACGTCTCGGCGGTCAGGTACATAAACCATCTGGGAGGTACCAAGTCCTCTTGGCAAAATTGCGCATCTTGGCAATTTTGGCTCGAGACTTCTGGCAATTTTGCTTACAGAACAATGTGTCCATAAGCGCGGAACACATACCGGAACTGGACAATTACACCGCGGACTGAAACTCCCGATACCTGCGAGACCTGGAAGATTGGAGGCTTCAACCGACGGTATTCTACAAGATCAATCAGTTATGGGGTCATTTGAGTGTGGATCTTTTTGCATCCAGACTGAACACGCAACTTCCTCAGTTTTACAGTTGGCGACCAGATCCAGAAGCCATGGCTACGGATGCTTTCCTCCAGGACTGGACCAAGGGACGAGCATATGCCTTCCCTCCGTTCAACCTGATTGCCCGAACTCTGGCGTACGTCCGACGCTACAGGAGCACGTTGGTCCTGATAACACCATGCTGGAGATCTCAACCTTGGTTTCCCCACCTGCTGGAAATGGCGATCGATTGCCCACGGTTGTTACTGGACCAACCCTCACTGCTAACCAATCCGGATGGGGAGAACCACAACATGGTAGAACTCCTTCGGCTCATGGCGTGGCTCCTTTCCTGGGACCTTGGGAAATCACAGAGGTTTCGAGAACAACTACCCAACTCCTGGCAAACGCTTGGGCACCAGGAACTCGACGTGCATATACTGCGGCATGGAAGACATGGTCCAATTGGTGCCTGGAGAGATCGGGGGATCCCGTATCAACCTCAGTGAAAACGGTTCTGGATTTCCTGACACACCTATTCGAATCAGGCAAAACCTTCCGTACCGTCAACATGTATCGATCAGCCATCTCGGCTGGTCATGATTTTGTGGATGGCCTACCGATCGGACAGAATCCATTGGTCTGTCGCCTGCTCAAGGGTGTACGCTTCTCACGTCCACCTAAACCTAGATATGGATCCTTTAGGGACGTCAACATAGTGTTCAAGCTCCTAGAAGAATGGCCCTCCAACACAGAATTGTCATTAAAACAATTGTCTGCTAAATTACTCATGCTATTCTGTTTACTATCCTGCAAGCGGGTATCTGACGTGAGGGCTTTGGACTGGCAAGCCCGTGTGTTCACTCCGGAAGGAGTGTCTTTCGATATCTCGCTGAGAACGAAATCATCAACTAAACAGTTTTTTTATCCAAGGCTCCCAAATCAACCGAGTCTATGCCTGATGCTGTGCTTAAAGGAATACGAATCTCGCACTTCCACTCTACGTTCATCTGATGACGGTGCTTTGTTCATTTCACTGAAGAAACCACATCTCCCTGTAACTACGCCTACTCTCGCCCGTTGGATCAAGTGGCTGTTAACTTCGGCCAGGATAGATGTCACGCTCTTCACACCACACTCTGTCAGGGGCGCTATGGCCTCTAAAGCATCGGCAGTAGGATGTCGAGTGGAAGATATCTTGAAAGACGCAGATTGGTCTACAGAGTCCACATTCCGGAATTTTTATTTTAAACCCATACAGCATTTCTCAGATAGGATTATAGCTCAGCTTTAAAAGAGCATAATAGGAGCCTCCGTGTCTTTAATAAAATTCCAAGATTTTACTATTAACACTACATCAAGTCATGATTTTATTAAAGACATGGAGGCGAGTATTATTCCCTCCCGCCCTCCCTGGGTGGATCTCATGGGATTCATAGTTCAGACAGTTATAGACTAAGTGGTGCCGACATGTTCAGATTTTCTCATATTGGATTCTTGATTCAATCGGGTAAGTGACCGTAGGTTGGTTTACCATGTTGGATGTAGTTTGAACTTTGCATATCATGTATGATGACGTCTTGACTGTTGAGAATATATTCGGACTCAGATAATTGCCTACATTGAAGTATATGTTACAAACAGGTGACAACCACGATATTACCATATTTTCTCCTCTCTTTTTAGCCTGAATACTCTTATTGAAGTGTTGAAGTCTTGGAAGGCAGTTCCACAGTTTGCCCATAAAGTATGGATGTATGGAGACTATCCGAGGTTTTTCCAGTTACGGTTCAAGTTTATCGTTTGGTTATTGACTGGTCTTTGGATCGCTATGGAAAGAGGAAGAGGAAGGGAGTGCTTCACCTTATATACTCAGGGGGGTGGATACCATTGGTAGCACTATGAATATGCTAATGTTATGTTGTTTTTTCTCTTTTCTTTGCATATATCTCTCTTCACTGCTGAGGGAAATTAAAGAAAGAGAAGCATAATACTCGCCTCCGTGTCTTTAATAAAATCATGACTTTATGTCATGTTAATAGTAAAATCTTGGAATTATTCTTTTATAATGCATTTATCCCAGTTATTTCATAACCCCGTTTTCATCTTACTTTATCCCATTTCTTTCATATTATATCTATCAGTATTCATTCACATTTCATTTGTCTGCATTGATTCATACTCTCTTGATCCATATTCATTGACATTCAATCACATGCCTTTCACTGATATTCCCTTTGTCCCAATTCATTAATAATCCATCCATTAACCTATTGTTCATTTATAATCATGAAGTCATCTTTCAGCTATCCCTGCTATGTATATACTATTTATCTACATTAACTCATATTACCTTTAGCTCCATTCACAGATATTCATTACAGCTCCAATAATTTGTTTTCCCTCTCTCATTATTTATATGTTGTCCTTGCTCTCATTCATTCATATTTTGTAGCTTTTAAGTCCTTAATTTATACTCACTCTCAAGATCTAGATCATAGTTCCCCAAACATTCATACTTTCAATCTCAATATATATTTAAATTTTGCCTAACCTCATTCATTCATACTTTCTCAGGACCCATTTATATTTTGCCTTACCCCATTCATAAATATTCTCTCCAGATGCATTTACATATTACCCTTCACCATTCATTCATACTCACTCTCTTGAGATCCATTTATATTTTGTCTTATCCTATTCATTCATGTTCTGTCTATCCAGATTCATTTATATACCTTACCCCATTCATTCATACTCTCTCTCTCCATACCTATTTATATATCGCCTAATCTCATTCAATCATACTCTTTCCAGTCCCATTTATATACCGCCTATCACCATTCATTCATACTCTCTCCAGACCCATTTATATATTACCTAACCCCATTCATTCATACTCTCTCCAGACCCATTTATATATTGCCTAACTCCATTCATTCATACTCTTTCCAGTCCCATTAGTATTCCACCTAACCCTATTCATTCATACTCTCTCCAGATCCATTTATATATTGCCTAACTCCATTCATTCATACTCTTTCCAGTCCCATTAGTATTCCACCTAACCCTATTCATTCATACTCTCTCTATACCCATTTATATATTACCTAACCCCATTCATTCATACTCTCTCCAGACCCATTTATATATCGCCTAACCCCATTCATTCATACTGTCTCCAGACCCATTTATATATCGCCTAACCCCATTCATTCATTCTCTCTCCAGACCCATTATATAAAGCCTAACCCCATTCATTCATACTCTCTCCAGATCCATTTATATATTGCCTTACCCCATTCATTCATACTCTCTCCAGATCCATTTATATATCGCCTAACCCCATTCATTCATACTCTCTCCAGACCCATTTATATATCGCCTAACCCCATTCATTCATACTGTCTCCAGACCCATTTATATATCGCCTAACCCCATTCATTCATACTCTCTCCAGATCCATTTATATATTGCCTTACCCCATTCATTCATATTCTCTCCAGACCCATTTATATATTGCCTTACCCCATTCATTCATATTCTCTCCAGACCCATTTATATATCGCCTAACCCCATTCATTCATACTCTCTCCAGACCCATTTATATATCGCCTAACCCCATTCATTCATACTGTCTCCAGACCCATTTATATATCGCCTAACCCCATTCATTCATACTCTCTCCAGATCCATTTATATATTGCCTAACCCCATTTATTCATACTCTCTCCAGATCCATTTATATATTGCCTTACCCCATTCATTCATACTCTCTCCAGACCCATTTATATATCGCCTAACCCCATTCATTCATACTGTCTCCAGACCCATTTATATATCGCCTAACCCCATTCATTCATTCTCTCTCCAGACCCATTATATAAAGCCTAACCCCATTCATTCATACTCTCTCCAGATCCATTTATATATTGCCTTACCCCATTCATTCATACTCTCTCCAGATCCATTTATATATCGCCTAACCCCATTCATTCATACTCTCTCCAGACCCATTTATATATCGC
Organism: Pelobates fuscus; assembly: GCF_036172605.1. Lineage (NCBI taxonomy): Eukaryota > Metazoa > Chordata > Amphibia > Anura > Pelobatidae > Pelobates > Pelobates fuscus. Next base: position 294,186,279 of record NC_086322.1, read on the forward strand.
CTAACCCCATTCATTCATACTGTCTCCAGACCCATTTATATATCGCCTAACCCCATTCATTCATACTCTCTCCAGATCCATTTATATATTGCCTAACCCCATTCATTCATACTCTCTCCAGATCCATTTATATATTGCCTTACCCCATTCATTCATATTCTCTCCAGTCCCATTTATATATTGCCTTACCCCATTCATTCATACTCTCTCCAGACCCATTTATATATTGCCTTACCCCATTCATTCATACTCTCTCCAGATCCATTTATATATTGCCTAACCCCATTCATTCATACTGTCTCCAGATCCATTTATATATTGCCTTACCCCATTCATTCATACTCTCTCCAGATCCATTTATATATTGCCTAACCCCATTCATTCATACTCTCTCCAGATCCATTTATATTTTGCCTAACCCCATTCATTCATACTCTCTCCAGATCCATTTATATATTGCCTTACCCCATTCATTCATATTCTCTCCAGTCCCATTTATATATTGCCTTACCCCATTCATTCATACTCTCTCCAGACCCATTTATATATTGCCTAACCCCATTCATTCATACTCTCTCTAGATTCATTTATAATTGTCCTAATCCCATTCATTAAAACCCACACTTTTCTCTTCCATTCATACTTTCTTTTTCATTCTGTTCATTCTAATTCTCTCCGACCCTCTCATCCTATTTGCCGTCACTTTGTTTATTTATAATATCTAATTCCCTCCGTTCGCACTTTTATTCCTAAACTCCCATTTCAGTCTCTTTTCATAAATGTCCGCTAGATACCTATCCCTACTGAGGATGAAGATGACCTTTTTCCTGTTTTCTGACTTTTGGTTGTTTCTCTCTCTCTCTCTCTCTTTACTCCCTCTAATATTAAGCGGTCCCCTCCCTTTCTGAGGACACAACAGAAACAGGGTGTGTGGCTAACGGCACAGGGTGAACATCAGGTTAATTCCAACTTGTAGCTTCCCTCTGCAAACAATGAGACAATCACAGACCGGAGAGTCTGCGTAATGCGCACTGTGCAGGGGAAGCAGTGCAGTCACTAAATGCAGTACAGGAGGAATCTGGAATGTGATTAGCAGTCTGAGTGAGTCATATCTTCCAGAGATGTGCAGAATGGTCCCTAGAGGGCTAGTCCAACCCTCCATCAGGAGGTCAGCAGAGTCAAAACAGCAATTATGAAGAAAAAACAGCGCTGCGGAATTTGTTGGCGCTTTATAAACAGTAATAATAAATATGACTAGCAACATACATTACAAGGGGATGTTCATGGCACATATTAATATTATTATTTATACAGCGCCAACAAATTCCGCAGCGCTGTACAATACACAGAGTGTTCTGCTTTACAGGCAGTGTTTTGTAGATACACAGCTACCCGTAAAAGCCTGATATACTTGCTGCATTCGGGTCTCTCTGGGGCACAGGGTTCCGCAGCACACACACATCTAGAACACACAGTTCTGCAGAATTCTATGGGGAACAGAATTCTGCAGTTCATCAATATGAAATACTTACAGGGTTATACGCTGAAGTGAAAATTCACCGTTATTTTTAAAGTTAAGGCCGGAGTAGCCGAACTGAAAGCGTTGCTGACTTACAGAATTTTTTTTCAGTTCGGCTATTTACCTTAAATGTAAAATTCGCTTTTAATTCTCACGGTAGTGAATAACCTTGTGAAAGTCTCTTCTGGGGAAAAAAAGAGGAAGGCTTGTCAAACCTGCAGTTCAAGCTCTTTTAAGATATACCCCTAATGAATGCATGCATGTGTTCAATGGAGGCATATCTACTAAACAGTGTTTTTGTTTTTTTAAATGACACTGTGGAGTGTTCCTTTAAACACACCTTTAGAGGCTGTCTTCCAGGCAGCCGCTAGAGATGCTAACACTGCACTGAGGAAAACGTGGTCGTGTGAGGTTGCAGCTCATAGGAGAGTGTTGAATTCAATGCTTTCCTTTGAGAAGCATTTGGATGCGGGCACGGCAGTCACCACGCATACACGTCAGTTTCCAGTGCTCCACTTTGGGGAGCATTCGATTGGCCATTGGATTGAGAGCCAAATGGCGTTGCTAGATGCAGAGCTGCTAGCGGCGCCAAGGGAGTCTCGGCACTTTCGCTAAGATATGTAGGGCACTAAAGCGTAAGGCATATGGGTTTGTACTGCTTATAATTTAGTGTTATGTTCAGCAACTCACAGCTATAGAGAACTCCAAGGATTCTGCAGAGCACAGCTACGGATAACATGCAGAGTTCTGCAGAATATATCTATAGAACCATCAATGCACCGCACATCTATAAAGAATGTGTTCTCAGTTTTCAGAGTTCTGAAGTACCCTGCTGTAATCGAGTTACAATTTATTGCAGCACACAGCTATCAAAGGTATGCAGAGCTCTGCAGTGCGTATCTACCTAGAAGACGCAACACTCTGTAGTACAAAAGCAGAATGTTAGCAGCTGTCTATGCTGCCTGCACTCTAATTGTTAGGAGATGTACATGTATTTAAAGTGGCACTGTCATTCTTTTTTTTCTTTCACTTTTTCTTTCTTTACTCCCCTAGTACTTTAATTGCCCTTTATTTATATTTATTACGTTTTCGCCCCCTTGTGCTAGATCGCAATACATGGTTGCAGCCAATTGTGCTGCTCTATCCAAAATGTCTGCCCTTCTTTGGGATTATTTTGATTGATGGATTGTGGGTAATTTAGCTCAGCAACTGAAATGGACCAAATATTACCAAAGATCACGCTGCCCATCAGAAATAGTAGTGCAGGGGGCGGGGCTTGACTGCCATGGAGGGAAGACGTGCCTAGCTAGAGCTCCTCACTGGCAATAGCTAAAACGGCATTTCTCACCCACAAAACGCACTAAAGATGATTTTGAACGACTCACCTGTTATCAATCCCCACGGTGAACCGTTAATGCGGCCCGTGAGCGGACATCGGACAGTCAGCACTATCCACGAGGGCAAAAGGCCCGGTGAGCACCGGACGGGAGAGGCGGCTGACCTCCCAGCCTGGGGCTCCCCGGAGACCTGCTGCTACAAATGGGTAGCCCCCCCCTTGGACCGGCAGGGGTGATCCCGGTCCACCTCGGAAGACCAGCCACAACACGGCAGTACCCTTAGGGGGGCGAGCCGGGGAGCCGCAGGGCCTACCTAAGATGGCGGAGACCACGCAGGCCTCAAACAGCCACGAGACGCAACACGACCCAAAGTCCAGTCTGGACCGAATCTTTGCAGACTTTTGGCGCAAACTCAAGAGCAAACTGCACCAAGGGGCCCTAAAAGCAACGGAAAACCACTTACCTCGACAACCTCCACATGCCCCGCAGCACAAGTCAGCTACTCCAGCAACCAAAGTCACAAGATGGCGGCGCAGAGCTCCACACTCACCTCGCGTACGCAAAGCAGCACAGCGGAGGGGCCTGCTGAAACCAGGAATAAAACCCACACAAGCACCCACCACATCGGGGGTGACCCTGCCCCAGCAACCCGATCCAGCTATCCGACCCCACCAGCACCCGTCGGTGAGCGGCACCACAACGAGGCAACAAGACCACTCGCAGCAGAGACCAACGACCAAAGCAGCTCCCAGCCAGCCTCAGGGTCCCTCGGTGCCAGCCTGGCGACAGGGTATCGGCTAAATGAACTGCCACGCATGGAGCCCTCTGCATCCACATCCTCTCAAGGGACTGTCATACCCAGCAAAGGGACTTTATCACAGCGATGCAAAACCAGCGTTGATCGGCACAACAGAACTCACACTATATGTAACTCTTTAATCAAAGCCACGCTGATGCAGCATGACTATTATTCAGTTGTCCAGTTGATTCTATGTTGACTAGTTTGCACTGTGAGTTATTTGCCTAATACAACATACTGATCCCAGCCTTATGTTTAGCACGTTAGGTTGTAGCATCTCACCACATGTTGAATATGTATGTATTACCTGCTAGTCCCATAGCCCATAGGCTTCCCCATGTTACCAAGTAGGGAAACAGGGAACTACTTCCAACTCAGAAGCCAACTACCAGCACCCAGTAGGCTAACAACAGCATTGTTTAACATTTAAACTGCGGTGTGTATTTTCAGCGTAGACTACCTCTCTTCGAAGTTAACTAAGCAGCTAATTCCTCATTATGTTTCATGTTTATAAGTTTATAGGTGCCCTCTTGCACCTGGGAATAGTTAATTAACACCCCACCTCCTTGGCTAGACCGGAAGGATTAGCTGGAATTTAGAATCATAAGGTCCAAACGTTCTGAAGGGCTTTTCTGGCCTCTCTAAGCATACTTAGCTTGTGTATAGCAACCTACCATCACTTATCATACGTCTCACAAGCATGAATATCTTGATGTTATAATGTATTAAAAAAAAAAAAGTGCAGTGAATCAGACATGTAATGTACTCTACCAGTTAATATTGTCTAATACCGATTACAATGTCTTTGTTAATCTGTAAAATTTGCAAAGCACTAAAAAAAAAAAGAAAAAAAAAAAAAAAGAAAGAAATAGTAGTGCCTACTTTAAAATATTAAAAGCCCTACTATTTCAATCGTTTAAAAACAGTAAAACATATCACAACGATGATATTGTCAGTAAAAATGCATTTTTTTGCATTTTTCACACATAAACTGTACTTTCACTGACAATATAATTGTTGTGATACATTTTATTATTTTGAAACCCTAATATCTGTGTTCAACAAAATCTCCTGAGTATAACAGTACCCCTCGTGTACAGGTTTTATGGTGTTTTTAAAAGTTACTGAGTCAAATATAAGGCTTGCGTTTCAGTTTTTTCACACTGAAATTTTGGTTATGTTGCCTTTGAGAGAGTATGGTAGCCCAGGAATGAGAATTACCCCCATGATGGCATGCCATTTGCAAAAGTAGACAACCCAAGGTATTGCAAATGGGGTATGTCCAGTCTTTTTTAGTAGCCACTTGGTCACAAACACTGCCCAAAAATGTGTTTATATTAGTTTTTTGCATTTTTCACACACAACAAATATGAACACTAACTTTGGACAGTGTTTGTGACAAAACACCATAAAACCTGTGCATGTAGGGTACTGTTGTACTCTTGAGACATTGCTGAATACAAATATGTGTATTTTATTGCAGTAACAGCTAACAGTATTGTGACATTTACAGTTAAAATGCCATGCAAAACTAAAAAAAAATAACAGAATTTCTCAATTGTTTTATATCTTATTCATATTAAATTTTGTTGAATATACGAATATTTTATGTGACATGAAAGCCCTGTTTCTCCTGAACAAAATTATATATGATAAGTGTGGGTACATTTAATATGAAAGAGGTGAATGACGCCTGAACAGACATATATCGTAAATTCAAGGTTTTCTTTACGTTTGTTTTGATCACAACTTGTACAACTGCCTCAGTCCTTACGGGGTTAAACTACAATCAATGTTTTTAGAATTCAGTCTTTGTAAATACGATACATTGTTCTTTATCTAAATTACATTTTCATTGCATTAGTTGTTATTAGTAAGTCACCTACATTTTCTCAGAACAACCCTGGCCTTGCCACTACTCACAACCCTAAAATTAAAATGTCAAGTTTGAAACCCTGCGCATACAGAGCTATCTGAGGTTGCTGTGGGACTTCACTACGGCCTCATCATTATCCTGCCCGGAATTAGAGTTCTGGGCAGTCTAATGTCAAATCTGTGCACATGGTGCTTCTGTTGTCAGCACTCAAAGCATATGGCGAGAGAAGACCAATGGTGGCACAGACGTTAACATCACAGAAGGAGGACTGAAATGCAGGTAGGATTTGGCCATGGCGCGGGATTGCTGGTAAGTCTTTGCTTTATTTTTATTTTTTTATTTTAAGGAGTGAGGGAACTTAGCCACCAGCTGTTACTGTAACCAAAAGTAGTTTCCATAATCAAACCTTCTCATTTGGAAAACCTACCCTAACTTTTTAGAGAGATTCATTTGGCAGTTTACTGAGCCAACCTGTTGGGTTAGAGAACCATAGTTACTGTCACTGATATAAAGAGACAGTCCTGCTTGGTAAAGAGCTCTAGATTCTGATGTAGACAGTCAGATGTGGTGGTTTGTAGAGTGCAAACGGCACTTAATACAACAAGAGAGTGAGCCAAATACTCATAAACAAATAAAATGAGTTCATGTCCTTTATACGGACACATATTATTCATGCAGAATGGGGATTCCATACATATTAATTCACTGACAAAGGAAACAAAATGCCCATCGTTGTATGTTGTATATATTGGGGCTCAACGGTGACCCTACACAGCACCTTGGCTAAGATTTTGTAGGTTATTTGGGGATTTTTAGTTTTCAAGTGTTGAAAGAAGACAGCAATTTAGATACATATTTGCAACAATTTCATTATTTATATTTTAAGTTTACACTTAGTACACACAGCAGTAAACCTTTCTGTATGTTTTAGGTTTCACAGTACCCCAATCTTTAACCCCTTAAGGACACATGACATGTGTGACATGTCATGACTCCCTTTTATTCCAGAAGTTTGGTCCTTAAGGGGTTAAAGTGACCCAATCTTAGTGGGCCCTAAACTAATACGATATACAATAATGATTCCTCTCGCTAAGGCTTACATCAGAGCAAGATACTCCCTGGATTACTTTCATATAGTGTCCTGAGATTAGAGAACTATTAGATCTTGTAATCTAAAGAGCTATACCTGCCAATATAGAGTGGTTTAAAGTGTGTCTTCTCCAATACCTCTTCTTATCTCACATTACTCCATAATAGGGGTGGATCCCATCCGGCCAACACCCACAAAGTCCCACAATTACAGTGCTCTGTTAGTGACCCCAATATATATTCCCATTCCTTCGCTGCGCACAGCTGAAGGGGACATACCCTGCCCATCATGTCAGGCTCTATCTTTAGCAACTGTGGATACAGCCAGGATTGTGACAATAGAGGGAAAACGGCCAGGCGTCCCCAGTGTGCCGTCCACCTTACAAGAACCTACAGGTTTCCTAAACCCAGGGCCCAGCCTGACACAATTCAAGGAAAGCAGAGAGGGGTCAGTGACCTGCGTATGTGAGGTTAATCACACAATGCATCTGTATTCACATCATCTGTTCATTCTCCTCCTTATTTTTCCTGAATCCAACGCTGTATTTATCCAGAAATCAACAGTTGCAGTGTAACTACGCATATTCACATAGTTTATCTGCAACTGACTATTTACACATTGCATCCAACAATGTGACAGGTTTTTTTTTTTAATTTTTGTTTTTTTTAGAATTCTTTATTTTTGTTGTGCATGTTATAACAAAAGAACTTGCAGAGCCACGACAGCATGGGCAAGTACAATAATGACAGTAGAGAAAGATATCATCATGGCATATGTAAAACAGCACACATTTTTAAGGGAAACTAGTAGGTTACGATAGGTTAGTGCGCAAATACAAGACATACCTTCCTACTGGGTATGTTAATGGATTCAGACAGTGTGCTATACTCAGGGGCCCAGCTCAGTATCATGTTAGGGCTACACATTATTCGTCGTATAGAGTAGTGAGAGCTATACAGTCCTGTGTAGCAGCTTCAGGTCAGAGTTGTTCATGCACAGATTAGGTCAGACATTAAAGTTTAGTATGTGCTAAAACAGTTGCTTTACTGGGTATGTGTCTATGGTTCAATGTAGAACTGACTGTATAATTAAACAAATATAAATAATAGATAAACAATGTTTAAGCCATGCATGTAGTTTTAACTGTGTCAGTTAACGCATGTAGTCATTGCTAGTCTAGTAATTAGGCTAGTGCAGTATAGCTTAATGAAGCAGTTTTTACATAGTGTCTGCATTGCAATGTATGTATTTACACACTGTCTCCACATTATTTCCCTACAATGTTTTTGTATTCCATAGCTACGTGTCATTTATCAGAGTAAAAATGTATTAACATTCTGTAATCTCCAAATTTTGTAGCTCTGTAACAATGTAATACGTAGCAATTCCCGAGAAATAGAACCCTTTTTAGAGATCCCAGGAGAATCACATCTGCCTATTTTTGTGATGCCCAGCTTGTGTCGTGAGGCAGCTTCAGATACCAGAACCTTATTTGCCTCCTATCTTTGTTTCTGAAGATTTTATCATCACTGCCTCCTTTGTCCTAAGCGATTCGAATGGTTTTGGTTCACCTTTTTTTTTTTTTGGCTAGACACCAGAATGGAATTGCGACTTCTGTCCAAAGAGGGAAAAGTTGCATTGAGTCTGGGAATCTATAGGAAAATGGGTCTTAACTACTAGTCTATCAGCTGATATAGGTGGCCAGGCTAGCTGTCTGACCAATCCAGATTCCCAGGATCAATTAAATAAAATAAAGGGGGCCCAGGCACTCCTTGGTTTAATACACAAACTTTATTGGAACCACAGCAACGTTTCGACTGTGAGGTCTTTGTCATCTATGCAACCTTGAATGATTGACTATACTAGCCTTGCACACACACATTGCATCACCAGAAAAAATATTCCTAACACACTACATCATGTACAAACACACACACTGCATACATCCAACATGCACTCTCTTTACAGCCCACACACAAACATCTATTTACACGCACTACACCACAACCAGCTTCCTTAACACACAAGCAGTCTCCAAGTGCATTTAAAATACAGTTCTTGTCCCTGTACCACTTTATCCTCCGGTATCCCACTTATAAAGAGACCAGACAAGCCACACCTGTCGGTGCCTGTGTGCCTTCCTATGCCTATGTATTTACTGTCTGCGTGTCTGTACCTGTGTGTGTTTGTGGATATCTGTGTTTCTGCTTGTCAGTGCCAATGTGTGTATCTGTATATGTGTGCGTATCTGTAAGTAACTCTGAGTGTGCCAAGAGGCATGTTAAGTGGTGGAATTGGAGAGAAAGAGGCATGGAGTTTGGGAGGGGACTGGGGTAAGGCTTTAGGGACGGGTCACTGAATTATTGTTGGGCTCAAGTAGTGCCCCTGTGCTACTTGAGCCCTTTTACTTCCATACACTCTATGCCACACTGCATTTACAAACACTTTACGCACAAACACTGCTTTTAAATGTCTAGAAAGATTGTTGGTGCAAGATGTAATGGCTTGAGGATTCACAAAAACTGATAATCTCCTAGGATTTCACACACAAAACAAAACAGACTTTAACAGAGAATTATGTAAAAAAACACAATTAGCTGTGGTTCTCGGGGTGAAAACGCACTATTAATTAGAGACCTCCTTGGAGAATGGGGAGATTGTATACCTCCAAGATTTCAAATGGACAAGGGGTTGGTTTTAGGGGTCTGACCAAGGGCAGGCTGTTCTGATAAATTATAAGTGGCTTACTATCAAAATTTATGAAACTAAAATGTAATTTAGAACAAGAACAATGTATCTTATTTACACAAACTGATTTCTAAACACATTTATTGTAGTTTAACCCCTTAAGGACACATGACATGTGTGACATGTCATGATTCCCTTTTATTCCAGAAGTTTGGTCCTTAAGGGGTTAAAGGATCACTATAGTGTCAGGAAAACAAATCGGTTTTCCTGACACTATAGTGCCCTGAGGGTGCCCCCACCCTCAGGGTTCCCCTCGCGTGGCGCTGAAGGGGTTAAAACCCTTTCAGCAGCCTATCTTATTCCAGCGCTGGGCTCCCCCGGCGCTGGTGACCTCTCCTTCCCCGCCAACGTCAGCTCCCTCAATGCTTTCCTATGGACGTTCTGCACAACGGAGGCATAATATGCCTCCAGCGTCGCAGATGTGCCTCTAGTCGCTGTCCGGAAGACAGCCACTAGAGGCTGGCTTAACTCCAAATGTAAACATAGCAGTTTCTCTGAAACTGCTATGTTTGCATCTGAAGGGTTAAAACCTGAGGGACCTGGCACCCGGACCACTTCATTGAGCTGAAGTGGTCTGGGTGACTATAGTGTCCCTTTAAAGACATTACTGGGAGTATTATTGATGTGAAACTCTGTTATACACTCAGACACACCAACTATATAGAACTCCAAGAAAAAAGGGACATTAGGATGGAAAAGAGGGACAGAGAGGCTTGGGCCCAGTATAGGGACAGCCCCCCCTAATAGGGAAGGTGGGCAGTATGAATTGGTTTAAAGGGATACCATGATACTATAGTGCCAGGAATACAAAACTGCCCACTGCTCCTCCCCCTTCCCGCGCCACCTCCCTAATCTAAATAAAGGGTTAAATATTCTTTGTTTACTTACCTGACCCCAGCGCCAAGGAAGCATCTCAGGACACATGGAATCTGGAAGTAGAGGCAATGGGAACACACCAGATTCAACTCCAAACTGGTAAGAAATTGACACTCAGGCTATAGTGAGCTCAGACACACAAAAACAGAAAAGTAGACGATTGGTCAAAATATTCCCTGATGTGACAATTCTCATCTTTTGCAACATGCAGATCACATAGAGTCTACATTTATTGTAAATATGAATTCATGGATCTGTCCTGTCAAAGGTTCAATTTGATGGTGTAATGGTGTGAGCAATATTTTGATTCCACAGACATGCTTCATTCAGTGGGCTCTTGTGGCCTTTAGCGTTACCAGAACTCAATCCAATAGAGTACATTTGGAATGTGGTGGTAAGGGAGATTCACATCACAAATGTTCAGCTGACAGATCTGCACAAACTGTTTGATGCTCTCACAATGTTTCTTGTAGCTGGCTGAATCCAGGCACAGGAAGAATTTAGGCTATTCTGGGGATAAAACTGGGGTACGGGTCACATTTAGAATTAGAACGCTGTACCTCATGAAGTGGGCACTGAGTGGGTATATGTTGAAAGAAAATCTTGTAAACTTTGCCCCCTTCTTTGACCTTGCTACATTTTAAATATCACCACAATTAGCCAGATAGGATACAAAGAACTGTGTTTGTTCTTCACAGGAGTCCAGCACTGCCTCCCAGTGGTTGTAAGAAGTGACTACACTTCAGTATAACACTGCAATTCCGCAATGAGTCATTTTCCTCTTTAACCCCTTAAGGACACATGACATGTGTGACATATCATGATTCCCTTTTATTCCAGAAGTTTGGTCCTTAAGGGGTTAAAGGGGTAACACACTGATATTTACCTACGGTACATCTTAAAAGGTTACTATCGACCTTTTTAACTTTTTTTTTTTAATCTATACTACACTATTCTCTCCGAGCTGGGGATGGAGTGGGTAGCCAGGTGGATATAGGAATGAGGGGTTTATTAAAAAACAAAGAAACCGTTGTAGGGAGGATTATCTAGGCTAGCCGTGCTTGCTGACGAAAGACATAATTTTTGCACAAAGCTGACATTAGGCATAAACAAACCAGATCTGAACTAAGCATTTGTGGTACACTTAATGGTTCAAGGCATGATATTAGACAAGGTAAGTATTGCTATGACATAACATTTGCCAATCTAATGCATTAAGATTTAACATGACAAGCTGGCGAGAGAGTGGCTCGACAGACTTGTGGCATAGAGAGGTTCTGCACACATTTTTAGGTTAAGTTGAGTATAGTAGCTAGGACACATGCATATTCAACATATCCAAAGTGTATGTAAAGGGTTTTCATCGCTTATTATCTAGATCTATTGGTAATGTTGCTTAATGTGGTTGAACAACAGGCTTACAATTTATCTAAACACGCTGGATATATTTATGAGTGATAGGGGTTGTGTAGAGTTAGAGTCCCGAATGAGTGTGGTAGAATACAAGAGTGTAAATAGTGTGTGTGTGACATATTAGCACATACTGTACATTAACCGCCTATGTGAGCAGTTTGTGTCACATCTTTGGTCTGGAGAGTCTGTGGTGCACTCCGAGGCGTTATTAGCTTTAGTCCGGGATCATCCGATTCCACACTTGGTCCTCAGATGCGGATCTAGTCTCGGCCTGGTGTTGTATAGCTGTCTCCCTTGTCGCAGTGCGCTGCTCAGCCCCAGCTCTGGGTAGCCTTATGCCGGCCTGGCGGACTGTGCTTATCGTGGTTTATTATTGCCCGAGAGTGCATTCTGATTACTTTGTGTTTCTTGTTATTGACCAACCTGCTAATCTCTATTCTTTACCCAGACTCGATTTAATATCTCTGGAATCCTTGACCTTGGACTACATACTGACTGTGTATTTACACCTATCTTGGGCACAAGTTAAGTCTGGACACTCTAAGGTCCGGTATACATATCTCACTCTTTCTATCACTTTCAACTAGCTACTGTTTCCCTATTCTCTATGTGTAGCTGTTACCCCCATCCTGACACATATATACAGATGGGTATATTCATTCTGAGGTTTTCCTAATAAATAGTAAAAATTGGGCCAATTGGTTCTTATGTGAAAGTTGACTCAGTTTATGGGTCCATTCTTTAAACCAGTGGATGGAGAGCACTAGTGAATAAGCAACCTCAGGAAGTTGTTTCGTGCGCAAGGAATTGTTAATATTATTATAGCGCCATCAGATTCTGTAGCGTTCTACAATGTTATGTTATGCATTGTCTTGCAAATAAAGAACTATGTTTCAATCTAAAATTATACTATTGCCATATGTGAGATTAGAGACCTTAAAACATTTAGTTCAAAATTAACTGCAGTGTCCAATGTTTTCCGCCGCCATACAATCTTCTTGTATATATGCATATTGTTTGCACCAGCTGTCGTGGCAGTGCAAATTTGATTGTTCACTCTATGCACAAATAAAATAAAGAATTAAAAAAAAAAAGAAAAATTAACTGCAGTGTCAATGTTTGTCTTCACTGACTACGAGCAATTCTATCCAGTTTTACGATCGATGTGTATGTAGATAACTGGTATTCTGCTTACAAAATACCTGTCTGCGTTTTCATTTCTCCAGTCTATGGTAAATGTGGTACACTGGGACCTTACCTGTGGTCCATAGTGGGGGGGGGGGGGGGGGGGGGGGGGGGGGGGAGCGAGGGGATGTGGAGGGGGAGGGATTCACACAAGGTAAAGGTGGTAAACTTATTAAGAAAAGCAGAATGTGTGCCAAATAACATGCACAGCAGTCATTATCCCAGCATTGTGTATAGGAAATCGCAAATTGTAGACTAAGCCGTGGACGGCCTCATTAGTGCAATAGATAGCCCTGACAAAGATTAGGCTTTCGGAGTATAGGAGTGCAATAATCCAGATACAGCAGAAGCAGCCTATTACTTCACCGATTTCAAATAAACAGTAAAAGCTATTTAACTGCAATCAAGACAAGTTCTAAAGAAAATAAGTCCATCCAGTAAACACATGGAAAGTCTACTCAGATGGTGAGATCAGAGAAAGTCTTGCAGCACCTATTATCAATGTCCCTACGTTAGTTAAAGAGGAAAAGTTCCCAATAGGGCTTAGAGTCACTATATCCCATGTGTGAGGATTCCATAGCTAGTGCTGGGCTGGAATCCCAAAGAAACGCTGACTGTTCAGAGTTAGATGGATGTCTGTAAAGATGGATGTTCCAATCCACAAGACGAGAGTGGGGATTTTCGCCAATCATATTCTATTTGGGGATATCGGAATGCTTTGGTGACTGTTGAGAGGGGTTGGTGCCACTTTATCCTTAGAGTGGCTAAATTGTGGAAATCAAAGTTATAATCTGGCGCATTCTGAACTGCTTTCAATTTAGTTCATTGTAGCAATTTCCCCTTCAGGATTCCCTTATGTAGCTCACGCCTATTTAAACTGCAGGGTAGACATGTGCAATTCGTTTGGGTCCGAATTAAAATTCGGCCGAATTTCGGGTAATTAGGACATTCGGGTGCTTCCGAATGTCCGAATAGCTAAATTGCCAAAGTGCCGAAATTACCGAATTTCCGAAGTGTAGTAGTGCCGAAGTGCCGAATTGCTGAAGTGCCGAAGTTCCGAGGTGTCAAAGTGCCGAATTTCCGAAGCACAGTATTGCCTAAGTACTAATAAACTTACCCAGTGAAAGAAGAGGAATGTTACATTGTATTCAATTTTAAATAAAAAGTATACAAACATAGCCAGGATTCAGCTGTAAGCGTTTGCAACACTTACAACAATAAAGTAACACACATTCATATAAAATGTAAGTTACTTGGCCAGTCAATGTAATAACAGTAATGAATAAGTAGATAACACCCTAATTCCCACGGTATTAGGGAGCTATCTACTAAAAGGGTGAAAGACCTAAATTGGTCTTTCAGCCAAATTTACTAATACTAAGTAAAAATTACTTAGTATTAGTAAATTATGCCCCTACTCGCTATACCGCGCATGTCTATTAAACAGTGAGCAGCCTGTGGCGGTATAGCGAGTAGGGGCAAAATTTACTAAGTAATTTTTACTTAGTATTAGTAAATTTGGCTGAAAGACCAATTTAGGTCTTTCAGCCTTTTGGTAGATAACTCCCTAATACCGTGGGAATTAGGGAGTTATCTATCAAGCGGCTGCAAGAGAAGTCCCGAAATGCCGGAGTTCCGAAGTTGCCAAAGTCCCGAATTTCGGAATGCCGAACCGAGCCGAAGATTTTCCCTATGCACATGCCTACTGCAGGGTGCCATAGTCAAACTGCACAATCAATGTGTCCTTACTGTGAGCAGATAGGTGTATTTTTAGGTGCTTTTAGTTGACAGCCTTTGGTTATGTCTGAAGGATTACTCTCTCTCACTACTTCTATTGGATTGATTTCCCGGACATTGGCTGTACTACCTCAGTCTAATTTATGGTTTACGATTTAAAAAAAAAAAAAGGAGCCTATCCTCTGAACCATGGTAAATGTTCAGCCCTGTTCACAGACTCTCCTTATTATGTTCCCCTTCTTTACCCTGATGAAATGAAAGATTCTGACCCTGTTATTGCTAACTAGATTTCTCTAATACAGATTATCCTATGGAATCCAACTTTCCTGATTTAAAAGTCCTCATACAAGGTATTTTTCACTATACATATTTCTTCCCTGGAAATAGTTTTTCTTGCAAATTAAAGTAAATTAAGTTGTTAAGGTCTCCGGAAGTCCTTGGCGCTGTCTTACTCTATGGTGTTAAACCGTTTTCAAACAGTTTAACGGCAAAGTTATCTTCACAACCTCTCTGCCTCCTCGAGCCTTAGCACTAGTGAGGAACCTTTTCACCAGTGAGAGCATTAGCGGACGTCCTAGGCCTATCACTGGTTGCCCATTGCAAGGAGAATGTTACATACCGTTCTAAAATATTCCCTGCAAACTCAGAATGCAGTCTAGCTAGGTGACATACATATATTTCCTCAACCAGACCACATTGCACTAGCAGGCCCCAGGGTACATCTTGGCCCCATATCAGAACTATCACCTTTGATGGCAACCCTAGTCATAAGTAATGTTGAATGTATGTTGCAGTTTTGGTTCAGAAATGCGAAAGCAGCAGAATATTCCTTGGTCACACACTGCGTTAGAAAGCATAAAGACTACAGGAGTTATACCTCTGTAATCTACGCCTCGTGATAAGGGGCTTTCAGGGTAATGTCTAGAGCGCAGTACGCAGATGCTCAGAATATATTATACTGTCTAGTTCTAAAATAACAGAATATCAAATGACAGAAAAATCTATGATTGAAGAAATTCTGGCTTCGTGGGTGCCCACGTTTTAGATGCCTTTTCAATGTTGTCGCCATCATCAATAATCTTATTTCTAATTACTTTTTGCCTCTTTCCAGATGCTAATTTTGTTGCAATCGCATCAACTCAGAAATGTTTGTATAAATCTTGCAGCTGTCTCCCTCTTGCATGTTGCAGAGCACATCTATTACCATTGTTCCTGAAAAATGGCTGGTGTGTCATGTGTACTGTTGAATTATAAAGGCTCTTCCACTTTATTCCCCACTTTATTCCCCACTTTCGCCACATTTTTTGTTTCCTTGTTGTTAAATAATATTGTCTTTCATCGTAAAGAGACACCATTCCTGCAGTCTATTAGACCAGCACCGTCACCTTCTCAGGTCTTTGTATATTTTGCAAAAACCCCAGATGGTGAATGCTCTGCTTGTATTCCAGTGGCCACGGGGGCAGGAGAATTTAGTTTTTACTTACCTTAACCTGTTGCCTACATTGTCTTTACTGAGGTCCTTATCAGCTTCTGGTGCTGCATCTACCAGGATCTGGCCTCAGTGCTGTACTCTCGCGCATGCACAGGAATACAACACTGATGTCCATGGAGGAGACTGCGGGATCCTCCATAGAAAGAGCCTCTTTGCCTTTGTTTCTTACATTTTAATCTGGTGTTAATAAATCACGGGTGTGATCATATCTGTGTTGCAGTAGAGGAGACAGGCTGGCTGTTTAACAGTGTTTACCTGTGCTAAGTGTTCTTGCCAGGCCTATTAGTAAAGTTTTTCTTGTTCTGCAGCTGTAAACCAGAACTTCTTTGTAGAGCAGGGGAGCCCAAAACGTAGATCTCCAGATGTTGTAGAACTAGAAATCACTCTCCACATTCCGGTTACCATGCTATATCCCATCACATCCCCATCCTCTATACATCACTAACCAGGGTCAGATATGCCAGTAGACAGAGTATGCAGGTGCCAATCTGCAAACAGGAATTTATCAGATTATAAATGTGATATTTTTCCTTGTTAGATATATTTCTTTATACAATATATATTAGATCTTTTTAAATTTTGCTACATGATAATTTATTTATTTTGCAGGCGGTGCAAGTTCTGACTTTCTTTATTCTGCCGTTACGGTGCACATATTTTTTTGGGGGGGAGGGGAAAGGATAAAAGGGTGCTCCAGGGAATTCTGTGCGTATGACCACTTGAGATGCAAATCCTGACAATTTTAGGCCTATGACTTGAGATGCAAAGAGGTCTTGACCGTACCCAGGCCCGGACTGGCCATCGGGCACACCGGGCAAATGCCCGGTGGGCCGCGATGGCCGCGGGGCCGAGGCCGGCAGGGAGATCACAGGATCTCCCCTGCCGGTCTATGCAGGGCCGGCACTATCCGGGCGCCGGCCCCCCTGTTTTCAATGATGGGCCGGTGGGGAGATCAAAGGTCTCCCTCACCGGCCCACATAGAGAATATTCCGGCCAGTGGGGAGAGAGGGAGGGAGCCAGGAGAGGACCCGGCGGAGCTCTATCTTGCAGCTCCGCCGGGTTCCTCTCGCGAGATCCGGAGCGTTGCCATGGCAACGACCGGATCTCGCGAGAGTGAACTCTAGCCCGCAGGCTAGAGTTCACTCACCCATTGGACCACCAGGGATGGTGCCTGAACCCCCCCTCCCAGATACCACCATGCCGGTCCCCCCCTCCCAGGCTAAAAGGTAAGAAGGGAGGGGGGGACATAATGCCTACTTTTTTTCGTTTTTATCTACCCCCCCAAACTCTCACACCCATCATCCATAGCACTTTCACACTCAGCAAACTCACACACACCACTCTCACACCCATCATCCACAGCAATCTCACACACAGCACTCTCACACCCATCATCCATAGCACTTTCACACTCAGCAATCTCACACACACCACTCTCACACCCATCATCCACAGCAATCTCACACACAGCACTCTCACACCCATCATCCACAGCACTCTCACACACACATCACACACACACATCACACACAGCACCCTCACACACAGCACTATCACACACACATCACACACAGCACTCTCACACACAGCACTATCACACACATCACTATCACACACACATCACACACAGCACTCTCACACCCATCATCCACAGCAATCACACACACAGCACTCTCACACCCATCATCCACAGCAATCACACACACACCACTCTCACACCCATCATCCACAGCACTCTCACACACAGATCACAGACAGCACTCTCACACACATCACACACACACATCACACACAGCACTCTCACACACAGCACTCTCACACAGGGCACTCTCACACACACATCACACACACATCACACGCAGCACTCACACACAGCACATCACACGCAGCACTCACACACAGCACATCACACGCAGCACTCACACACAGCACATCACACACAGCACTCTCACACACATACACATCACACTCAGCACTCACACACAGCACTCTCACACAGGGCACTCTCACACACACATCACACACAGCACTCTCACACACACATCACACACAGCACATCACACACACACATCACACACATCACTCTCACACACAGCACTCACACACAGTATTCTCACACAGGGCACTCTCACACAGGGCACTCTCACACACACATCACACACAGCACATCACACGCAGCACTCACACACAGCACATCACACACAGCACTCTCACACACAGCACATCACACACAGCACTCTCACACACATCACACAAAGCACTCTCACACACATCACACTCAGCACTCTCACACACACAGCACTCTCACACACACACATCACACACAGCACTCTCACACACAGCACTCTTCACACACAGCACATCACACACAGCACTCTCACACACATCAAACACAGCACTCTCACACACACATCACACACAGCACTCTCACACACATCATACACAGCACCCACACACACAAATCACCCACAGCACCCTCACACACATCACACAGCACCCTCACACACATCACACAGCACCCTCACACAAATCAATCACACACAGCACCCACACACATCACACCTCACACACACATACTGCAACCCTCACATACACACATAACCCCCCACGACACACTGCACCACACACATACACAATAATTCCAAACATATTTATATAATATATATATATATATATATAATATTCACACACACACTATAGCCTGTATGCACACTTTTGCTACATCCCCTATACACACATTCTCTACAGCCCCTAGACACATATGCATTACATTACACCACAAACACAACACGACTAAAACCGACCTTATAACACAATACCACACCACAATCAGCTCACTCTGCACACACACAATGGCAGGCTCCAAACACATGCACAATACTCTTTCCTGGCATTTTTGTCTCCTGGTATCCATTTATAGAGACACCAGAGACAAGTTGCAAGGAAACACAGTGCAAGCATGTTATTAAATTTGCTTGCGCTGTACAGAACAAATACAGGGCTTTTTTCTCATGCTAGTGCTCTTCAGCAGAGCTCTGCGCATGGTCTGCCCTGGAAGAGCATTGAACCAACATGCTCACTTTGAGAGGGGGCGTGTTTGTCATTAATGATGACAAAACACACTCTCTCTGCCCCGTCCCCTTCTTAGTGGGCCGCTGTGATAAAAAAATGCCCGGGCCGAATTTTTTTCCCAGTCCGGCCCTGACCGTACCCCTTCATAGTCCTTAGACTCCATTCTCCTTCCATATCCCGATCCTCCTCATATTACCCTTATTTATACAGTATTCTACTACGGTGCGATATACATTGAGCACACAGTGTAATAAAACACACACAAACCAATGCAGTAGGTTTTACAAGCCCCTGGTGTTGCATGCTTACAATCTGAAGGATTTCACCCAGCCTCCCCGCCTCATTTCACTACCTGACCCCAACTCATTCCACCCATTCTCCCCATCTCTGCACACCCCTCCTCCACAGAATCCATATATACCTAACCAGATCCACACTGCCTTCACACCCATTCCATATTCTAAATACCCCACCTTACACTCCGCCTTTTATTAACTCTCATTATGCTCATCATGGCCCTAACACCCCATTTATCCACACCCCATCTATGTACACCCCATTTATCCACACCCCATTTATCTACACCCCATCTATGTACACCCCATCTATGTACACCCCATTTATCCACACCCCATTTATCTACACCCCATCTATGTACACCCCATTTATCTACACCCCATCTATGTACACCCCATTTATCCACACCCTATCTATGTACACCCCATCTATGTACACCCCAGCCCCTCACAGGCTGCTAAGCATACAGCAATTAAAGCAATTATTTCCAGAACCCAGGCATCCATTTCCTCTCACTGTACACAAAAAACACACACACACGTTTGAACTACATCTCCCGTCATGCCTTGGGCCAAGCAAGCAGGCGGCGCGCATGCGCAAGCCCCTCCCCGTCTCCCGAAGGACGCCATCTTGAGACTGGCACGATATTTTTGCTTAGTCAGGCCGCGCCGAGACCTCCAAGCCGGGAGCGTGGCTGCTGCCAGGCCACACGTTAGCGCCGGTCTCTCGGTGTCCGTGTGCAGGCCGGGCCTGTCCGCTGGCTCCGCCGCCCCCTCGGGTGATCATCGTAACGGTCGGGTTGCCACACCCATGATGGCGGCCGGAATCCCGCCCAGTTAGGCCGCCGCAGCGGGTAGAGTGCATTTCCGCTTCCGGTGAGCCTCGCTGTGGTCCCTGCGGCTGGCGGCCGTGTGTCTCCGCCATATTGTCTGTGTGATCCCGGCGGGAGCGGCGGCCGCGGGGAGCGGGAAGAGCAGGTGCGGGGAGGCCGGGGGTGCAGGCCGGGGCAGGGGGTGCGGGGGGACGGCACCGGGGGCCCCACCGGCGGGGCGGGACACATCCTCACCCGGACACCCGCCATCCCCGGGTGTGAGCGGGGGGAGGGGGCACTTCCTCCCGGGGGGAGCTGCGGCGGGGGCCGGGGACTCTGTGTGCGGCCCTCGGGGGGTGGGAATCAGGCTTTAACTGATTGGTAATTACACCCGAGGGGGGGGGGGAATAGGGGGTGATTATATTACTGACCCGGGGGATATAATGGGGGCCAGTAAGGGGGTCACAATATCACCGATTATCATCTGGGTGGGGGGAGAGGATGGGGTTATGGTATGGTGGGGGGAGAGGATGGGGTTATGGTATGGTGGGGGGAGAGGATGGGGTTATGGTATGGTGGGGGGAGAGGATGGGGTTATGGTATGGGGGGGAGGATGGGGTTATGGTATGGGGGGGGGAGGATGGGGTTATGGTATGGGGGGGGAGGATGGGGTTATGGTATGGGGGGGGGAGGATGGGGTTATGGTATGGGGGGGGGAGGATGGGGTTATGGTATGGGGGGGGGGATGGGGTTATGGTATGGGGGGGGAGGATGGGGTTATGGTATGGGGGGGAGGATGGGGTTATGGTATGGGGGGGAGGATGGGGTTATGGTATGGGGGAGGATGGGGTTATGGTATGGGGGGGGATGGGGTTATGGTATTGGGGGGGGATGGGGTTATGGTATTGGGGGGGGATGGGGTTATGGTATTGGGGGGGGATGGGGTTATGGTATTGGGGGGGGATGGGGTTATGGTATTGGGGGGGGGGATGGGGTTATGGTATCGGGGAGGGGGGGAGAGAGGATGGGGTTATGGTATCGGGGAGGGGGGGAGAGAGGATGGGGTTATGGTATCGGGGAGGGGGGGAGAGAGGATGGGGTTATGGTATCGGGGAGGGGGGGAGAGAGGATGGGGTTATGGTATCGGGGGGGGGAGAGAGGATGGGGTTATGGTATCGGGGAGGGGGGAGAGAGGATGGGGTTATGGTATCGGGGAGGGGGGGAGAGAGGATGGGGTTATGGTATCGGGGAGGGGGGGAGAGAGGATGGGGTTATGGTATCGGGGAGGGGGGGAGAGAGGATGGGGTTATGGTATCGGGGAGGGGATGGGGTTATGGTATCGGGGAGGGGGGAGAGAGGATGGGGTTATGGTATCGGGGAGGGGGGGAGAGAGGATGGGGTTATGGTATCGGGGAGGGGGGGAGAGAGGATGGGGTTATGGTATCGGGGAGGGGGGGAGAGAGGATGGGGTTATGGTATCGGGGAGGGGGGAAAGAGAGGATGGGGTTATGGTATCGGGGAGGGGGGTAGAGAGGATGGGGTTATGGTATCGGGGAGGGGGGGAGAGGATGGGGTTATGGTATCGGGGATGGGGGAGAGAGGATGGGGTTATGGTATCGGGGAGGGGGAGAGAGAGGATGGGGTTATGGTATCGGGTAGGGGGGCGAGAGAGGATGGGGTTATGGTATCGGGGAGGATGGGGTTATGGTATCGGGGAGGGAGGGGGGGAAGAGGATGGGGTTATGGTATCGGGGAGGGGGGGAGAGAGGATGGGGTTATGGTATCGGGGAGGGGGGAGAGAGAGGATGGGGTTATGGTATCGGGTAGGGGTGGAGAGAGAGGATGGGGTTATGGTATGGGGGAGGGGGGAGAGGATGGGGTTATGGTATCGGGGAGGGGGGGAGAGGATGGGGTTATGGTATCGGGGAGGGGGGGAGAGAGGATGGGGTTATGGTATCGGGGAGGGGGGAGAGAGGATGGGGTTATGGTATCGGGGAGGGGGAGAGAGAGGATGGGGTTATGGTATCGGGGAGGGGGGGGAGAGAGGATGGGGTTATGGTATCGGGGAGGGGGGGGAGAGAGGATGGGGTTATGGTATCGGGGGGGGGGGAGAGAGGATGGGGTTATGGTATCGGGGAGGGGGGGAGAGAGGATGGGGTTATGGTATCGGGGAGGGGGGAGAGAGAGGATGGGGTTATGGTATCGGGGAGGGGGGAGAGAGAGGGTGGGGTTATGGTATTGGGGAGGGGGAGAGAGAGGATGGGGTTATGGTATCGGGGAGGATGGGGTTATGGTATCGGGGAGGGAGGGGGGGGAAGAGGATGGGGTTATGGTATCGGGGAGGGGGGGAGAGAGGATGGGGTTATGGTATCGGGGAGGGGGGGGGAGAGAGGATGGGGTTATGGTATCGGGGAGGGGGGGAGAGAGGATGGGGTTATGGTATCGGGAGGGGGGAGAGAGAGGATGGGGTTATGGTATCGGGTAGGGGGGCGAGAGAGGATGGGGTTATGGTATCGGGGAGGATGGGGTTATGGTATCGGGGAGGGAGGGGGGGAAGAGGATGGGGTTATGGTATCGGGGAGGGAGGGGGGAGGATGGGGTTATGGTATAATATAACTTTTACAGATGGATAACTAGAAGCAGGGATTTGTTTTGTTGCAAACTATTATCAAACTGTTTTAGTAATGGATACATAGGGAGGTATTGCAATTACTCAATGCAGAAAAAGTTTAGAGTGAATGTCGTAGGGATCTGTCTGTGTGTTGGGGATTTGGATGAATGTGTTGGTATACTAGGTTTGTAGCGGGGTGAAGTCTGCCTGGTTTGGATATCGCATCAGAGAAATGTTTGTTTTAGGTTCCCTTCTTGTAGGAAAAGGAAAAGCATGCTTGTATATGGTTATGTTTTGGCAATGGTCTCATTTGTTTGACATAATGAAGCTTTTATAAAGGACTTCAAATTATTTTTACTGCGATAGCGCCTTATTACCGTCCCCTATTGGGGACCTTACCATCTCTAAAGGCTGCAAATGGCAGAGAGGATTTACTGAAACCACCGGTTACTTCTCCCATTGCAGTTGGAGCACAATCAAAAAAACTATACCAATAATTTAATGTCATTAAGTGTTAATATTGTGTGTGACAAAGTTTTCCACTAGGTTTCAGTAAAAACAAAACACAATTATTTAATTTTGTTGCATACAGTTTTTTTTCAGTCTCTGCCACAAAGCATTATGGGACAGTCAGCATAGTCTATGGAGCTCCTCCCCTTTTAAGAGCTAGTTTTGTGCGATGCTTGGGTTGTGTGTCTTGGTTAGCAGACCTTGCCATAGGCTGCACTATCTGGTATGCAAAATCATCTTCCAAATAAAACCAGTTTTTGATGGTGCATGGGACTTCGTGCAAGTGTGAGCAGGGTTTGACCTCTCTCTGCCATTTCTTTGCTATTGCAGTTTGAATGGAACTGTCGGAAATTAGTGTTTTTGTATAGCCAGATAGCTAAAGAAAATAGTTGTGCTTCAAAAATCTCCGCAGTAGTCATTTTGCAAATCTTAAAGTAACACTCCAAACACCTGGCCTGCTGAAGTGCATTGTGTGACGTGTGTCTTTTTCATTTTAAAAGTGTCAATAGGAATTGGCACTTTTGCAAATTAAAGGCAACACAGACCATTTCTTCTCATTCGAGTGGTCTGGTTGCAGTGGTCCTTCAGTTTTAACTCTACAGCGTTGGTGCGGCAATGCTTACATCACAGGATTAAATACCAAATTTTACCTAACCTCATGCGCTATTCGTACACATTTGCTCTTAGAAGCGTTGGTGTGACGCCCCGGAAGGCAGATTGAGCGGCTGCAGGGATTAGGAAAAATATAAGTAAAATTTGAAAAAAAAAATCTTTAGGTTTAGGGAGCCTAAATCTAAATAAAGAGGTGACCACGAAAGCATTCGGAATACATGTTTATATTCTTAATGTTATAGTGTTCTGACATCCAGGGTAGTGTAACAACCTGTTACTTCCTGGTTAGCTCAGCAAAGCAAAACCCAAGAGGCAGCAATTGCCCAGAGCTTTTGCCTTGCAAATACGTTTCATTGAGCTGTATTGGTAAGTCTGTGATTGGACAGCCACAAAGTCTGGGCGGGGTTAGAAGGGGAGGGCTTGCAGAGGCTGCAGACAAGAGATCTCTAGTTTTTGCAAGCTGTTTTTAGACATACCCTTGTTTTCCTGACACTGTAGCATCCTCAGGCCCCCCCTCCCGTGGCGCTGAAGGGGTTAAAACCCCTTCAGTTACTTACATTAATCTAGCGCCGGGCTCACTCTGCGCTGGTGACCTCTCCTCACCCGAGTGGAGCCGAATGCGCATGCGCAGCAAGAGCCGTGCGTGCATTCAAACCGTCCATAGGAAAGCATTTGCCAATGCTTTCCTATGGGCGTTCTGCACACTGGATGCAAATTTCACATGCAGCGTCGCAGAAGCGCCATTAGCGGCTGTCAGAAAGACAGACACTGGAGGTTGGATTAACCCTGCAATGTAAACATAGCAGTTTCTCTGAAACTATGTTTACATCTGCAAGGTTAAAACCTGGGGGACCTGGCACCCAGACCACTTCATTGAGCTGAAGTGGTCTGGGTGACTATAGTGTCCCTTTAATTAAATACATGTTTTCCTTGTGGGTATATCTGCTATATAGTTTTTTTTGTTTTATTCCAGTGGAGTCTCCCTTTATTCCTTGGCATAGTCAGAGCATACCATTCAAATAAATCTTCACACCGTACCACACACATTCTCTGTTGCCATAGTGTGCACAAGAGCATCATGAGGTGATGACGTATACCGGTCATGTGGAAGTCCCTTCTCTTTGCTATACAACCCACTCTGTAAATAATAATAATGGCTATTACTCGGGTTAGTGAAAAACTATTACGTCTGAGTGTTTACACTGGCAAACATGAACCATAATAAGTATGGCCAATTATCATCTTTATCTGGCATAGTCTGCTAGCTGTCTGTGTTTTTATGACATAGCTGTGCTATGCCCTCTGTGTATGGAAGTTCTATTAGGAATGCAAAATAGAAAGGGTTTGGTCCATTAGCTTTCTTTTGATGTGCAAATGAGCCCAGTTACAGATCACATTTGTCTGAAAATAATCTGTAAAAAGTGCCTGCTCTTCTAGTTTCTACTCTAAGGCAGTGGTCCTCAAAGGTCACAATAGTTAAAGATTTGGAGAATTTGGGAATTGTGCGTTTGTGAAAGATGAATATATGTATATAGAGATTTAAACTATTCATGCAGACATTTCAGGGCGTTTTGTGGGCTTTAAAGGAACACAAACGTGTATTCCTGACCCCATGGTATTGAAAAAAACATGATTTAGCTCCCCTTAAATCTAGTTAAAATGTACCTTTTATTTCCTGCGCTGCATATAGGAAAGCATTTGATTGGCTAAGATTGTCAATTCTGATAATCTCAACCAAGTGGACGAAGAGGGGGTGGAGCCAAACACTGCCCTGGCCAGTCCTTGACTGTGTCTCTATGAATAATGTTCAGCCCATGCCGAGCGCTGTGCAGCACTGACCCAGGAACCACTTATGGTGTCTGAGTGACTGACACAGGAGGTGTTACTAGGCAGCAATGTAGGTGATTGCATGAAAATGCCTGCAGGGACAGGCTATAGACACCAGAACCACCACAATAAGCTGTAGTTGTTCTTGTGACTAGGGCCCCATTTAAAGAGAGCATTGTGTGATGCTATAATGTGGCAAGTGAATTTTTAAATGCATATTCTTTAGTGGAGGGAGAATAATCCACATGATTGATGCAATTTGCAAGTAGACACAGGCATTGGTTTTGTGAAATTGCTTGTTTTTTTTTTTATGGTACCTGAGAATGCTAAATTTGGAGAATGATGTGTCACGGTTACAAAACTAGGTGTTAACGAGTGGGAGGTCGTATCCATTAATTATCAAGCTATTTTGTTTTCTATTACCTTGCTATTTGGAAAGGGTTTTTTAATTGGATACTCAGGAAACTGTTTTCCTTTTTAGGGTATTTAGCCAATTTCTTAAATTATAGATTTTAAACAAAAGCAAAATCTTTGAGTTCAGTATTAGGTTCGAATAGGTCGGGTGTATCTGTAAACTAGTGAGTTATTGATTTTTAGTGAAATACCTGATACAGATTTATATTCGCTGTTTGCAACATTTAAATTTGGGTGTCTTTTATATTGGTGGGGATTTTTTAATGTTGGCGTATTGTTAACGTATTCTATTCATTATAGTAAGCCTCCTCCGTCTGCAACCTATCTGTGGTTTGAAAACTCGCTGACAGTCTGTGGCCGCCAACCTGTCCACCATGTCGGGACCTGTGCCAAGTCGGGCCCGTGTCTACACGGATGTGAACACACACAGACCTCGGGAATATTGGGACTACGAGTCACATGTTGTAGAGTGGGGGTGAGTATCCTGTCATAGTTTACTTTCCTGCTAACAAATTTTTATATTTACAAACAAAAAACCATTCTGGCTATTAAGAATTTATAGCAAAATTCCTATATTTCCTCTGATCAATTCTTACAAAGAACTAAGGAATCTTTAGAGCTTATCAGTGATGACCCTTACCTTTTCCTTTGTTTGGTGAGGGAGTGTTATATAATGTGCACTCCAGTGACATCCTCCTAGTTAAAGTTCAGAGTCCCTTACTTGATAGAGCTGCTTTTTTTTTCCTCTCCTGCACTGCCTGATCTGGTAATGGGCAACCACTGGCGCATCAACTGTTGTGAACTACATTCCCGGTGTTCTCGGCCTAGTGATTTTATTTATGTCTTGTCGTCGTGGGAGTTGTAGTCGTGGGCTGGGCCACCTGAATTTCAAGCGGTTCTCCTTTTCCAGGTGAATTCATTGGTGTGCTTTCCACCTGAGCTCTCTAGATTTAAAGCCACTTTTTGGTGACTGGTTATCTAAGCCTATCTTTTCATGGCACTGTTTGCCAGGGAAGTTGGGTATTGAGCATTGTTGGTATGGATTTCTGCCAAGGAAAGTTGTGCTTGCCCGGTACCATTTTCTGCAGTTTGGTAAATTGAGGTCTGATACTGGGATGCATCAAAACGTGTGTCAATGTCTGTTTTTACAGAAACCAGGATGACTATCAGCTGGTGAGGAAACTTGGACGGGGAAAATACAGTGAAGTGTTTGAAGCCATTAATATTACCAACAATGAGAAGGTGGTGGTAAAAATCCTAAAGGTGAGTGCAGTCCGTTGCTTTGAATTGGACCGGCTCAGCAGTCCTTAAACCCAGTGATAAATTAGTAGGATGTCAAGCTCTAAGATTACAGCTGCGTGACGTTTGCTTTTATTAAACCAGTTACTGTTTTCTTCTCACACCTCTCTTCCCCGCATCTTATTTATAGCCTGTGAAGAAGAAGAAAATTAAGCGTGAGATCAAGATTCTGGAGAACCTGCGAGGGGGGCCTAACATTATTACATTGGCAGACATTGTGAAAGATCCCGTGGTAAGTGTTGGTTGAAAAGGGAACGCAGCGTGGTCATGTGAAATGGTCCTGTGCCTAAAGCATCCTGTTGTTGCCATGGTAGCAGTTACAGTGCTGGATATACCGGATGGGCAACCAGAATTGTGTCCTGTGGGACTGTAACATCACTGTAGTGTTTTAACATTGCTCAATATTCTGATTTAATTGTGGCATGTTGGCCAGCACTAACATCAGGCATTTATCTGAAACCATCACCGACGAGGGTTCATGGTAGCCAGACTGTATTTGTACTTTTGTACCAGTGGATACCCAAATACCAGGGTTTCCCAATGGTTAACCTGGTCTCTATGGAGGTTTGTCTTGTTAATGCAATCCATTTCTTTTCTTTAGTCCAGAACGCCGGCCTTGGTTTTTGAACATGTGAACAACACAGATTTTAAGGTGAGGTTTTAGTGCTTCCTGTAGGTTTTAAGGAGACAGTGTTGATGTGTAAAATCCTAAACAAATCATCCTTTCCTTTCCACAGCAGTTATACCAGACTCTAACAGATTATGACATTAGATTCTACATGTATGAAATATTAAAGGTACAATTTTCTTCCTTGATGTGTATTCTTGCAATGTTTGGGGTATAGATAAGAATGCAGCCGGGTATGTGCCAGTAATTTAAAGTGTGGTGTAGATATGATATAGAGGCACTTGGTTAAAAATGTGTACAGATTATCCAAACTGACTGCACATGCATAGATCCCATGAAGATTTTGGCTTATTTCTGTAGAGGGGTGACCAGTTAATTGGGCTACGCGCTCATCTATGGGCTTTGTCATCCCACAGTGCTTTTCACATGGCATTGCTAGGTGTTACAGGGTGATAGGCGTAGAGGAATTATAATCCATTGTTGAGTGATGCCTTCATTATGTTCATGATTTGATCTGTACATTTAGTGGCAATGTTACAAACATAGAATAGATATACTTTACAATCACCTGTAGAATACATCCACTGGTTTAGTTTCATTGTGTGTGTGTGTCTCTCTCTCTCTCTCTCTCTCTCTCTCTCTCTCTCTCTCTCTCTCTCTCTCTCTCTCTCTCTCTCTCTCTCTCTCTCTCTCTCTCTCTCTCTCTCTCTCTCTCTCTCTCTCTCTCTCTCTCTCTCTCTCTCTCTCTCTCTCTCTCTCTCGGGATGGGGTCAGCATTGGGTCAGCATTGGGGTCTTTCATTTTGCCATATGCACTAGTCTTACTGGAATTGGTTTCCTATAGGCCCTGGATTACTGTCACAGTATGGGCATAATGCACAGGGACGTGAAGCCTCACAACGTAATGATTGACCACGAGCACAGAAAAGTAAGTGTCCACTCTCTGTCCCCTTGTATGTCAGTCTTATATCCTCTGCCCCACCTTACGTTTGGCTTTCCTCTCACAGCTACGGCTAATAGATTGGGGCTTGGCGGAGTTCTATCACCCAGGACAAGAGTACAATGTCAGAGTTGCATCCCGATACTTCAAGGGACCTGAGCTGCTAGTGGATTATCAGGTAGGAAATGCATAATGGTGAGAAGTGCCCTCTGGGGCTCATTATATGCAGGTGTGGCAAGTTAATTGAAGACTTATTGCTGTAATTTTACACAAGAGGAGGTGCAGAGGGGTCTTCGGGGACTAAGAACATACACATACTGCATGAATACTAAGCACTTCTGATGTCTGTCTTCCAGATGTATGACTACAGTCTAGATATGTGGAGCTTGGGCTGTATGCTAGCCAGCATGATCTTCAGAAAGGAGCCCTTCTTCCACGGACATGACAACTATGACCAGGTGAGTCTGCAATCATTGACTGTGTGGCTTGGTCTGTAATGGCATTTAGGAACACATCAAAGGATTAGTCTTAAGTACAGGTGGTATTTCAGGGCAATAGAATTGTAAAGTAATCTGGGGATGTCCAATAACCGATTTCCAAGATCTGTAGAGCTGGAAAAGGCCAAGGCTGGACTCATTTCTTCGTACACACTTTATATCCTTATGAACTTTTTGAGAGGTTTGTAAGGCTGTCTCCGTAACGGCCCCTTTTATTGCGAAGTGATACAGTGGGAAAATTCTGATGGCACCATCAGTTAGTGCACCCTCTGGTGACCTCTACATTCATTTTAAAGTAGATTGTCCAGGAGTAAAGCAGCTCAAAGGTAATGGTAACTTGCATTGCTTCTCATACGAAGCTTTGAGGATAGGAATTGCAGGGTTACTTTTTAAACTGTGTGTGTGTGTGTGTGTGTGTTTCTAATAATGTAAATGCTGTTCTAGATAAGTGACTACTTCCCAATTCTATTGCCACTTCCTTGCTTTATATTGTGTAATCCTCATTTGAAATTTTGCAATATACATCAATCTATTCTGTGAAGACCATCCCAGCTTTTCTGGGCCTGGTTAATGCTTCCTGGAAATCCTGTTGTGAACAGTAGAGGGTGCTATTATTTATTTTTTTATATTTAAAGCTTCTGCTAGCAGAATGAAGCACAGACCAGCCATGCTTTGTTTTGTGATAATTATTGTTGAGTTTTCTTCTCTTTTCTAGCTGGTGAGAATAGCCAAAGTACTGGGAACAGAAGATCTGTACGATTACATTGATAAGTACAATATTGAACTGGATCCACGCTTCAATGACATTTTGGGCAGGTGAGTATTGTGGATATACATCTCCAAAGGAGTCTGGCAGGCCTCATTTAGTCTAGTGGAAAGTTTCCTAATTGAAGGGCTTCTTCGCTAGTCTGTCTTATATTCTCTGTACATTATTTTCCATCTAAGACCTGGAACATTCATTGTGATTTTCATGTCCCTCTCAGGCATTCCCGTAAGCGATGGGAGCGTTTTGTTCACAGCGAGAATCAGCACTTGGTTAGTCCAGAGGCCCTGGATTTCTTGGACAAGCTGCTGCGATATGACCACCAGACACGACTGACAGCTCGTGAAGCCATGGACCACCAATATTTCTGTAAGTCTTCTAGCTGTGCTTTATTTTACAGTATCCACTGACCCTTTACTAGGGTCCAGATGTTGACTATATCTCACATTTATTGCAGACCCCATTGTGAAGGACCAGTCCCGGATGGGTTCTTCTAATATGCCCAGCGGAAGCACCCCAGTCAGTAGCGCCAGTATGATGTCAGGTCAGTCCTCGCTCAGGGGCAGTGTCCGTGACAAGTCAGGTCAGTCAGTGACAAGTCTCATATGGTTCCTCTGGTGGCGGGTGTGCCAAGATTAATCTGTACATAGAATGGCACGTCTTTCTTTTTCCTTCTCTCAATCACTGCACCCTCTTACAACCTAAAGCTAGTTGTGGCTCTGACAAAGTATCTCATTGGACTTACCCACAAGCCACTTCACCACAAATTTAATCGATTGGAGACTGGAAAAATCTTTTGTTTAAAAAATAAATGAAAAGGTGTTTGGGTAATCTAAAACACTTTGGAGTTGAACGTTGCCTTTTGGTTAAAGGGAAAATCAATGCATTTTAGTTTCCATCTGTTATTTTCAGGACTTTAGATGTGACTTGCTAAAATAGAATCCGCTGTATCCACACCCTCATCCTCCGCACCATCTTAGAGGAACTCTGGTTTCTAATATGACTTTCAAGTTCTAGCCAACAATGATCTTATGTAACTCCGCTCATAATGGGACAAGTCACAGGGCCAGGGTCAAATATGATTTATTTTATTATCTTTCTTGGTTTCACATGATGCTGCTTCTCACGTTAATAGAAGCTGCCTACTGATTCCGGTTAAATTGCATTTGCATCTTCATTCATGATTTCCTTGAGTGAAACTTTGCTGGATTTGCAAGATGCTGTACTGCTTGTAACAATGTTAATACGATAAAATCAGTTCTAAGGTTGATCTACATATCACATAAAGTGCTTCTGCACGGGGGTTTAGGTTTAGCATTTGGCATACAGGAGTAAAAAGAGGTGAGGGCCCAGTTCAAACAAACTTACAGAGTAAGGAGAGTGGGGTACAATTGCACAGGTAATGGTGATGTGCGTTTTATTCAAAGTGTAGCTTAATTGGTATGTGCATTGTAAATGTGTAAACCTATAACTTGAAAAAAAAATGTAGGATTGGTGGAAGCAAAGGAGGATGAGGTAGAAGAAGGATAAGTAGATGGCAGTGGGTGACAGGACCAATTTGTGCTGTTTATTCACCAACCATCAAATTGTTAAAGGGACACTATAGTCACCTGAACAACTTTAGCTTAATGAAGCAGTTTTGGTGTATAGAACATGCCCCTGCAGCCTCACTTCTCAATCCTCTGCCATTTAGGAGTTAAATCCCTTTGTTTATGAACCCTAGTCACACCTCCCTGCATGTGACTTGCACAGCCTTCCATAAACACTTCCTGTAAAGAGAGCCCTATTTAGGCTTTCTTTATTGCAAGTTCTGTTTAATTTAGATTTTCTTATCCCCTGCTATGTTAATAGCTTGCCAGACCCTGCAAGAGCCTCCTGTATGTGATTAAAGTTCAATTTAGAGATTGAGATACAATTATTTAAGTTAAATTACATCTGTTTGAAAGTGAAACCAGTTTTTGTTTTTTTCCAAGCAGGCTCTGTCAATCATAGCCAGGGGAGGTGTGGCTAGGGCTGCATAAACAGAAACAAATTCATTTAACTCTTAAATGACAGTGAATTGAGCAGTGAAATTGCAGGGGAATGATCTATACACTAAAACTGCTTTATTTAGCTAAAGTAATTTAGGTGACTATAGTGTTCCTTTAAGAATAAAAGTAAAAAAAAAAACTTGGCATAATACTGCTGAATAGGAAAAACTCCACAGATTGGCTCTCTTGCTTCGAAATTACTGGAGTCTGTTTAATATGGGTTCCATGGTACCACCAGGGTTATACAAATCCCTTGTCGGGACAGGTCCTGGCATGTTTACACCGAGGGTATTAGTAGTGTACTCAGGTCAGTTAACAAATGTATAATACCCTTGAAACCACATGCAGTTTCTGAGCCCAGCAGCTTTGTGTGTCTAAAGGGAAGAGGGTTAGCTTTGGAACTGAGCGGTCAGAACTCTCCCAAAACTTTACAGCAGTTTTAATATAGATTTTTAAATGCGAAATCTATAGCTAATGTTTTTATTTGTAATCTCAGTACGCGGTTTTATTCACTGCAACCATATTGACTTGCAGTGAGAGCGTTCATTTACTTGAGTCCCAAGTTTAGATGTAGTGCGAGTGGATCTCATGGTGGCAGGATTGAGTGATCTGCATTTGTATGTTCTGTCTCCATCTACTCAATCTAATGTATTCTCCCTTCTTTCTTAGGGATTTCCACGGTGCCAACTCCCTCCGCTCTGGGGTCTTTAGCTGGATCACCTGTCATCTCTGCAACCAACACCTTGGGGACGCCCGTTGCAGCTGCTGCCGGAGCCCCTCAGTAGAAAATCTTTGTCCTGGCGCCTAGTCAGGAGAGGGCTCCAGGGGGTGGATGAGAAGATCCTGTTCTTTCACCCCTCTTCCTGACTCATCTCCCATCAGAACTGGAAGGAGGGGGCCACCCAAACAGAGAGGAAGCCCCCTGGATGCGCCGTGTCTGAGCAGTTGCTTGTGGATTTATAGTAGTTCTGTCATTATATATATAAAAAATATTATAGGCTGAATAATTTTTTTTTTTACTTTTGTTATGGCTCCTGATCACGGGCTGTCCACGTGTCTTTGGGATGTGGCTCCTGGTCATGGGCTGTCCTCGTGTCTCTGGGATGTGGCTCCTGGTCAATGGAAACACTCATGTCTCTGGGATGTGGCTTTCTGCCACAGGCTATAACCTCATTGCTCCTGGTCACAGCCTACCCTAATGTATTTCTCCTTATACTGTTTCCTGCATAGTTTGTTCATTTGTTTTTATATTTTTGTGAGTATTCTGTTCCTTATTGACACCCCACCTCCCATTACCCATCCTTTGTCTCACCTGCACAGAGAGGGGTGAGGATTTTTGGCCTTGTGCTAATTCTCCTAGGCTCTGATTATGTTCAGCTTTATGACTGATGTGAGTTATTGTGGTGGGTGTAGGAGAGCCTTGCTGTTGATCTCACTGTGCCTGCCCTGGGCAACTCCCATTGTGCATGATATTCCCAAACCAAAGCCAGAGCGTTTAATGTGTGATGTGGCCCCCATTTTTTTCCCCTTTCCTTATCCTTCCAACATCCTTGGCAGAGTAACACTAGCTGAGATTTCAAGTGCTACCAATCATCAATCCACCCCCTTTTTCACCAACCACTGAGAGTGATGGGTGGCAAGTTTAAATTTAACAGTTTAATTCATGTGATGAATTCTCTTTTCCGCTCCCATTAACTATTCCCACCTAGCAGCTGGTTCATTGACACTCTAAATCAGAGAGTGGGCCAGATACACCCCTGTCTCTTTAATAAATTCATGACCCCCCCCCCTCCACTCCATCAGAGAGCTGCCCCAGTGACACAGACAACAAATGCTTTCTCCTTCACATGTGACAGATCTAATGTTGGAACTATTTGGTGTAAATAAACATGGTTTTATTTATCAAGGTTAGATTCTGTCCACTGCGTGAGACCCTTTTTTGGGTTAGAGGGTGAAATTGATTGGGATATTCTGAGGACTGATGTTCGTTGGCAGCATAAAGCACATGTTCCAATTTGTCTCAGTTACATGTCTTTGGTAATGGAACCTCACTCGGTTTCAGAGAGAGGTGCCTGTGGGCACAAGGTTCACACATTGACTGGAAACAAATAAATGACCTGTGACATCCTCTAGATGTCTTCCTGTGTATACATTCTCAGTCCTGTCACCACTGCTCCTGAGAACACAAAGTTGACATTGCATTAATATGTCTTGGTTTAGAACATGTACGCATCTGTAAAAACCACAAAAAAAAACTGTTTCAAAACTTTGCTTTGTCTTAATGGTCAAACCCAATTATTTGTCACTTTTGTTGTGGGAGCATGGCAGTATCTCCTCCTGTCTATATCCACACAGCTGTTTTTAGAGAGCTCAACAAGTTCAGTTAGAACAGAATGATTGTGGATTGGATAGAGACCGGTCATGCAAAATAATTGCGTTCATATACTTTGCCTCCAGTGCATTATCCACATTACTTATATGTACCTTTGACGGCTAACTTACACTTTTGCTACTCTGTATAATATCTATATTCTACTGGATCTAAAACACAAATATTGTGTGCACTGCAGCAGTTTACCAATAGAGTA
Source organism: Pelobates fuscus (assembly GCF_036172605.1). Classification (NCBI taxonomy): domain Eukaryota; kingdom Metazoa; phylum Chordata; class Amphibia; order Anura; family Pelobatidae; genus Pelobates; species Pelobates fuscus. The sequence goes on from NC_086322.1 coordinate 294,221,249, forward strand.
CCATTGTATGATTGATTTAATAGGTTTAATTATAACACGTCCGGCTTGTGCAATTTCTCCTACCGGCAGGGATTGCATCTATGTGGGTTATTCTAATTTCTGCCAACCATATCGTCATAAAGGCCATGACAACATAAGAAATATATTTTCTATTGAAGAGGGAGATTGGTGTTGTCGTATGTAAAATAAATATACAATAAAAAATAACTATAGTACTGCTTGGGAGAAATTCATCCCACTGCCGCTAGGTGGCAATATTTAAACACTCATAGGAACCAACGTACTGAAATGGCGGTTTAACATTTTGGTGTATACATTAATGTTTGAGATGCTGGTTCTGGTTTGTGGACAGATATTTTAGTGTAAATTGCAGGATGGGCAAAATATGGGTTTTATCAGCTTGCTGACAATTCTAATCCATTTCTACTGAGCACTTGTATAAATCGTGGGGTGCACAGCTAACATATAAATATAGGATTAAATGGCAATTTTGTGTAGTAGATTGCCACTCGGTCATTATATAAGTTATGCAAATTTACAGAATTGTATCTTTGTTTTACAAAAGTAGTTGGTTGGAAATCTCTTATATTGTATTCCTTTTCTTGCAATATGTCTGCACAGAAGCAGAAACACGTCACATATCAGATGTGACAAAGTCAAAGATTCTGCGACTGGGTATTGATAACGAACCTGATATTTTATAGAAATACAGCTTTCTGTCTGGGGATATAACGGCCATCTATCCTAAATTACCCCAAACTATTGAATTACAGAGCGCTGTGTACAATAAGATTAATAGTTTACAAACAATTCATGTGCTTTCCTGATTGGGGATAGTCCCCATCACTTTGAATGCACACATATTTTAATTAAAACTTGCTTACTGTAGAGTAAGAGAGCCTGCATTCTCTGGCTCCCATGCAGCCATGTATAGGAACATAATGAAGCTTTAATAAATGTTTCTATGCTGTCTGAACTTTAGAAGCGTGGGCTATTGATTTGAATTGTTTTGCTGGTGTCACAGCCCGGTTAACACTGAGCACTCTGACAGCATGGGCAGAGCTATTCAAAGCATGTTTGTGTGGCTCCAAATGGCCGATCTGGTGTCTACATGTACATACATACTAGCCTTTGCGTGTGTGTGTGTGTGTCCTTTTGAATAGTTTCAGATGTTTGTCAAGTCTTCAGAAAGAAGCAAGCAGTAGCAGAGTTTTGTGCAATGTGTTACAGTCCATATGTTGCCATGGCCGTATTTTATATAGCAGGGTTCAGCAACCTATGGCACTCAAGGCTGCAAGAGACAAACAGGCTCTGGCCTATCAGGAGTCCCAGTAGGACTTAAGTTATCTGCTAGTGCTGACAAAAAAAATCCTCAATTTACATTGCAGCAATTAGAGGAAGTAATCCCAGCACTTGTGAATTGGAACCTGCACTTGAGTAGAGCAGCCCGGGCCCATCTAGACCCCAGGGAAGCCTCACAAACTGATATACACAGAGCTGCAGATAATCCACACACAGTCCCCACAACACTGACCATCACGCATACAACCCAACAAGCAGCCTCACATGCAACACCACAAGCATCCCCTGTACACTGCTCACAATCAATGACACATACACAGAAATACAAAACTACAAAGCAATTGCAAAACCCCTAAATAACACACAATCCAGCAACATACCTTAATTGAAAGAAGGGGAAGAAAAAGGACCCAGAGACACGATCTTGTTTTGGCACAGAGCTACTAAAAGGTTGCCTACCCTTTTATATACGAACCCCTTAATGAATGATATAGACAATCTCTTAGAAACATGTACTTGCCTGGTATCACATGACAAGTGAAATACACAATATCACATTCATACACATTGCCCTTTTACACAAACATTCACACACTGCGACATTATAGAAATATATACAAGCCAATATACATGCACCCTATTTACACACCCCCACACTATAATTCTGCAACTTCACATAGAGCTGTCATCAAAATGATTCTACCCCCCATTGAAAATCTGGTTTATTGTCAAAATAGACTTTTAGCTGTTTTGCATTAAACAAATCAAACGAAAGCAATTGAAATGACAACACTATAATAGAAGTTGCATTTTCAGTTGATTTTGGGTAATCCGCTTGATGCATTCAGTGTGTTGAGCCATTTTAGTTGATTTGTTCATTGCAAAAAGTCTGTACATTTTGACAATACACCTGATTTTTAATGGGGGTTGAATAATGTTGATTAGAACTGTACACTGACACCATATAATCCCATGAAAACAATTATTTTCTGGAGAACCAGAAAATATAGGTGGGTGGATTGGCGCTACTACTGAAAGATGCAACAACTCCCAAGTGCTATATAATCACCAGAAAAGCACAACAAACATACATAGAAAAATAGCAAATTGGATTTAGGGAGGTGCAGTTAAAGATGGATAATAAACGGATTATACTTATACTTATGTTAGGTATGTCTTGATTTCAACCTAAAATAAAAAGAAATCCATAGCATAATACTGTAACAATTTAAAAATAAATAAAATCGGAGGTAATGGGTCACTCACGATCTGCAGAGCCTTGGAAAGCAGGCTCTAGCTATAAAAGCATGTGAATAATAAGCTTATTCCAGCTATCTCCACCGGTTCCTGGTGATAGGGCACTTTTTCACACCAACAGACACCACAGCGGAATATATTAAAATAGAAAAAGTTTTACTTGATAAAAAGTGGTATAAACAAGGGCACAACGTGTTTCGACTGTAACAGGTCTTCCTCAGGTGCATAAACAATATACTGCATTGGATTCTAATTTATACATACAATAATACATACATATAATCCCATGTTTACACACAGTGTCATGCTACATAGGAAAGCTTAGTTTATGAATACTCTTTACGATACTGTTAGAGATCACCAATACTCGGCTAAAATGAGTGTCAGTTTCCAAGTCACATATTCTAAAGGACATGCTGCTACTACCCGTGACATGACACAAAACCTGCTGTGGCTGGCTCATTACACACAGAAAGAAAATGCAATGACTTTAATGAAGTATTCTGAAAACATACAACCAAGGAAGCCGTACAGATACTTGCGGAACACGTAACATGAATAGCAAAGCCTCTCTAATCGTGGGGTTTTCAAGGAATTAATGAACTGTCTGTGCATGTGAATGGTGGTAGGGATCAGCATATTTGGATAAACAGACATTAGGATGGGGAGATATATATTTATTGAAAGGAAGGCAGGAGATGTAAACATTCATTTTCAAGAAGTCACATAAAGGAAAATTTAAGACCGTTCCTGAAAGACCAGCAGTGCGCTCCTCCGAGTCCGACACCTTTGCCAGGCATGTTTTTTTTTTTCCTCAGACTTTTTCTGAAAATCTCTTGTTTTTGTTTTTCTGGTTACAACACAATGGTTTCTATTTCCCGTGATTCACAAGAAATCATCATCTTCCTCCTCCTCCTCACCATCCCGAGCAAGTGCCTCGATGTTATGAGTGATGTCCGTGATCATTCGGTTAAAGGAGTTTGAACGGGAGACGGGGGAGCAGCTGTCGTAATTGCGCACAGCGGAGGCTGAGGTGTTGCTCATGCTCCTTTTGATCCTCCCAAAACTGTCGGTCAGAATCCCTCCATCCCGAATCCCAATGCTCTCCAGGAAGCTCTCAAAATACCCAATGTCCAGGTCAGGAATGAAAGGTCGCAAGCCTGGGGCATAGAACACAAGGGTAAACAGACCATCAAAAATGTTGTCTACTGTCTATGAATAAGGGTTAATCCAAACCCACCCACACACCACAGAAAAAAACTCCCAAAATGTTTCACTTCTCACCCAGCAAAAGAAATTTCCTATTGTCTCCGTACAGATGTAGCAGTTCCTGGCAGTATTCGTGCACGTCCATTCCGAGGCGATATTCACGCAGTAGACTTGCAAACCGATGGATCTCTACAGGCGACAACTTATTGCGCAGCTGCAATGAAGACCCACAGCACGGGAATTAAACACAGCTCACGGGGTTATTCAGTAAAGTATTGGAGACACATCTGTTTTAAGCCAAAATGTTGCCGTTCCAATTTAGAGGAGACATGAAAAAATGCACAGCATGAATATTTTAGTTTAAATTCTTCCATTTACATTTCAACTCATCAGTATTCACAGTTTTGTGAATAAAACCCTGATAGTTTAATTTACATTATCAACCTTGAGGAACACTCCAAACACCCAAAGCACTTTTACTTGCTGAAATTCTTTATTATGTGTAGAGTGTGTCCTCTTACTTCAGTTTACAAAAAGTGCAGACTTCGATATAAATTGTCACTTTTTAAATGAGCCGTGTTACACCCCCCTTGGCTGTTAATCAGACAACTGGTCCTGGTACTTCCTGGTTTGGTTAGCTCACTGAACTGCCCAGAACAACTGCTTTGCAAAGACGTCTCACTGAGCTGCATTGAAGACCGCAACAGAAAGTCTGGGTGAGGTTAGAAGAGGAGGACTTGCAAAGGCTGCAGACAAGAAATCTGCAGCTTTTGCAATCTGTTTTTTTTAAATATAACCCCAATGAAAAAAATGCATGAATAAATGCAAGCATGTTTTCTTAGGGCTTCTATTGACTACATAGTGATTTTTATTATGTTTATTTGTACAGTGGAGTGTCCCCGTAATAGAAACCACCCATATTTCTTCATAATCCTATATTTGTTATATTTATTGTTTTTACATGTTGAATGCTTCCACTCCTGCAGTGACCTTCTCATTCACTTTCTGAGTACTGAGCAACCCTTGCCCAACTGAAGATCACTCTGCTTACCCTGGTAAAACGTTTACATTGTGATGACATCATGCACGTACTGTTAGCCCTTTAGAAACCATCGTGTCATGGCGTTTACTGACCAGGCTTCTAGTGAGCAAACGGCTTCTTCTGACAATGCTCAGAGAAGGGCCAGTTTTTCCTTAAAAATCGGATTAAATATTTCACAAATATTGTTTTTAAATTTAGTCCCAATAAAAAGAAAAAAAACATAATTAAATGCATGCACGGTTTAATTGGGGGTATATCTACTAAGTAGTGATTTATATTTGGCCGTGGAGCGTCTCTTACACATGCAAACATAAAGTAATTTACACCAGCTTAAAACACATCCCACACAGCAGACATTAATATATACATACATTGATTTTGCTACATGCCATCTGTGATGTGTTATTTTAGCAGGTATAAAATAAATATAGATCATGTGAAAATTGCTCTGCCCAGCGGAAATGAAGCACACTTTGCTCCTCCGCTGGTCAGAGCTGGTCAAGCGGAGGAATCCTCCATAAGACAAAGATTCCCTACTTTGTCTTATGATTTTAAAGAAAACTAAAGAAGACAAGAAGAAAAGAAGAACAGATCCTGAGAGAGGGGGAGAAGAGGAAGAGATTGAAGAAAGGTAAGTGCGGCATGACAGTGCCGCTTTAAGGTTCTATTCATTTGGACGCACCGTGATCATGTAGTCCTGCAGTTGTTCCAGCATGGCGCCGTTCTGTTCATTTTCACTGTCAGCGGACGCCAGACTCTGCCGAGACCTTGCAAACGAAGGGGAGGATTCCCCGCTGAAATTCACCTCAAAGGTATCATGGGAGTCATTGCTGAACGGCCCAGGGAATGGCGAGGACATGAAATTATAATGAGAGTCACAAAAAGAGTATGACAACAGGGTAATGGAGAAACAGGCCAAAAAATGGATGGGTTTGGTAAAAGGGAGAGTAAATATTATATACACAATGATCTCTCTGTTTATTCAAATATTAGATTATGTAAAAATATAACAGTAAGAGACACACACGATCAATGTATACAAGCACACAGCTCATGAAACTGTCAGACATGTAGAGTCCCACACAGGGTGTCACACAGCACATGAAACTGTCAGACATGTAGAGTCACACACAGCGTGTCACACAGCACATGAAACTGTCAGACATATAGAGTATCACACAGCGCAGCATACAGTCACACACAGCGTGTCACACAGCGCAGCATACAGTCACACACAGCGTGTCACACAGCGCAGTATACAGTCACACACAGAGTATCACACAGCACATGAAACTGTCAGACATATAGAGTATCACACAGCGCAGTATACAGTCACACACAGCAAGTCACAGCGCAGTATACAGTCACACACAGAGTGTCACACAGCGCAGTATACAGTCACACACAGTGCAGTATACAGTCACACACAGTGTCACACAGCGCAGTATACAGTCACACACAGCGAGTCGCACAGTATACAGTCACAGACAGTGTCACACAGCGCAGTATACAGTCACACACAGAGTGTCACACAGCGCAGTATACAGTCACACACAGCGAGTCACAGCACAGTATACAGTCACACACAGAGTGTCACACAGCGCAGTATACAGTCACACACAGCTAGTCACACAGCGCAGTATACAGTCACACAGCGCAGTATACAGTCACAGCGCAGTATACAGTCACACACAGAGTGTCACACAGCGCAGTATACAGTCACACACAGCGAGTCACAGCGCAGTATACAGTCACACACAGAGTGTCACACAGTGCAGTATACAGTCACACAGCGCAGTATACAGTCACACACAGAGTGTCACACAGCGCAGTATACAGTCACACACAGCGAGTCACAGTGCAGTATACAGTCACACACAGAGTGTCACACAGTGCAGTATACAGTCACACACAGCGAGTCACAGCGCAGTATACAGTCACACACAGAGTGTCACACAGCGCAGTATACAGTCACACACAGTGTCACACAGCGCAGCATACAGTCTCACGCAGCGCAGCATACAGTCTCACACAGCGCAGCATACAGTCACACACAGAGTGTCACACACAGAGTGTCACACAGCGCAGCATACAGTCTCACACAGAGTGTCACACAGCGCAGCATACAGTCTCACACAGCGCAGCATACAGTCACACATACTGAGCAATGCATGAACTCACAATGAGCTGCAGCAGCTGAAATCAGCATCGTATCCGTATGTTCCATCAGTGTGAGAACTGTCGCCTAAAACCCAGAATAAAGAACAAAAAGAGACATTAACACAATATTACGTTAATATGTGCATCCGCCGAGGTCATCTAAAAAACAGACAGTAATACAGCGAACTGTGATTTTTAATATTATGTTTACTAATACCTATATTTAAAATATAGGCGTTTTGGAGAAATAATAAATAAAATGAAATGTAGAAATTCACACATTTTGCAACTGGGCGCCTCCATCTTAGCTCCCTGTCAATCATTGTTATAAGCTCCGCCCTTTACACCTGGCAGTTAGTATAGAGAGAGCCACCTCCATCTTAGCTCCCTGTCAATCATTGTTATGAGCTCCGCCCTTTACACCTGGCAGTCAGTATAGAGAGAGCCACCTCTATCTTAGCTCCCTGTCAATCATTGTTATGAGCTCCGCCCTTTACACCTGGCAGTCAGCACAGAGAGAGCCGCCTCCATCTTAGCTCCCTGTCAATCATTGTTATAAGCTCTGCCCTTTACACCTAGCAGTCAACATAGAGAGAGCCACCTCCATCTTAGCTCCCTGTCAATCATTGTTAGAAGCTCCGCCATTTACACCTGGCAGTCAGTATAGAGAGAGCCACCTCCATCTTAGCTACCTGTCAATCATTGTTATAAGCTCCACCCTTTACACCTGGCAGTCAGCACAGAGAGCCACCTCCATCTTAGCTCCCTGTCAATCATTGTTATTAGCTCCGCCCTTTACACCTGGCAGTCCGTATAGAGAGAGCCACCTCCATCTTAGCTCCCTGTCAATCATTGTTATAAGCTCCGCCCTTTACACCTGGTAGTCAGCATAGAGAGAGCCACCTCCATCTTAGCTCCCTGTCAATCATTGTTATTAGCTCCGCCCTTTACACCTGGCAGTCCGTATAGAGGGAGCCACCTCCATCTTAGCTCCCTGTCAATCATTGTTATAAGCTCCGCCCTTTACACCTGGCAGTCAGCACAGAGAGCCACCTCCATCTTAGCTCCCTGTCAATCATTGTTATAAGCTCCGCCCTTTACACCTGGCAGTCAGCATAGAGAGAACCACCTCCATCTTAGCTCCCTGTCAATCATTGTTATACGGTGCACCCTTTACACCTGGCAGTCAGTATAGAGAGAGCCACCTCCATCTTAGCTCCCTGTCAATCATTGTTATAAGCTCCACCCTTTACACCGGTGTGTGGGGGATAGGGGTGTTTTGTGTGTGTGTGGGGTGGGGGGCTGTGGGGGTGGGGGTGGGGAACGGGTGCTGTGTGTGGGGGGGGGGGGAGGGGTGTAAAAAAAAAAGGTATGCTAAATCCCTCCATCCTTCCTTCTTACCTTTAATGAAGGGGGGGGGGGGGGGGGACACAGCCATCCCTGGTGGTCTGGTGGTTGTAAGTATAGTAGGGAGCAGCTCCAGCGCGATGCTGTCCTCCTGTGTGGAGTGTTGCCACGCTCCACACAGCTGCTTCACAGATCCCTCCCCCTGCCTCCCGACCTGGAAGCAGAGTAGGCGCCTGCCGTGTTGGGCAGGCAGGTGCCTACTCTGCATTGATGGCGAACCTATGGCCTTGTGCCCTCGTGCCATAGGTTCGCCATCACTGCCCTAGGCTGTAATGTAAACACTGCATTTTCTCTAAAAAGACAGTGTTTACTGAAACAAGCCTGAAGGGAATGATTCAACTCACCAAAAAAAATACAATAAGCTGTAGTTATTCTGGTGACTATAGTGTACCTTTAAAGAACAAAACTAAAGATTGTTAATAATAATAATAAAAGCTATCTTTAATGTTATGGGCATATGCAAATATTATAAAGACTTTTTTTTTTAAAGAAAAGTCGTATTTCTTAAACTAAACTGAACAAAATTATAAACCCAACACTTTTGTTTTTGCCCCCATTTTTCATGAGCTGAACTCAAAGACTTTTTCTATGTACACAAAAGGCCTATTTCTCTCAGATATTGTTCACAAATCTGTCTAAATCTGTGTTAGTGAGCACTTCTCCTTTGCCGAGATAATCCATCCACCTCACAGGTGTGGCATATTAAGATGCTGATTAGAGAGCATGATTATTGCACAGGTGTGCCTTAGGCTGCCCACAATAAAAGGCCCCTCTAAAATGTGCAGTTTTACTGTATTGGAGGTGTTCGGGGGGTTCCGAAAACCAGTCAGTATCTGGTGTGACCATTATTTGCCTCACGCAGTGCAACACATCTCCTTCGCATAGAGTTGATCAGGTTGTTGATTGTGGCCTGTGGAATGTTGGCCCACTCCTCTTCAATGGCTGTGTAAAGTTGCTGGATATTGGCAGGACCTGGAACACGCAGAGCATCCCAAACCTACGTCATGTCCTACCTACCTTTTAGTCCAAACATAGATAAGATGTCTAGGTCATGACCATAGACTGATTAAGATGTTCCCATGTGAAATGACCAAGTCTAGGCTATGTCATATATTAATCATGACCTCTAAACATGTACTTATTACTATTAGGCACAGAGGAGATAATTTTGGATGCAGAGAAGCTGCTGTATTATCAAGACTGAGAGGTTAACTTGTTCAACAGGGCATATTATTCCAAGTTACTGATATTGCCTGGCACTCACATCGGCACAGCCACGGCCTCTCTGGTGGGGATGTGTAATGATAACCAGCACGGTCCACACATTCAATACTTTGGTCTCCATAGATGATCTGGAAAACTTGACAGATTAGCGCGCAGGTTTCCTCCGCCGCGTCCTGACACAGGAAAGATAAATTCAAATTTGTAAAATTTTGCAGATTAAATTTAAAGGGACACTATAGTCACCTGAACAACTTTAGCTTAATGAAGCAGTTTTGGTGTACAGAACATGCCCCTGCAGCCTCACTGCTCAATCCTCTGCCATTTAGGAGTTAAATCCCTTTGTTTATGAACCCTAGTCACACCTCCCTGCATGTGACTTGCACAGCCTTCCATAAACACTTCCTGTAAAGAGAGCCCTATTTAGGCTTTCTTTATTGCAAGTTCTGTTTAATTAAGATTTCCTTATCCCCTTCTATGTTAATAGCTTGCTAGACCCTACAAGAGCCTCCTGTATGTGATTAAAGTTCAATTTAGAGATTGAGATACAATTATTTAAGGTAAATTACATCTGTTTGAAAGTGAAACCAGTTTTTTTTTCATGCAGGCTCTGTCAATCATAGCCAGGGGAGGTGTGGCTAGGGCTGCATAAACAGAAACAAAGTGATTTAACTCCTAAATGACAGTGAATTGAGCAGTGAAATTGCAGGGGAATGATCTATACACTAAAACTGCTTATTTAGCTAAAGTAATTTAGGTGACTATAGTGTTCCTTTAAGCAAAAAAGAGCAAGTTGAGAAAACATACAGTGTAAGGACTTAAAATGGTATGGGGTCCAGATTTGGGTAAAAAAAAAAGGAGACATCTCACACATTGCTACACACTACTCACTCGGTTCTCGACAGCCAGGATGATCAAATTGCAGTAGGCATCTGGTCGAGGTTCCTTTGGATCCAGTGGATTTTGCCCGATGTGTCTCCTCTCCCAGCTCCCGCCACCATGCTGACATCTTTCCCAACTGCCCCCAAAAGTCATCCTTCTTTCCCAGCTTCCCCCACAAGGGTGTTGTCTTTCCCAACTGCCTCCACAAGGCTGCCGTCTCTCCCAGCTGCCACCTTGAGGCTGTCTTCTCTCCCAGCTGCCCCCGCAAGGTTGGCGTTTCTCCCAGCTGCCCTTGCAAGGCTGACGTCTTTCCCAACTACCGCTGAATGTCATTCTTCTTTCCCAGCTACCACACGTAGGACCACCACGTCTTTTTTCCCAGCTGCCACTAACCGGCTTCCTCTCCAAACTTCCCCCGCCCTTCGGACGTCCATCTGGAGAGCCATGTGCATTCTTCCAATCTAAACTGCATATGGTGTGGCGACGCTCCATAGCACCCCCTGCTGGTTTTGTGCCGGCCTTGTCCCCTCCTTTACTTCCTACTGGGGGCTTTCTCTCCAAGCTTCCAGCAGCCGGGACTGGATCGAGCCCGAGGCCTAAGGATACAAGAAAAAATATCGAGTGTTTATGTCAGCTAGAACCCTCATTCTGCTAGATGCATTCGGATCCGGTTTTGTTTTAAATTGGTGTTTTGTGAATTTCCAGAATGCTATCATTTGTCCTATACTTTTTCAGATGCGAAAAGCACAGATTTCATCACAAACACCAGTTGCATCCTGGTGATCGCTGCAGATTCGCTCAGACTGGCTGAATCTCGACTACATTTAGCTTCTATTAAATATGAGAATATTAAACTCTTATCGAAATTCTGCTATTTTCACCAGATTTTGTCCAACTAGATAAAATCCAGCGTTTAGTGAATAACCCTGTATATATTTTATCCCCATAGAATTATGTGCGAGAGTTTGGTCATGTTTTCCCAAACACACCCTACTCCAAGAGTGTGCGTGACTTGGTATTTGTCTGCAATAGACCAGAAATAATGATAACAATCCCCCCTAGCACCACCCACACTTAACCATAATAATTTAAATATTAGTATATTCACACTGCCGCCACCAAGACAGATTATAAATGGGGTGTCTTGGTCCTCCAGGTAACTTAACAATAAAAACCCACCAAATACAATTTATGCAATTTCAAAACACAGGTCACAGGTAATGTGACTTCTGTCCTCTATAATCACTCTACCTCCACCTCTACCATGTGGCCAATTCATACATGCACTACACAAATTACATTAAATGGCAATATTATATAGTGCAACAATGAATTCTGTACTCTTGCCGTGACACCCATTTATGAAATAAAGCGTTGTTTACTGGTAGTATAGAATTGAAAAGCAATATGCACAACAATCATTTTCCTATCTCAAGGAACAGACAAAAACGCAGCATTCTAAATGGAATAATACTTACTCCTACACAGCAAACGGGAGAGACAGAAAGGCAAATGGTATAGAGTGACAGACAGACAAAGTACCCCATTAGACATGACCACCACAATGGACTCCCATGTTAAGATTAATATAGGACCCACTGATATTGGGGTACTTTGTAAGCCGTGGTGGCTACATGATGTAACTAGCTACAGCCATATCATTATTTACTAAGATAGGTCACTGTAAGTAGCCTTGTGAGAGTTGTATATTTTTGCGTGCACGTTGTCCTTTTACAGGGGTTTTCACCAAAGTGAGAATTCGAGGTGAATTCAAAGTGAATTTCAAATTGAAGGCCAGAGGAGTTGAATGAAAAGCATAGCCGACTTTAAGAATTTTTTATCTAGTTTGACAATAAATGTGAAATTCGCTTAAATTTACCATGAATTCTCACATTAGTGAATAACCATGTGTATTTGATACATACAGGTAAAACCCACCTGTTTTGAGAACCAGCAGATGGAGGGCATCGTCTCTGACGTAGGAGGCTGCAGCAATCTCATGGGTCGGGATGCGGAGGATCAGTTCCTCGTTGTCTCTCCAGGTGAGCAGGAGACTCCGGGCCGACATGCTCAGGATACTATCCTGCTCTGGGGTGCAATGCAAAGGCAGCTCTTTCAGTTGCTGTGTAAAGCAGAGAGGCAGTTATTCTGTGTGTTTCTGATGGGAGAGCTTGAGAGGAATGGCCATATTCTGGGTGTGCGTTGATTGGTCGAAATCTGTTTATTCAGAATGGAACCCGCCTAAACTGACTGTTCCAGATGGAACTCTATTGGAATGGTCCTACTCTTGTTGTATGTTCTGATCTTTGGTCTATGTAATTTTTTTCCAAGTTTGGCACTGATTGGTGAGTGTCGCTGATCTAGGTGAGGGTCCTTCATTGGAACTTGTAGAGGGGACCCTGTGATTTTTGTACCTTTGCAACTAACCGTTATCAACTAATAGATAGAGCATTTACTCAATTTAACGACTTTGAACAAAAGTGTCCCCTTACCCTTGCCGTATCCAAAAGCTGCAGTACTTCATCTCGACTGGTTGGGTTGAGAGAGGAGACCACCCAGGTAAGATGACCTAAGAACTATCCAAGAATAAAATAATTAGTCCAGTGCTGTAAAACACAAGTATACAATCACAATGAACAAACAATTGTGGAAAGATTGTGAAATGTTTTATCAGATTGTTATAGAAAAACTGGCCCTTCACTGAGCATTGTCAGAAGCAGCCGTTTGCGCACTAGAAGCCTGGTCAGTAAACGCTATGACGCAATTGATTTATTTATCATTTATTACTACCATTTATTATTTATTACTGCCAACAAATTCCGCAGCGCTGTGCAATTGGGAAAAAGACAAACACAATAAGAACAAACCGATACAACAGGTAGAGGGCCGTGCCCGTGAGCTTACAATCTAAAATTTAAAATGGGGAGATGACACAAGAGGTAGCTGAGGAATTTGTATGTGATGGCAGGGATAATTAATAGTATAACTGCAGCAGCTGATAACATGTGAAGGTAATAAGGAGGTGATTGGCTGTGGTTCCAAACAGCTGGAGGTGCATGCTATATAGTTAGAAGGAACCAGGGTGGGTGGGTAGAGCCGAGTGAAATTAAATGGCCTTCTTGTTGCTGAGATGGATGAGGGATTTTGGGCCTAAGGAAGAGAGATAGGACGGCTTCTACGTTGCTAACAGTACATGTGTGATATCATCACAATATAAACGTGTTGCCAGGGAAAGCAAAATGATCTTCAGGTGGGCAAGGGTTGCTCAGTGCTCAGAAAGTGAATGAGAAGGTCACGGCAGGAGTGGAAGGCATTACAAAAAAAAAAAAAAAAAGTTTTCACAATAAATATAACAATTATATGATTATAAATAAATATAGATGGTTTCTATTAAAGGGACACTCCATTGTCTAAATAAATACAGTTATAATAAAATATACCCTCAAAGAAAACATGCTTGCATTTATTTATGGATTGTTTTCATTGGGAGTTTATCTAAAAATTGCTTGTAAAAGCTGTAGATCTCTTGTCTGCAGCCTTTGTAAACCCTCCCCTTCAAACCCCTCCCAGACTTTATGTGGCTGTCCAATCACAGACTTCCCAATGCAGCTCAATGAGAAGTCTTTGCAAGGCAAGTGCTCTGGGCAATTGCTGCCTCTTGGGTTTATCTCCACTGAACTAAACAACCAGGAAGTAACAGGACGGGTTGTCTGATTGACAGCCAAGGGGGTGTAACAAGGTTAATTTATAAAAGTACCAATTTCTATTGAAATCTGATGTAAAAAAAAAGAAAAAAAAAAAGGATGCACTCTTCACACATAAAGAACGTCCAACTATGATGTTTCAAATCTACCTTAACTTCTTTCTCCACATAGTCATGCAGAAGGATCTGTGGGTCCAGCAAAAAGTCAGGAGGCATCACCGGCACAGAATGCAGAGGGCGTCGGTAAGTGCTGTTTCTGATTACGGAACGACGAGCAGATTTGGGGAAAACCAACCGTTTGATGGGTGAAACCAAGGCCTGGAAATCAGAGTGGAGAATAGAAAAATAAATTTGGGAAGAAACGGATACAGGGATCTAAAAGTTTACTTAATAACATAATGGAGAGACAAAGCAACAAGGCACAAGCAGACGGGAGATTAGCCCATAGGCCATATAAGTTTAGCTAACAAATTAGACTTGGTAAACACAGCCATTTCGCTGTAAACACTCTGCACAAATGTTTTGTTCCGATGGCTTCAGTAAGTTATTGCTAGTCTCAGAAATCTCTTCTAATGGTAATTTATATTACTACTGAAGCTGTGAACACTGAACCCTGCAGCTCTACACAGACAGAACACTGAACCCCGCAGCTCTACACAGACAGAACACTGAACCCCGCAGCTCTACACAGACAGAACACTGAACCCTGCAGCTCTACACAGACAGAACACTGAACCCTGCAGCTCTACAGAGACAGAACACTGAACCCTGCAGCTCTACACAGACAGAACACTGAACCATGCAGCTCTACGAAGACAGAACACTGAACCCTGCAGCTCTACACAGACAGAACACTGAACCATGCAGCTCTACACAGACAGAACACTGAACCATGCAGCTCTACACAGGCTGAACATTGCACCCTGCAGCTCTACAAAGACAGAACACTGAACCCCGCAGCTCTACACAGACAGAACACTGAACCCCGCAGCTCTACACAGACAGAACACTGAACCATGCAGCTCTACACAGGCTGAACATTGCACCCTGCAGCTCTACACAGACAGGACACTGAACCCTGCAGCTCTACGAAGACAGAACACTGAACCCTGCAGCTCTACGAAGACAGAACACTGAACCCTGCAGCTCTACAAAGACAGAACACTGAAGCCTGCAGCTCTACAAAGACAGAACACTGAACCCTGCAGCTCTACGAAGAAAGAACACTGAACCCTGCAGCTCTACGAAGACAGAACACTGAACCCTGCAGCTCTACAAAGACAGAACACTGAACCGTGCAGCTCTACGAAGACAGAACACTGAACCCTGCAGCTCTACAGAGACAGAACACTGAACCCTGCAGCTCTACGAAGACAGAACACTGAACCCTGCAGCTCTACACAGGCTGAACACTGAACCATGCAGCTCTACAGAGACAGAACACTGAACCCTGCAGCGCTACACAGACAGAACACTGAACCCTGCAGCTCTACGAAGACAGAACATTGCACCCTGCAGCTCTACGAAGACAGAACACTGAACCCTGCAGCTCTACGAAGACAGAACACTGAACCCTGCAGCTCTACACAGACAGAACACTGAACCCTGCAGTTCTACACAGAGAGAACACTGAACCCTGCAGCTCTACACAGACAGAACACTGAACCCTGCAGCTCTACACAGACAGAACACTGAACCCTGCAGCTCTACACAGACAGAACACTGAACCCTGCAGCTCTACACAGACAGAACACTGAACCCTGCAGCTCTACACAGACTGAACCCTGCAGCTCTACACAGACAGAACACTGAACCCTACAGCTCTACACAGACAGAACACTGAACCCTGCAGCTCTACACAGACTGAACCCTGCAGCTCTACACAGGCTGAACCCTGCAGCTCTACACAGGCTGAACATTGCACACTGCAGCTCTACACAGGATGAACATTGCCCCCTGCAGCTCTACACAGGCTGAACACTGAACCCTGCAGCTCTACAGAGACAGAACACTGAACCCTGCAGCTCTACAGAGACAGAACACTGAACCCTGCAGCTCTTCACAGGCTGAACATTGCACCCTGCAGCTCTACAGAGACAGAATACTAAACCCTGCAGCTCTACAGAGACAGAACACTGAACCCTGCAGCTCTGCACAGGCTGAACACTAAACCCTGCAGCTCTACACAGGGTGAACATTGCACCCTGCAGCTCTACAAAGACAGAACACTGAACCCTGCAGCTCTACGAAGACAGAACAGCGAACCTTGCAGCTCTACAAAGACAGAACACTGAACCCTGCAGCTCTACACAGACAGAACACTGAACCCTGCAGCTCTACACAGACAGAACACTGAACCCTGCAGCTCTACACAGACTGAACCCTGCAGCTCTACACAGACAGAACACTGAACCCTGCAGCTCTACACAGACAGAACACTGAACCCTGCAGCTCTACACAGACTGAACCCTGCAGCTCTACACAGGCTGAACATTGCCCCCTGCAGCTCTACACAGGCTGAACACTGAACCCTGCAGCTCTACAGAGACAGAACACTGAACCCTGCAGCTCTACAAAGACAGAATACTAAACCCTGCAGCTCTACAGAGACAGAACACTGAACCCTGCAGCTCTGCACAGGCTGAACACTAAACCCTGCAGCTCTACACAGGGTGAACATTGCACCCTGCAGCTCTACAAAGACAGAACACTGAACCCTGCAGCTCTACGAGGACAGAACACTGAACCTTGCAGCTCTACAAAGACAGAACACTGAACCATGCAGCTCTACACAGACAGAACACTGAACCCTGCAGCTCTACACAGACAGAACACTGAACCCTGCAGCTCTACACAGACTGAACCCTGCAGCTCTACACAGACAGAACACTGAACCCTGCAGCTCTACACAGACAGAACACTGAACCCTGCAGCTCTACACAGACTGAACCCTGCAGCTCTACACAGGCTGAACATTGCACACTGCAGCTCTACACAGGATGAACATTGCCCCCTGCAGCTCTACACAGGCTGAACACTGAACCCTGCAGCTCTACAGAGACAGAACACTGAACCCTGCAGCTCTACACAGGCTGAACATTGCACCCTGCAGCTCTACAGAGACAGAATACTAAACCCTGCAGCTCTACAGAGACAGAACACTGAACCCTGCAGCTCTGCACAGACAGAACACCGAACCCTGCAGCTCTACACAGGCTGAACACTGAACCCTGCAGCTCTACAGATACAGAACACTGAACCCTGCAGCTCTACACAGGCTGAACATTGCACCCTGCAGCTCCACAGAGACAGAATACTAAACCCTGCAGCTCTACAGAGACAGAACACTGAACCCTGCAGCTCTACACAAACAGAACACTGAACCCTACAGCTCTACAGAGACAGAACACTGAACCCTGCAGCTCTACACAGACAGAACACTGAACCCTGCAGCTCTACAGAGACAGGATACTAAACCCTGCAGCTCTACAGAGACAGAACACTGAACCTTGCAGCTCTACACAAACAGAACACTGAACCCTACAGCTCTACAGAGACAGAACACTGAACCCTGCAGCTCTACAGAGACAGAACACTGAACCCTGCAGCTCTGCACAGACAGAACACCGAACCCTGCAGCTCTACACAGGCTGAACATTGCACCCTGCAGCTCTACACAGGCTGAACACTGAACCCTGCAGCTCTACAGAGACAGAACACGGAACCCTGCAGCTCTACACAGGCTGAACATTGCACCCTGCAGCTCTACAGAGACAGAATACTAAACCCTGCAGCTCTACAGAGACAGAACACTGAACCCCGCAGCTCTACACAAACAGAACACTGAACCCTACAGCTCTACAGAGACAGAACACTGAACCCTGCAGCTCTACACAGACAGAACACTGAACCCTGCAGCTCTACAGAGACAGGATACTAAACCCTGCAGCTCTACAGAGACAGAACACTGAACCTTGCAGCTCTACACAAACAGAACACTGAACCCTACAGCTCTACAGAGACAGAACACTGAACCCTGCAGCTCTACACAGACAGAACACTGAACCCTGCAGCTCTACAGAGACAGAACACTGAACCCTGCAGCTCTACACAGGCTTAACACTGAACCCTGCAGCTCTACGAAGACAGAACACTGAACCCTGCAGCTCTACACAGACAGAACACTGAACCATGCAGCTCTACGAAGACAGAACACTGAACCCTGCAGCTCTACACAGACAGAACACTGAACCATGCAGCTCTACACAGACAGAACACTGAACCATGCAGCTCTACACAGGCTGAACATTGCACCCTGCAGCTCTACAAAGACAGAACACTGAACCCCGCAGCTCTACACAGACAGAACACTGAACCATGCAGCTCTACACAGGCTGAACATTGCACCCTGCAGCTCTACACAGACAGGACACTGAACCCTGCAGCTCTACGAAGACAGAACACTGAACCCTGCAGCTCTACGAAGACAGAACACTGAACCCTGCAGCTCTACAAAGACAGAACACTGAACCCTGCAGCTCTACAAAGACAGAACACTGAACCCTGCAGCTCTACGAAGAAAGAACACTGAACCCTGCAGCTCTACGAAGACAGAACACTGAACCCTGCAGCTCTACAAAGACAGAACACTGAACCGTGCAGCTCTACGAAGACAGAACACTGAACCCTGCAGCTCTACAGAGACAGAACACTGAACCCTGCAGCTCTACGAAGACAGAACACTGAACCCTGCAGCTCTACACAGGCTGAACACTGAACCATGCAGCTCTACAGAGACAGAACACTGAACCCTGCAGCTCTACACAGACAGAACACTGAACCCTGCAGCTCTACGAAGACAGAACATTGCACCCTGCAGCTCTACGAAGACAGAACACTGAACCCTGCAGCTCTACGAAGACAGAACACTGAACCCTGCAGCTCTACACAGACAGAACACTGAACCCTGCAGTTCTACACAGAGAGAACACTGAACCCTGCAGCTCTACACAGACAGAACACTGAACCCTGCAGCTCTACACAGACAGAACACTGAACCCTGCAGCTCTACACAGACAGAACACTGAACCCTGCAGCTCTACACAGACAGAACACTGAACCCTGCAGCTCTACACAGACTGAACCCTGCAGCTCTACACAGACAGAACACTGAACCCTGCAGCTCTACACAGACTGAACCCTGCAGCTCTACACAGGCTGAACCCTGCAGCTCTACACAGGCTGAACATTGCACACTGCAGCTCTACACAGGATGAACATTGCCCCCTGCAGCTCTACACAGGCTGAACACTGAACCCTGCAGCTCTACAGAGGCAGAACACTGAACCCTGCAGCTCTACAGAGACAGAACACTGAACCCTGCAGCTCTTCACAGGCTGAACATTGCACCCTGCAGCTCTACAGAGACAGAATACTAAACCCTGCAGCTCTACAGAGACAGAACACTGAACCCTGCAGCTCTGCACAGGCTGAACACTAAACCCTGCAGCTCTACACAGGGTGAACATTGCACCCTGCAGCTCTACAAAGACAGAACACTGAACCCTGCAGCTCTACGAAGACAGAACAGCGAACCTTGCAGCTCTACAAAGACAGAACACTGAACCCTGCAGCTCTACACAGACAGAACACTGAACCCTGCAGCTCTACACAGACAGAACACTGAACCCTGCAGCTCTACACAGACTGAACCCTGCAGCTCTACACAGACAGAACACTGAACCCTGCAGCTCTACACAGACAGAACACTGAACCCTGCAGCTCTACACAGACTGAACCCTGCAGCTCTACACAGGCTGAACATTGCCCCCTGCAGCTCTACACAGGCTGAACACTGAACCCTGCAGCTCTACAGAGACAGAACACTGAACCCTGCAGCTCTACAAAGACAGAATACTAAACCCTGCAGCTCTACAGAGACAGAACACTGAACCCTGCAGCTCTGCACAGGCTGAACACTAAACCCTGCAGCTCTACACAGGGTGAACATTGCACCCTGCAGCTCTACAAAGACAGAACACTGAACCCTGCAGCTCTACGAGGACAGAACACTGAACCTTGCAGCTCTACAAAGACAGAACACTGAACCATGCAGCTCTACACAGACAGAACACTGAACCCTGCAGCTCTACACAGACAGAACACTGAACCCTGCAGCTCTACACAGACTGAACCCTGCAGCTCTACACAGACAGAACACTGAACCCTGCAGCTCTACACAGACAGAACACTGAACCCTGCAGCTCTACACAGACTGAACCCTGCAGCTCTACACAGGCTGAACATTGCACACTGCAGCTCTACACAGGATGAACATTGCCCCCTGCAGCTCTACACAGGCTGAACACTGAACCCTGCAGCTCTACAGAGACAGAACACTGAACCCTGCAGCTCTACTCAGGCTGAACATTGCACCCTGCAGCTCTACAGAGACAGAATACTAAACCCTGCAGCTCTACAGAGACAGAACACTGAACCCTGCAGCTCTGCACAGACAGAACACCGAACCCTGCAGCTCTACACAGGCTGAACACTGAACCCTGCAGCTCTACAGAGACAGAACACTGAACCCTGCAGCTCTACACAGGCTGAACATTGCACCCTGCAGCTCCACAGAGACAGAATACTAAACCCTGCAGCTCTACAGAGACAGAACACTGAACCCTGCAGCTCTACACAAACAGAACACTGAACCCTACAGCTCTACAGAGACAGAACACTGAACCCTGCAGCTCTACAGAGACAGGATACTAAACCCTGCAGCTCTACAGAGACAGAACACTGAACCTTGCAGCTCTACACAAACAGAACACTGAACCCTACAGCTCTACAGAGACAGAACACTGAACCCTGCAGCTCTACAGAGACAGAACACTGAACCCTGCAGCTCTGCACAGACAGAACACCGAACCCTGCAGCTCTACACAGGCTGAACATTGCACCCTGCAGCTCTACACAGGCTGAACACTGAACCCTGCAGCTCTACAGAGACAGAACACGGAACCCTGCAGCTCTACACAGGCTGAACATTGCACCCTGCAGCTCTACAGAGACAGAATACTAAACCCTGCAGCTCTACAGAGACAGAACACTGAACCCCGCAGCTCTACACAAACAGAACACTGAACCCTACAGCTCTACAGAGACAGAACACTGAACCCTGCAGCTCTACACAGACAGAACACTGAACCCTGCAGCTCTACAGAGACAGGATACTAAACCCTGCGGCTCTACAGAGACAGAACACTGAACCTTGCAGCTCTACACAAACAGAACACTGAACCCTACAGCTCTACAGAGACAGAACACTGAACCCTGCAGCTCTACACAGACAGAACACTGAACCCTGCAGCTCTACAGAGACAGAACACTGAACCCTGCAGCTCTACACAGGCTGAACACTGAACCCTGCAGCTCTACGAAGACAGAACACTGAGCCCTGCAGCTCTACACAGGCTGAACATTGCACCCTGCAGCTCTACACAGGCTGAACATTGAACCCTGCAGCTCTACAGAGACAGAACACTGAACCCTGCAGCTCTGCACAGACAGAACACTGAACCCTGCAGCTCTACACAGGCTGAACATTGCACCCTGCAGCTCTACAGAGACAGAATACTAAACCCTGCAGCTCTACAGAGACAGAATACTAAACCCTGCAGCTCTACACAGACAGAACACTGAACCCTGCAGCTCTACACAAACAGAACACTGAACCCTACAGCCCTACAGAGACAGGATACTAAACCCTGCAGCTCTACACAGGCTGAACACTGAACCCTGCAGCTCTACGAAGACAGAACACTGAGCCCTGCAGCTCTACAGAGACAGAATACTAAACCCTGCAGCTCTACACAGGCTGAACACTGAACCCTGCAGCTCTACGAAGACAGAACACTGAACCCTGCAGCTCTACACAGGCTGAACACTGAACCCTGCAGCTCTACACAGGCTGAACACTGAACCCTGCCGCTCTACAGAGACAGAACACTGAACCCTGCAGCTCTACACAGACAGAACACTGAACCCCGCAGTTCTACAGAGACAGAACACTGAACCCTGCAGCTCTACACAGACAGAACACTGAACCCTGCAACTCGACAGAGACAGAACATTGCACCCTGCAGCTCTACACAGACAGAACACTGAACCCAACAGCTCTACAGAGACAGAATACTAAACCCTGCAGCTTTACACAGGCTGAACAAGGAACCCTGCAGCTCTACAGAGACAGAATAATAAACCCTGCAGCTCTACACAGGCTGAACACTGAACCTTGCAGCTCTACAGAGACAGAATACTAAACCCTGCAGCTCTACACAGGCTGAACACTGAACCCTGCAGCTCTGTAAAGATGGAAGTTTGAACCCTGCAGCTCTACGAAGACAGAACACTGAACTTTGCAGCTGTACAGGTTTACATTGAACTCTGTAAATGGAATTGTGTATCTCTCCATAGACTGAACCCTAAGCCCTGCAGCAACACACAACATTAACACTGAACTCAGCAGCTAACTCCAGGCTGAACACGTGTCCCCATACATTAAACACTGAACCCTGAAGCTCCTCATAGCATTAACACTGAACTCAGCCGTCTACTCTGGGCTGAACACGTCCCCCCCCTTACATTAACCCCTTAAGGACACATGACATGTGTGACATGTCATGATTCCCTTTTATTCCAGAAGTTTGGTCCTAAAGGGGTTAAACACGGAACCCTGCAGCTCTCCACCGATGTATCACATTGAACCCGGAAGCTCTCTGTACAATGAAGGCTTTAATCCACAGACTATGTAAGGATTTAGCTGGGCATTCGAACACAGTGAGACTTACTCTGGGCATCATCAAACTGACTGAGATTCACTATACCTTCTTCCCTCTTTTAGGCTGCTGATCCATGCTGCTTCCTGTTTGTCCAAATTCGGTCATTTATCATTTCAATCTAAACCCCTGGTCCAGATTTCTGTTCGGTGGTCCTGGGTCTCCCTGGACCGGTTCTTTTCTTCTTGACTCCAGTCTACATTCTCCCTGTTGGTGACCTTTTTCTCACTCGGTGGGCCAGTCTCCTGATTAGTGGCCCATTGTCTTTTCCCCCTGGTCCTGGTGTAATCTGCTTTCCTTTGACACTCTGTATCACTTGTTCCCACACGCACCCAGCAACCTTCCATTACCCCTCCATCTAATCTCACCTTTCTTTATTACCCCTGTAACCCTGACAGCGTTCTCAATGGCTCCTTTCTCTCTCCCTTCTAATTCATTTTATTCCCCGCTGGATTATTCTGCCTCCTCTTCCTCTCCAGGTCTCACATCCTTTGTTATTTCCCGGAGAGGAAACTCCACCAGTTCAGATCCAAACTCAGTTCCTGCTGCTGCGGTGTGATAAGAGCCCAGACTGGGGTCACTGTGATTAATAATGTCACTCTATACAGAGAGCAGAAAGGCACTGACTGCTGGACAATGCTGTGTATCTGTGAGCATCTTAACAGAGCACTTCCTAAGACACTAGCTGCCAATTATTCACCCCCCCCCCCCCCCCCACACTTTATATCTATCAATATCAGGGCTACGCAACCTTCAGCACTACCGATACTGTGGACTACATCTCCCATAATAAAATACAAATAATAAGAATGTGATAAAAAGGTTCTCAATCACCTGTGTGAATCACTCTAAAAGCACACAACACAGTGAACATCTAAAAGTACTAAAGTGAGAGCAAACTATATAAACATAAATACCACAAATTGTCTATTGATGCGAAATCTAAAATATAAACACAAACAGACCATAGGGTAGTATAGTCTAATACTATCCTTACCTTTTGTGTCATTTTACCCCACTCCCTCTAGAATGTAAGCTCATTGAGCAGGGCCCCCAACCCCTCTGTTCCTGTGTGTCCAACTTGTCTGGTTACAACTACATGTCTGTTCGTCCACCCATTGTAAAGCGCTGCCGAATTTGATGGCGCTATATAAATAATGACATCATAATAGTTAACACAGTAAAATATATATATACATTTTGCTGGTCCAACTCACATGGTTCCGAGCCACTTACCAAAAGCTGGCTGAGACTGGTGGCATGGTATGGAGGATTCAGCGGAGGATAGTAGTGGGTCAGGATTCTCTTTTTGCCAATCTCAGTGAACTCAATCTTACACCATAAATGCTTCCAGGATGCAGGAAATAGGTGAAGAAAAAGTACATTTATTGGACAAAAATAAATAATAATAACGGCCGTACGTTAAAACTTAAAATTCCTCTTGTCCGCGGACTTTTCGTTTTTATGTGAGGTTGTTTTTATTATTTATTTAAAAACAGGACGACGATAGTCGCAGGCTCTGTACTGGTTAGCATTTTTTTTTTTGTAAATCTTTCTTTTATTATGGCATATGCGATATGGGGTACAGAATAGAAAGAGGAGGCATTGTGGGGTAACACGTGTTGATGGTAACAAGATAGCGAACAATACACCTCTAAGAAGGACTGCCATATTTTTGTTTTTTTGTAGAAACGTCATGTAAACAGATTAATACAAGCTTGGTTAATAAAATAAAAATAAAATAATAATAAAAGTAATTGTTGCTTAACAGTGCTAGATCAGCTACGCATGTAGTGCCATGACAGATGAAACAGTTGCACTTTTTTCCATTTAAAGATTTAAAGAGACAGGCTGAACCATAGATTGTTTAGTAAGACTTAGAACGAGAAAGGTAGCTTCAGGACTATACGGTGATACCGTCAGCGAGAAAGTAAAAGAAACAAGAGTATAACTGATGATTAACATACGGTATATAATCTATGCTTAATTTGGCATGGAAATAACAGAGAGATAAACAGGCTATGGGGCCCACGACCTGGCTAGGCAGGTATTCTGAGCCGGTGCTAGGCTGGTCAGGCATGGAACACTGCTACACAAGTTTCTGTACATCGACAAAGTAGAAGGAGAGGCCTAGACATTCAAGTTGAACAAATAGATAAGGTTACCTACAGCTATTTTGGTCTCATGCGTCAATTAACCGATTGAACAGGCTATATGCTAGAAGTGTTGTTGGCATACAAATTTAGTTAGTCTTAGCTGGAGGTCTAATCTAATTATCATATACTGGTAAACGGGAGCCTAATACTCATTAGCATTGTGAGCAGTGAGAATCTGTTAGCAAGATTCGAAGGAAGGTAAATACTGTATGCTTAAGCACTATACTGCTAACGAGTTTTTAAATGATATGTTGTCCGACAGAGTCCAGTCTTGCCTCCACTGTGAGGTCAGCAGGGGTATCGTACAGACAGTTCGGTTTGCTCAGCCTATGCCGGCTCTGAGTGCTGGCTGGACGGGCCAGGTATCGTGGTCGGGATGATGCCTTGATGAGTCGTCCTCTCCGGCAGATCCTGACGAGAACCTCCATCCGTGTCTGCTGTCTGTGAGGGGCTGTTTGCGTTGAGTGCGGGGGGGGTGTGGGGGCGGTCGGGTCTCCCCTTGGCCCCAGGCTCCGTGTGGGGTCTGCATCCTGGATCCACGAACTCGGGTGCCACGAGAGGCCGAGTTCTTCCCTGAGTGGGTGCTTCGGATAGCCCCGGTGGTTCGTCGCCGCCAGCGGCGGTTAGGCTTCCGGCAGTGTGGCTGATGCTGTGGAGTTAGCCTCCTGGTGACCCCCGGCCCGGGAGGGCGGTCGGTGCTGGATTTTAGCGCTGAAGGGTGTGTGGTGCCCGTAGTAGGCCCATTCCGTCCCTTTTTCCCCGACCCACATTCTGTACCTACGTTGTGTACTTGGGGTGCTGCAAAGATTCTGTCCAGCTTTTCCATGAATTGTTGGAAGATTAAATCCAGGCTTGTGACTTGTGCGGTTTCAGGAATTGTAAGGCTAGGTACCTCTGGAGAGTTGCTAGGCCCGAAGCGTCCGGAGCCCAAGCCCGGGTGGGCAGTTGCCTTCCGCATAGCCATGTGTGTCGCTTCGGTGGGGACCGGGATAACCCCCTCCGGTCCATAGGGGGGGGAACGGGGTTTCCAGCTTTGCCTTGCCACGTGTGTCTGCAGTGGGGGAGCGGCCGTCTCTCCCACCGCTACCATGCTTGCAGGCCGTAAATTTGCGTGGGTCGGGTCCGGAACATAGATCCACTTGCGTGGTGTCATCATGTTGGTCTCGATGTCCCCTATCGCTTGGGAGCACCAGGGCTCCAGTTTACTGCCTCTGGTGATCGATAATCGGCTTTAGGCGAGTTGATTAGCGGGAGCAGCAGCGACATGCGTCTGCTCCCCTCTGCAGTCAGGCCCCGCCCCCCTGGTTAGCATTTTGTACCCGCCAATGGCACTCGGATAAAAGTCTAAGGAATCCCAATTTCTTATAAATTCATCATTCAGATGTTTTTATAACAAATTCCGATGAGTCAAATTGAAGTAAAAACAAAATGCTCTTTTTTTTTCTCTTTCCCCCCCAACTCCTCTTTTCTACCCTTCCTTGTCCTTTACTTACATAATAAACTCCTCTTCCCACCTACGAGTGAGGGGAAATGTGACTTTGATTAAGGTATCAGTGCAAGCTATTTTTTTGTTGTTGTCACAGTTTGTGTATTCATACGATACACCTCAGCCTCCATATAAATAACCCTGAATTAAATAATGAAAATACCATGAACACAGTTTCATAAAACAAACCCTTCCAGCCCCCAAAGTAATAATGTGGTAACAATGCCGTAACTTCACCATCACATGTTTCTCTTCCCCAGAATATCAATCCTTGACAGCACAGAACTAAACGGAGTGCGTAATGAGGAATAACTTTCCCGTCTACGATAAGAAACCCACCTTTCTGTCCTAATTTTGACGGAGTTCTGTAATAAAATGACATATGTACATCTGACCTCTAAGTTAAGGTCATGCTATGCTGTTGTGTTTTGCTGGCCTCTACCAAGACCAGAACATTTTAATGTAGGGTTTTATACGTGCAAGTCTGACCATTGCATTATGACTTTATTACTTTTCAGACGGAACCTGTAATCTATAGCCCAGGGGAGCCCAAAAGGTAGATCTCCAGATGTTGTAGAACTACAACTCCTGTGATGCTTTCCATGTCTTTAGAATGCCAAAGCATTGTGGGGGCTGTAGTTTTAAGACATATAGGGATCTACCTTTTGGTCACCCCTGTCATAGACTGACTTCTGTATTACGGTTGATTTGGTGCAGCCATCGCTATTTCAGAAGTGGATTTGAACCTATTTACAGTCAGTACATTTCAAACCAATATCTGTAAAAAAAATCCCCCGAGTCTGGACTCTGCATTCAGGTCATAGCTAGTTATTTGGTAATTAAAGTCACATTGGCTTACGTTACCAATACTGCAATGACTGAGTACTAGAGAGACACTTAAAGGCACACTAGAGTCACCCAGACCGCTTCAGGTCAATGAAGTGGTCTGGGTGCAATGTCCCTCAGGTTTTAACTCTTCACATGTAAACACTATGTGTACATAGTAGGGTTAATCCAACCTCTAGTGGCTGTCTTCCTGACAGCCGCTAGTAGCGCTTCTGTGACGCTGGATGTGAAATTCGCATCCAGCGTCCATAGAAAATCATTGAGAAATGCTTTCCTATAGACAGTTTGAATGTGCGTGCGGCACTTGCCGCGCATGCGCATTCCGCTCCACTCGGGAGCTGACGTCGGCGGGGGAGGAGAGATCACCAGTGCCAAGGGAGCCCGGCGTTGGATAAAGGTAAGTGGCTGAAGGTGAGGATCTCCCAAGGATTATATAGTGTCAGGAAAACGGGTTTGTTTTCCTGACACTATAGTGATCCTTTAATACTGCATCATCGTATATATAGCACTTGCATTACCTACAATGGAACTTACGCCCCAAGTCTGTTTGGTATTTTTAATTTTATGCTCTGTTACTCGTTTGAAATTTCTCTCTAAATTCAATGCCTCCATAAATTGTGGTTAGTGAACCGGCAATATGATGATGTTTTATTTCTGTATAAAACTTTTTTCAAACTAAATAAAGATTGTCAAAAAAAAAAACATGTTGACAAATAATGATTTATCAAAACAAAATGGTTTATTCACTAAACACCAAAAGACAGTGAATTCAAAATAGAATTGCAAGATTACGGTATGTCCAAAAGGAGGTCATTTGGAAAAATAATCCGACTCAGATACAACTTTGCTATTTTATTCTCCATTTTGCGATTTAATTCTTCCATTCTCTACAATTTGATGTTTGGTGAATAAACAGCAAAGATCATGTCTTCCCATACACTGGTCTCGTGTATCTGAGCATTTAAATGTAACCCCAAATTCAAATAATAGTCGAAAGGATCTTAGAAATAAAGTTCTACACACAGAAAATTGAAATTAAGTTTATTGTCTCATGTAGCACCAAATGAAAAAAATATACAAAAAGTCAGTGATTAGAAAAAAAAGATTCCTAGAATCCTGATATTTGCCCCAAAAGAAACACAAAAACAAACCATTTGGTACACTTAACAGGGGCTTTAGTGACAGACAATTCCGTGTGACACGTGAACTCAGGCACTGGAATACAAATTAAAAATATACAATCAGCAGCTTGAGAAATGCATCGTCCAATCTGAAACCTGAAAAATAAGATGTCCCACCAGAAGACTTGGAAATCCACACACCCAAAGGGTTACAATGTAAAATTTGATGAATATTCGACTGTAAAACAAGGTGTACTCAGAATGGTCAGGGAAACTGGTTGAAAATACTAAAATAAAGTTATAACAATTATAATTTCTTTCTAGGTTAGCAGCTTAGCTTAATGATTCTTTAATCTTGAAAAATGGCGATCCAATCGTAAAATATAATGAGGAATGATCATCCCTTTGGGAAGGGCAAACTTCGAGCACCCCGACTACGATGGAACACTAGTTTGATGAAACTCGATGAATGTTGGACATTAGAAGCAGGGGTGCCAGATGCTTACCTTTCGATAAAGGCTTGTTTTCCACAACCTTTGATAATCACAAACTTCATTTACTCTCAGTTGATTTGATTAGATAAAAGCAATATACTACAAAGGCGGGGAATATATCGCCCCTTTAACAAGATAACAGATGTTCATCTTCTTAATACCATGTACAGTATAAAGATTGTCATCATAAAATGCTTGATTTCCGTCCTTGAGGACCTCTGGAATCTAGCATTTTATGATGACAATTGTTATACTTCTTTTAGGACCTCTGGAAACTTAACATCAATCAGACAGGTGGAGTCTAAGGTAACCTCAGGACAAGGACCTATGGATTCTCGGCTTACCAAAGCCAACAGCATCTGGTTAATTACATGCCATGTATGCGACAGGGTGTCTGTGTGTCAAACTTAACCTAAATTAGGTGAAATGACAACCAATGGAGCAAAAACCACAAAAGTGTTTAAACCATTCACCTTACAAAAAGTTGTGTCTTCAAATGAAAACACAGAATTCCCCTTTGGAGAAAGGAAGGGATCCCAATGTGGGGAATGGAGAAGGCAATCCTTCTTTAAGGCGTGAAGAAGTAGGTCCCATGCAGGAAATGGAGAAGGTGGTCACTGTGTAGGGAATGTGTAATGAGATGTGGGGAATGGAGAAAATGACTTCCTTAAAAAGAATGGAAAAGATGACTCCTGTGTAAAGAATGGAGAAGGGGACTCCAACAGGAGAATGGAGAAGATAACTCCCATATAAAGAATGGAGAAGATGACTACCATGTAAAGAATGGAGAAGGTGACTTTCATGTAAAGTATGGAGAAGGTGACTCTGAAACTGGAAATGGGGTAGGTGGCTCCCATGCACGGAATGAAGAAGTTGACTCTCATGTAAAGAATGAAGGAAGTGACTCCCCTGTGGGGAATGGACGAGGTGAATAACACGGGAAGAATGGAGAAGGTGACTCCCATGTGAAGATTGGAGAAGGTAACTCCAATGCAGTGAATGGAGACGGTGACTCCCATGTAAAGTTTGGAGAAGGTGGCTCCAATGCAAGTAATAAAGAAGGTGACTGCAATGTTAAGAATAGAGTAGGTGACTAGTGCAAGGAATGGAGACGGAGACACCTAATGTACAGAATGGAGAAAGTGCCTCCCATTTAAAGATTGAAGAAGGTGACAGCAATGTAGGGAATGGAGAAAGTGCCTCCCATGTAACGAATGGAGAAGATGACTCCCATGTAACGAATGGAGAAAGTGCCTCCCATGTAACGAATGGAGAAGGTGACTCCCATGTAGGGAACATAGAAGATCAGACCCATTTCTGGAAAGGAGAAAGTGCCTCCCACGTAAAGAATGGAGCAGGTGACTCCTATGTAGGGAATGAAGGAGGTGAAATCATTTTTTAATGATGGGCTGTATTTTCACTTGGGTTCCTGTAAACTAATAAGTCTGCACCAAAACTGAAATCATGTATGATCCAGGATCGGCCATGATTTTCAGCGACCAACCCTAGTGAAAATCCGTCAGGAAATCCTGTATTATAAATATTGTCATACTCCGTGATATATTGCTTTTCCTTATTGCCGTTACATCAACAAGCAATGTGCCGGAATGAACCAAAGTCTTGCAGAGCGTGGCAGGGAGACACACAGACTGCAACGGCTCTGCAGAGCACTGCTCTGTGTACACAATGCAGAATATCGTACCCGACCAAGCAATCATCAAATATATTAAACAGTCACTAGAATGAATTAGATAACATCTAATAAATTCTTCAAGGTGAAACAGAACAGAAATAAATTTAAAAAAAATAAATTACAAAAAACACATCCATGCATTTACACTGTGTATATAACTGATCTCAATGACTATACGTACATAAAATCTGCTCTTCTATAGATACACTCTCAGTTACACATAGTATATATTTTTACACAAATAAATACAGTTCATATAAAAAAGGCTCATTTGTGTGTTTCTTCGGCCATAGTGGGCAGGAGGGGTAGGGGGAGCTGATCCTATGCCAGACACAAAGTGTCAGCGTAGTAGAGACCTATAATAATCCAGAACAGGTGATTATAACAGATAAAACACATCAACTAGCACTGCCTAATGCAGTCATTCCCAGCTATGGTAGGACCAGACAAAACAATGAAACACAATCTCAGGATTAAGAAAGCAAGATAGAGAGGATTTAACATTTTAGAAAAAAAAAATACAGATTATACAAAGAAAAAAAAAATCAGGGTTTGGGAAAGTCAAAGAGAGAAAAAATCCATATCTATTATAGACCTAAGCAGAATATTCAAAGAATAACGGTTCAAATGAATTAAATCTGAAATAAATATTGAAATACCTCAAATATATGGATTTAGAATTAAAATACTTGTTTATAGCTAATTTATTTTCGTTTTTATTTTAATATTATTTACACTTTACATGTGTACGTTAAAATGGCAAATTAATAATTTGCACTTATGGGCATGTTTTCTAATGAATAGTTTAAAGAACCGATAACTAAAAATAATATTAAAAAAAAATAACATTTATAGTATCATAAATGGCCATTTTCAAATTAAAACAAAAATCAAAAAATCATGGAAAATTAAAACAAAAGTCACAATTTGGCATCACTAGAAAAAAACCAAACGCTATGTGTAGTCCTATAAATAATTATAAAATATATGAAAATCATGGATTATTCAATCCATTGGTAAATAAAAAAAAAACGAAATAAATACATTTATTTGGATTAAATATTAATTGAACATAATATGTGGACAAATAATTAATATTTTATTTATTTGAAGTTAGAATAGATATATCTTTGTCCCCTTTGTTTTAGTCTGTATGATATTACAAGGTTAAATTACTAAACGGAGAATTGTAGGGTGCTGACAAGGTATATGCAATTTGTAATCTGAAATAGTCAAAATAGGAAGATTGTCGTTTATTTCTGAAGCTCAATATTTTGGCTTACAATATGCAAATTGCTTGCCATTCCTCTACAATTCACAGGGTACTAAAGTGAAAATTGTAAGTGAATTTCAAATTTAAGGACAAAACAGACAAATTGAAAAAATATCCCCAGTTCTTCATTTTAGCCTTAAATTTGAAATTCCCTTTAGTTAGTAACTTGTGAATTGTAGAGGAATTCTCGCGGGTTCTCACTGTAGTGAATATCCTGCCAGTGCATCAGGCCCTTATGAACCTGAGGTCCATTTAATGAGCCATGATATGTCTAATTATCATGCTTTTAACTATGATTACTACAGAGCTATATGTTAATTATCACACAGAGGTTCTGGTGATCCGTGGCAATTTCTGAAAAATTAGTTTTGCAACATCATAGCTTAATCGCAACTCTGGTCCATCATATGAACGAACGCATATTATTATCCATCAAATTTCAAGTTTGACGCAATTCATCACAAATCACATTGATATTGTCCGTGTGATCTGAAAAAAAATTTGATAATGAACAGAGCATACAAAACTGTCTGTGTGTCATGTAAAGAAAATCAAACGGTTTAGCAGTTTGTGATATTTAAAATAAAACATTTCAATGAGTCTTGCACCAGTAATCAAACGTAAGCATCAGATATTAGACTTGTCCACAAATTCTTTTCACCTGATATGAACAAATCAAACTATGACCCAATCAAATTGATCTGTCCGGGATTAACCTGTGGAGTTTTACCCACTCACTCAGCAGCTAAATCCTGGATGATTCCATTCGTTTGGGCATAGATTAAAAGGCATGTGATTCGTTCGTGCCGACTGAAAAGAATGTGTGCACAAGTCTACCGGAATATAAGCAGCCAATGAGGAATAGCGGGTCAGATGTATGCTGGGGAAATGTTTTAAACGTGAGACAGGAATTAGAACTTTTAATTCCAGACAATTCCGACTTCAGTAAATAACTCTAAAATATTACTCACAGTTATGGGCAATTGTTTGGAGTTTGTTGTAACTACTTAGCCACGATTTTATTTTTTTGCATTTCCCAAATTTTTCAATAAAATTGGTTATGTGATTATATTAAAGGAACACTTGAGTACAAAGATGTATTCCTAACACTAAAGTGTCTCTGAAAGAAAATGTGAAAAGTTGCAAGGCTGAAAGGAGGGCAGAAAGGCTGGGTTTACAGAGCCCAAGAAGTTAGTAATAATTTGTTTTTTTGTGAAAATTTAATAAAAGTAACCTAGTCTACACCTTCTAAACATGTATAGTTATATTTAGTGAATTTTTAGGATTTTTGTCGGTATAGCATGCAGTTATTCAGACCCAGAGTTTGGCAGTAGGGCTTAATCTATGTTCCATAACCACTTTAGCTTACTGAAGTGGTTATGATGCTAAGATCTGGACAGTGCAGAATTATAACCAGCTCCACCAATAGTTCCAGGCTGGCTATGTCGATTTCATCTAAGATCTAAGGGTGGTGTGCACAACCTGGTCAGAGCTAATAGGAGAATGGTGCACACTTCAAAACACCACCCGGTGATTCCCGAGCGGTGCAGACAAAACCCAGCAAACCCATATTAATAAAGAAATTGGACTAGGAATGGGAAGATGGTTTGATGGTTCAGGCAGATATATTAGGATAGGTTTGGTTCCAAAAGAACCTTAATAAATCTGTCTTAACCAATTTATGAGCTCAGTCCGATTTCTGTATCGATTCTGAGCCCCCGGGGGAGAGACAAGTCGAAGATATCGCAAACAGCCACACATAGCCCTGTTCATTGAGTAAACCATTATGGAATATGGCAGTAATATGGTAACAGACAAGTGACACTGATCCCATAAACTCCCTGTGGGCAATAGTTTAAGATAACTCTTTCTTCCTGGTGTAGGAGGTGCGGGCACATCATTAGTGCACTGAGAAAACTGGGAAGATGTATAAGGTTTTTTGCATCGTTTTTAATGCATATTCAGGGCTCACAATGTCCACTCTCCACTAGCTATTATTGTCGAGTGCACCCTAAATGTCTGTGCTGTTTGGTTTATTCACTAGGCAGTGATTTGTTGAAGTCAGTTGGCAATCATATGCCAACATTTTCGGGAAGAAAAGGTGAAAATATGGCAAATAGTTTTAAAAAAATATTTATAGGGATATATACATCAATACTGATTTAAATTAGATGTTTTACACTCAAGTGGATCCTTGCTAGCACCCATTGGATCTCTACACATGACCTAAGAAGAAAGCAAGGGGTAATCTTGTTTTTTGTACGCCCCTACAGAGGGTTCTTGTAAGGAACTATGGCTGTTTTAACTGTGCAAATGAGAGGGAATATGCTGAAATCGGGTAAATATGATCAGATTTTAGAGTAACAATGTATATTTTTAGTTGTTATGGTTTTGTGTGAAGCCAGCACACTGTTGTGATAATATTAGCAAGTTTCCAGACAGTTGACCATAACCGTATGTATACACACGCACACTGTTACCCTTTTACACTTGGAGGTGAGTTGTGTACAACAAATATTTATCACATTTCTAAACACACATACTTTTCCGCACATAATTATGAGTAGAACCTAATAGACCCAAGTCCGAAATTTCTCTGTCAACCTGGGTTTGGTCGGCTCTCTTTTCTACCACTGGTACCGTAACTTAACCTTGCTTCATAGAACATGGCTAAATATATTATACCCACTTTGAGCCAATGAACAAAGCTCTTTAGTTGCTCCGTGAATTCCTCATCACTCGAAACCCTACACAGGCTCAACTCTATGACAATCTTGGCAGCTTGTCATCGCTACACACTCCATGCTCTTCCAATCGTGCCTAAGCTCTGCTACCTCATTAGACCTCCTGACGCTCTCCAGAGCTTTCCATGACCTTTCAGTCTTCGTAGCACGTTTCCTGCTAAACAGTCTTTATAACACGCTAATTCTAGAGCAGGGTATCACACAGTGGTCTCATATTCTGTGAGCTCGTGGGGGTTCCCTAGACTGCGATACTGAACACGTGGAGTAGCAGGGGAGGAATATTCCAAGGCTAATATAGTTTTCCGCAAACGTCGGTCAATGAAGTGGGCATCCCAGGCTGGGTACTTTTTACGTGGAAGATCTATACGAATGACAGGTCCCTGTGCTCTGGGAACACGTGTCACGGGGGTGTGGGGTGCACTAGAACGTACTTGGAAGACTGGGCCACAACTGTCCCTGTCTCTGGGTACCCAGTCTCTCTCTTGCCCTGTAGTCCGTGGCAAGGTACGAGGGAGGCTCTCAGAACCTTCTGTAGGAGGAACTCTGGAAGTCTCAGGTACCTCTGTAAGCACACACGGGCTACTTGATTGTCCAAACATAGGTCCGTTTGGGTGCAAGAGGCTGTAATAAATCAACATGAAGAATACACCAAGAGCAAAGCTGCACAGAACAGAGCAAACAATAAGAAGGGCGTAGAAATCGCTGGGCAGTGTGGTGCGATTGAAATACCACAGACCTGTGAGCACCGCATTCTCTGTCAACACAATGATGTAATATATGGTCATACGGTAACGGGTCTGACCCTCTCGCACATTGAACCAGCAGAAAATGTAGATAATGCCCAACACCATATTGTAGATAATTTCTTCCCAACGGGACATGCAGAAATCTGTCTCCCCTTGGATGATCCAGAAGGTCATTAGACACCAGTGAGTGACGATGAAAATCCCAAAGTAAAGGTGGAAGACTGAAGCAAACAGCGAGAAGGCCAGCGCTCGAGCGGCAATTGTGAAGAGATGCCAGAGAACCTGAACCACAGCTCCCTTGTAGGACATGGGCAACTTATCATCCCGGGAATCTCTCAACACCTTCTGATAGGATGCAATCATCCAGGCAAGGGAGAGAAGTGAAGCAGAGGCAGAAAGACCTAGACAAGAGGGTGGGTTGGAGTATAAAGAAGAAATGTTATCAAATGGACCATTGTTGAAGACATGCATACCTCATAGGGAGAAATAATAACAGGGATGGAAAGTGGTTTTGCCTGTTGTCAACTCACAGTATTTTAAAGGGACACCCGAGGCACCAAAACAACTTCATCTAAATGAAACGTTTAACCCCAACAGGCAACTTGGTAGTTAAACAGTTCGAGAATGGTTTAACCCTTTGGGGTAAAAGTACTTCAAGGGCCATCCTGGCACCAAAACAACTTAATTAAGATGAACTTGTTTCGGTACCTGGAGTGTTCCTTTGAGGCTGTATCTACCTTTTGGAATATCCCTGCACTATGGGGTCTGTTCTCTAAACATGCAGATTGCAGTCACTTTACACATTTCAGCACAGTATACAAATCGCAAGTGAAATCTTACTAATTAAGTTCTGTTGTGGTAAGGACTTTATAGTGTGTGACACACTTGGGTATTGTGTTTTAATAAATAGTAGAGGACACTCACCCTGTAACGGCTCCACGTGACCTTGTTGCACCATGATGCAGAGCTGTAGCACCAGTTGGGGGGCGCTCTTGAGAAATGTCTCCAAGAGGCGCAACATACTAATATCTGCACTCTCGAACATCATCCGCCAGTAAAAATGGCGACTCAACTGCTCGGTCTGCCAGCGGCTCTGTAGGCCGAGGTACAGAGCACGCAGGTACCTGTGGGAAGATGGTGGACAAAAGACTTAGAAGAGACACGAGTACATGCACAGAGAACATACAAAAATAACATGAGAAATAATATATAATTGTCACTTTCACAGGAATGTTCTACACAATCACAAAGAATTTTACAAAAATTATGTGTTTGTCTGTGTACCTATCTGTACATACATACCTATCTTTGTTCTATATATTTATTAAACATGCATGTTCTGTATGTCTAGCTATCTATCAGTCCAAGTTCTGTTACAGGGACACTATAGTCACTAAAATAACTTTAGCTTAAAAGGACACTATAGTCACCTGAACAACGTCAGCTTAATGAGGTTGTTCAGGTGAGAACTATAGCTCCCTGCAGCCTCTCTCATGTAAACACTGTATTTTCTGGGAAAATACAGTGTTTACATTGAAAGCTAGGAACACCTCCAGTTGCAGTCACTCACAGTGAACCAGAGGGACTTTGGAGTTGATGGAGGCATAATATGCCTCCATCCACTCAGATCTGCGGTCAGCAGAGCACAGGGCAGCACTGTGCACAGCATTCTGTGATTCAGTATCTCCTCCCTCTGCATGCAGACACTGAACTTTCCTCAGAGATTCATTGATTCAAATCATCTCTATGAGGAGATGCTGATTGGCCAGGGCTGTTTTTGAATCATGCTGGCTCTGCCTCTGATCTGCCTCCTTGTCAGTCTCAGCCAATCCTATGGGGAAGCACTGTGATTGGATCAGGCTATCACATGTCAGCAGACTGCTTGTTTTTCCTGAGTCTAACAGCATGCAGTTTTACAGCTTCTGGCTAGAATACAGTAAGATTTTTTACTATGTTTATGGAGGCATGAGGGGCCCAGGGGGGCTAGATAGTCGTGTTAACACTATAGGGTCAGGAATACATGTAGTTGCACTGGTGACTATAGTGTCCCTTTAATGAAGCAGTTTTGGTGTATAGATCATGCCCCATGCAGTCTCATTGCCCAATTATCTGCCATTTAGGAGTTAAAATAATTTGTTTATGCAGCCCTAGGCACACCTCCCTGCATGTGACTTGCACAGCCTTCCTAAACACTTCCTGTAAAGAGAGTCATCTAATGTTTACACGTCCATTACTGCAAATTCTGTTTAATTTAGAATATCTAATCTCCTGATCTGTTGCTAGACCCCGCAGGAGACTCCTTTATGTGATTAAAGTTCAACTTACAGAGCAGGAGTTAAAAACCTTTACAGTAAACTACATCTGATTGAAAATAAAACCATTGTGTTTTCATGCAGGCTGTGTCAGTCACAGCCAGGGATGTGGCCAGGGCTGTATAAACATGAACAAAAGTGATTTAACTCCTAAATAGCAGAGAGACTTCAGAGGCATGATCTATACACCCAAACTGATTCATTGAGCTAAAGTTGTTTTGGTGACTATAGTGTCCCTTTAATCTATCGATCCACCAGTGTTCCACCAGTGTTATGTCTATTGGTCTATCTATAAGTGTGTTTATATGTCTACATATCTATCTACTATGTTCTATCTACTGATACTTTAAATCTATTACGTTCTAATGTATATCTACCCAGCCATCCCTTTCTGTGTGTCTCTCTCTATTAATCTATGCAGCCCTTCAATCCCACCTGTACCTTAGCTGTAGTATCATTATATTTGTGCATCATGATCGTCTCTATTGCAGAGGATATCATGATGTTTTATATGTATAAATCCTTCTTTCAAGTTCACAATGTCATCTTTATAGCAGAATTATTTTACCAAAAAAAACAAAAAAAAAACAGGTAAGGTCTGGCACTCCAGTCAAAACATTACAACTTATCGAGGGTTGGTATAGACAGGCTCAACTTTATTCCATGATTTAGCAACATTGACACAAAAAAGAACATTCTAAAAGTTAAAAAAATGACATTAAGGCGTGGCCTAACCACGGTAGCGGATGGTCGCAGGTTTGCTGAGCTCCGGGCCAGATAACGGGAAAAACCCTCTGAAAACCCTTAAATTTGGGCCAAACCCGACCCGAATAGCCTCGGCTACTCATCTTAACGAGATGGGGCGCAAAACGAAGAAATTGAAGCCTGAAAAAACCAACCCGGGCACGCATATCGGTGAGCTGTGGCGGAGGGCCCAAGAAGCCTCTACCGCTAACATGGCGTCCCTCCATGGGGGTTGTTCGGACTTCTACAGCGAATCATCTGACGACGCGGAAGGGGAGCTCACACAGGCAGCCCTCAAATCGCCACCGACCCGACACCAACCTCCAACACCTGCCGCGGCCGTTACGCCAGTGAGCATGGAGGCCATCCGAGCCTTAATGGCAGACCACCACAAAAAAATAGCGGAGGAGGTGGCCTCGATTCGGGACACCCTGACAGGCCTCAATGGACGACTAGGGGCGGTGGAGCGCACCACACAGACCCATGAAACGCAACTCCAGGAACTACGGCGGGAGGTTGGAGAAATGAGGAACCTTTCTAGGCAACATGAGCTGCGGTATGCGGAGATGGAGGACAAACGCCGGCTGAAACATCTCAAGATCAGGGGTGTAGCGGACACTATAACAGACTCCGAACTCCCCCATTTTGTGAGACGGCTCCTTACGGTAATGCTCACTCCAAAACAAGCCAAAGCGGTGATGCTGGAGGACATGTTCCGCATCCCAAAACCAGCTAAGGCTCCAGAATTGGCCACCCGGGATGTCATCCTACAGTTTCAGGCCCGGAGGGATAGAACCGCAGTCCTGTCGGCGGCCAGGGCCCAGCCGACCTACCCCTTCGAGGGCATGACTTTAATGTTTTATGCAGACCTGTCGGGGGCAACGTTGGCCTGGAGGAGATCCCTGCAACAGCTCACGGCACTCCTACGGGAGCAACATATTACATACCGCTGGGGCCCAGCTCACACCTTGCTGATAACGAAAGGCGACGACACGCACAAACTGCACTGCATACAGGAGGCGCCGACGATCCTTGGGCTGCTCGGCCTCCCTCAGACCATACTACCCCAGCCCGCACCCAAGGGGAGACGCCCGAACCCTCCAAGCTGGGAAACTGCCAGCAGTGTTGAATTTGTACCCAGAGGACAAGCCGGTACATCCACCATTTCTGCCACAACCTGAAGGCTTACATGAATCTCTGGGACTTTGCCCCACCATGAGGGACTTTCACTATGGAGACTGTTGTACATTATTTTATTATACAGCCGACGACGAACTCACTCTCGCCAGGGCACAAACGGCGAAACCCCGCCGAACTGTTAGGCTACACCAGGCCCGAACTCTCACTGTTAAGGTCTATGAGATTACGGAGCTGGCAACTCTAACATTGTTTCGAGCACGTTAGACCAAGCAGCCTGCATGTTCTCTGGACTCTTGTTTATGTTTCTGTTATCCTGTTGATGTCATGTTCACTATGTGAGGTAGGGACCGCCAGGGCTTGCACCGCTCTCAAAACCACCGGCAAATGCTGGCGGGACCAGACTTATTTCTTACTGCCGATACCCGCACAGGCTACTATCTGCTTACATTTAATTTTATTTAATTTTATTTTATTTACACCATAGCGGGTGACCATCATGCGTTGCCTTAACCTCAGCAAATCAACACTGCCACATGTACAACTCATACCCGACATAGATTGCCTAATGTCTACGAAACTGCAATACTGGGCATATCAAAGTGAGAATTGACATAGTATACACCAGACCCCAGGGGTAACTCACCCATTGTCTGCTTAGCTTGACATAGAATCCTACTTTACTGCATAGACCACACCGCGAGGGCTACTCCGTCAGATGTTTAATTTTTCGATAGCTTATAATGTTACTAGCTCCCCGGAGAGCCCCACACACGAGCACATTACCTGCACGAGCACACTCCCGCAGGTCAGTGTACCCGTACAAGGAACACATTCACACACGTTCCCTCCTAGCCTTTAGACACACCGAACTCCAGGAACCTGGGGGTGCTTTCCACACGCGCCATCTCATCGCGCTGTTGGGCAGAGATACCGGGCTACGAGGGCAGAGCAGGCACACTGTCCTCCCATGTACGTTTAAACGCAAAGAATGGTAAAATCTAATTTCTTTTTTATTTTATTTTTTTTCCTTTTATGCATTTCACACACCAGTCAGTTTCTTAGCACTGTCATGTTATGTATATCTTAAGGAAATCAAGATATTTCACCTTGTCTCTGTTTGGATATTACTGCAACCTATATGTCCAGCTAGCGACCACCAACATGTGAAAATCTTACGGCATTTACCGTTGATAAGTTCTTGTCATATACTTCTTAAAAAAAAAAAAATGTGCATTGAAATAACTGCCATGTTGTAAATGTCTATTGAAAAATGTGAACGAGAGCTGTTGTGGCTTAGTTTGCAAAGTTGTTCACCACTTGCACGCAAAAATAAAGAATTTAAAAAAAAAAAAAAAAAAATGACATTAAAAATCTAAATTGACAGAAGGGAAAAAAACAAGATAAAATAAGTAGTTGGTCACTTTTTTTTTGTCTACCCAGCTCACAAATATAAAGTAAGCACTATAACGTTCATGCCACTCGGGATAACAATGCAAATCCTTTCTCTTTATAGGGTTTCGAAAGAGCTGCCAAATTCAACGTATTTTGGATTTATTTTTAAATTAGGCTCGCACTGACTATGCTAACCCCATAATTTTAAAAATATTTTGAGCTTACTGCAAAATGTTCACATTGGATGACTGAGTAACATGCCACACGATTTAGCTACGTGAGAATACTCCAGGAAATGACAACTTGTTACTAGCAGAAATTCACTGGATTTTGAAAGCTTAAAACTTTTGAAAATGTAAGTTTATTTGCAGCCAGATATACCCAGTCACAGAATTACAAACGCTCAGCAAACCACAAAACATACTTCTTGCCTTCACCTTTGCCTAGAGGTCCCACCTCACCCTCCCTATTTAATTTCTTCTCCTCTCCATCATACCCCCCAAATATCCTAACCCCATCACCCCTATCTTTACCCCATCACATATCTCCTCCATCATTCCCTCGCCCATCTTTCCCAATCCAATCTCTGCCAAATTATATAATTTTCCTTCATCCCATCTCCCATCACTCCTCATCCCATTGTTCCATCCTACAATCACACTCCCATCCATCTGTTCTCCATTCCATCTCTATCCCTCTATCCCACATATGTCTCTACATCCTTTCACTGCTTCCTCACTATCTCTGTCTCCCCATCCCATCTCCCTGAACCCCCATCCATCCCATGTCTTTGTGTCTCCCCATCCCATGTCTTTGCCCCCCCCTCCATCCCATGCACCCCTCCAGCCCATGTCTCTGCCCCCCCTCCATCCCATGTCTCTGTCCCCCTCCCCTCCATCCATCCCATGTCTCTGTCCCCCCCTCCATCCCATGTCTCTGTCCCCCCTCCATCCCATGTCTCTGTCCCCCCCTCCATCCCATGCACCCCTCCATCCCATGTCTCTGTCCTCCCCCTCCATCCCATGCACCCCTCCATCCCATGTCTCTGTCCTCCTCCCCTCCATCCATACCATGTCTCTGCCCCCCCCTCCATCCCATGTCTCTGTCCCCCCCTCCATCCCATGTCCCTGTCCCCCCTCCATCCCATGCACCCCTCCATTCCATGTCTCTGCCCCCACTCCATCCCATGTCTCTGCCCCCCCTCCATCCCATGTCTCTGTCTCCCTCCCCTCCATCCATCCCATGTCTCTGTCCCCCCCTCCATCCCATGTCTCTGCCCCCCCCCCTCCATCCCATGTCTCCCCCCGGGGTCCCTCACCTCCACACCTGGCCGAGCTGTAGTAGATGCACGGCTCCCTGCATGATCCAGGCCCCCAGCCGGCAGCAGGTGTTAGTGGCCCCCGGGGGCCCGCGGTCGGTGATGGCCCAGCTGAGGCTGAGGCTCTGTGTGAGCAGGGAGGGCCCCAGGACCAGCAGCACGGTGGGCCAGAAGCAGGCGAGCCGGCGCTGCCGCAGGTAGTCCACAGCCAGCCACAGGTCGGAGGCTCCGTCCGAGAAGAAGACGAGCAGCGCGGCCAGCAGCCACAGGCCGTCCCGGAGCGAGTACCGGGGGCCCCGGGGAGCCACCCGCGCGCCGTCCGACTCCGCGGCCATGTTGGGAGGAGCCGACTTCCGGGGGCCACACCTAGACCGGGGGACCGGCACCGAGCCGTGACGTCAGAGGGGGAGGGTGACGTCAGAGCCGGGGAGGATGGAGCTCCCTGCTAAACCATCATCCCCATCATCCCCACCTCCATCCCCATCATCCCAATAACTACCTCCATCCCCATCATCCCCACCTCCATCCCCATCATCCCAATAACTACCTCCATCCCCAGCATCCCCCACCTCCATCCCCATCATCCCCATAACTACCTCCATTCCCATCATCCCCCACCTCCATCCCCATCATCCCCATAACTACCTCCATTCCCATCATCCCCCACCTCCATCCCCATCATCCCCATAACTACCTCCATTCCCATCATCCCCCACCTCCATCCCCATCATCCCCATAACTACCTCCATCCCCATCATCCCCACCTCCATCCCCATCATCCCAATAACTACCTCCATCCCCATCATCCCCACCTCCATCCCAATCAT
This sequence comes from Pelobates fuscus, assembly GCF_036172605.1. Classification (NCBI taxonomy): domain Eukaryota; kingdom Metazoa; phylum Chordata; class Amphibia; order Anura; family Pelobatidae; genus Pelobates; species Pelobates fuscus. Next base: position 294,264,564 of record NC_086322.1, read on the forward strand.
CCCCACCTCCATCCCCATCATCCCAATAACTACCTCCATCCCCATCATCCCCACCTCCATCCCCATCATCCCCACCTCCATCCCCATCATCCCAATAACTACCTCCATCCCCATCATCCCCCACCTCCATCCCCATCATCCCCACCTCCATCCCCATCATCCCCATAACTACCTCCATCCCCATCATCCCCCACCTCCATCCCCATCATCCCCACCTCCATCCCCATCATCCCCATAACTACCTCCATCCCCATCATCCCCCACCTCCATCCCCATCATCCCCATAACTATCTCTATCCCCATCACTACCTCCATCCCCCGTTATATCTCATCATCTGTGACTGTCTCGCTCACTGTGTGTCGCGGTCTTTCTGTATGGCAGTCTCTCTCATTGTGACTGTCTCTCTCACTGTGTCTGTCTGTTTATATGGCAGTCTCTCTCACTGTGACTGTCTTTCTGTTTGGCAGTCTCTCTCGTTGTGACTGTCTCTCTCACTGTGACTGTCTTTCTGTATGGCAGTCTCTCTCGTTGTGACTGTCTCTCTCACTGTGACTGTCTCTCTCACTGTGTAGCTGTATCTCTTCAACTCTCTGGGTCTATCCATATTTGTTTTTTGTGTCTGTCTCTCGGTAGAACGTTATGAGTGCCTCTATATATCTTTCTTTGTGGCTGTCTCTTTACGACTGTCTCTATGTGTGTGACTGTCTCTCTGTCACTGTATGTCTATCTAGCTGCCTTTGTTGCAGTGTCTGTGGGCAGTGCGTGTCTACGCCTATCCTAGTCTATGGGGAGCTGTCCTAAGTGCTGAACCTCTCCCTAGCTATTGTCTACTGTTTATAATGATTGGAATTGTACTGATAAAATACCAGAGATGGCAAATGTACTAAAACCTCTCTGTCAAAAATGAAACGCACTGTGTGGTTATTCAGTAAGCTCTGAATTGTAGCAAATTTAGAAACTGAATTGCAAAACTTAGGCAAAAAAAATACTGATTTGGAAAAAAATATCCCAACTTGTTTTTAGAGACAGCTTGACTATTTTAGCCTACATTCTGCAGTTTGATTTTCAATTCACCACCTTTCACTGTTTAGTGAACAATCCCTATTTTAAGATTATTTTTTTTCTGTGGTAACGTTTATTGTGTTCAGCCAATTACAATGGAGTTATTTACCAAGGAAATTGAAATTTGTAGGCTGTTGTGGTTATGGTTCCTGGAATGCCAACAATCCCCCATCTTTTTTTAAGGAGTCAAACCATTTTAGAATAGTGGTAATTTAACTGGGGTCTGCTGGGCACAATTCCCTGCATCCAATACAGCTCAGAACTTCTGTTGTCTTTCCTAAGCTACCCCCTGGTCCTCCAGGCTTAGCTCAGTGAAGATAGCAACCTTTCTAAAATGGTTTACTCATTCAATGGGGGTAGTGCCAGGGCACCCTAGTGATTATGATGCTTGGAGTATTTATTTAACGTTCAAACCTTGAGAATCATCATACAAGTTATTTTTGCCTGAACTTTAATTTATGGAGGATAATGTCTTCATATATATGTTGTATAGACAACAGCAACTTTTTTTTAACATTAATTCATTGTTGAGCAGCCGGACACAAAACCTACTCCAATCTACACGATGATTCAAGTCATGAACAGCACAAATACCCAAATACCCATCAGAGGAGTAAATAGAAACCACCAGGCCCTGGTTAAAAAATTACCCTGCCCCCACTCCCATGTGTCTCATTCCTAACCAGCCCCTCCATGTGTCTAATTCCTCCTTCCCCTAGCCCCTCCATGTGTCTTATTCACCCCCCAGCCCCTCCATGTGTCTCATTCCTCCTTATTCTCACCCCAGCGTCTCCATGTGTCTCATCCCCCCCACCACAACCCCTCCATGTTTCTCATCCCTCCATCCTGTTTATGTCTCATCCTTCCCCAGCCCCACAATGTGTCTCAATCTCCCCCCCCCCATGTTTCTCATCCCCACCCAGTTCCACCTAGTGTCTCATCCTACCTCAGCCCCCATGTGTCTCATTCTCCCCCCAGCCCCTCCATGTGTATTATTCACCCCTAGCCCCTCCATGTGTCTCAATTTCACCCTCAGCCCTTTCATGTGTCTCATTCTCCCCTGCCCCTCCACGTGTCTCATTCTCTCCCCCAGCCCCTCCATGCATCTCATTCTCCCCCCAGCCCTCCCTGTGTCTCACTCTTCCCCCCCAGTTTCTCCATGTATCTCACCCCCCAGGTGTTTCATTCTCCCTCCCCCCCAGCTTCTCCATGTGTCTAATTCTCCCCACCAGCCCTCCATGTGTCTAATTCTCCCCCAGCCCCTCCACATGTCTCATTCTCACCTCCAGACCCTCCATGTGTCTCATCCCCCCAAGCTTCTCCATTTGTTTTAACCCCCCCCAGCCCCTCCATATGTTTTAATCACCTCCCAAGTGTCTCAATTTCCCCCTAGCCCCTCCATGTGTATCATTCCCTCTCAAGCTCCCCCATGTGTCTAATCCCCCTCAGCCCCTCCTTGTGTCTCATTCTTCCCCCAGCCCTTCCATGTGTCTCATCCCCCCCCCCAGCCACTCCATGTGTCTCATTCTTCCCCCTCCCAGCCTCTCCTGGGTGCTGGGTGTGCCCAATCTTCACCGATCGTACATTCCGTGTACGGCTCCCGCGTTAGAGATCCTGGCCAGCAGGTGGGTCAGATATAGGCTATGGTTGCTGGGTGTCTTAGGGCTAGTAGGGACCCCAAAAACTGCCCTTTAGCCTGTATCTTCACGGAGCTCTAAGAAAGCACGTCTTGCCTGCATGGCGGTCAGGCCCCGCCCCCCTATAACCTTTTTTAACCAAGTCTTTAGAATCTTCCTCCTCAATGGATGTGTATATGTGTAAAAGGAAGGAACATAATCTGGGTGCAGCAGTTTAGCACAAAATTAACTATATAGATATTGGTGTAAGTCACCTTATTTGGAGCCTGTTTGACAGACGAAGCGCATATTGGTTGACAGAAGAGTGTGTCCTATTATTTAATTTCACAAAAAGTGCGGATTTCAATAGAAATTAACTGGTTACACCCCCTGGCTGTCAATCAGACAATCAGTCCTGTTACTTCCTGGTTTGGTTAGCTCAGTGGAACTAAATTCAAGAGGCAGGAATTGCCTAGAGCTCCTGTCTTGCAAAGACTTCTCATTAAACTGCATTGGGAAGCCTGTGATTGGACAGCCACAGAAAGTCTGGGCGGGGTTAGAAGGGGAGGGCTTGCAAAAAGCAGGCAAGAGATCTGTATCTTTTGAAATCTGTTTTTGGATATACCCCCAATGAAAAAAATACATAATTAACTAATACATGTTTTCATTTGAGGTATATCTACTGAACAGTGTTTTTAAAAACAACAACTTTTTTACATTTTATTTGGGCAGTGGAGTGTCCCTTTAAATTGATAGGAATTTAAGGACACAGTCTACCAGGCTTCCCCAAACTCTGGGCCTCCAGATGTTGCTGAACTACAACTCCCATGATTCTCAGCCTATCTATTTTATTCATAGAATCATGGGAGTTGTAGTTCAGCAACATCTGGAGGGCCGGAGTTTGGGGAAGCCTGCTCTAAATGCTGAAAGCGTTTTAGCTCAGGGCATTCCTTTAAGGTTAACAGAGTGTCTGTGCAGCCTCATTTTATAAAAATACAAAATTCAAGACAGAACATCATTATTATTTTTTTTTTTTAAATTCTTTATTTTTGGAGCGCTTGAAAGTTACAAGTATTCTTGCTTTGCCACAACAGCTAAAGTAAGACAGGTGTTGACAATATATAATATGGTAGTGGTACATGGGAAAAACTGCGCTCATTTTTGTATATATTAAGAGAAGTACATGCAGAAGACTTAACGGTATTGGTACATTTTAAGACATTGATACAAATAGGAAACATGAAGCTCTGTCCTTTGTCGGTTAGTTTAGCAAGAGTGAGCTATGTATTGCTACCGGTGCACAAGATGCTTTACACAGCCTAAATACCTTAGCATAATCTAGAATACTGTGCTAACAGAAGACCTCCCTGTTAGCTTTAGGTTTATATGGGAAGGTTCTGCAACGTGATCACTAACAGCAGGATTGTTTGAAATACGGGGAACAACAACACTTTGATTGCATTTGCGAGGTTCTGCGTTCCTGTTTACAATCTCGTTGCTATGTATACCTCTATTAGTGAATTGGGGTGAGTTTGTTTGTGTGGTAAGAGCCTGCCCGATTGTCGTGTGAGTGGTGATGCCGCGTACTTGTAATGTCGGAATGCAGTGTGGGTGATTTGTATATTCGCGGCTAGAGTGGGTGCCCTTCCCTCTGGAGAGAGTAGCGCGATCAGTGCGGCAGATGGAAGTGCGGAAGGGGTGGGGGGAGAGAGAGTCTGAAATGCTTGCAATGAGTACCTGGATGGTGTTATTATGTGGTCTGTGTCGTGTAAGTGTGTGTTGGAGGCACGGCAAGTGCGGGTTAAAACAAGTATAACAAGTAAAACATTCAGAGTACATAACTATGGAAAAAGTAAAAAGTTAAGTCCAACGTTGGACCATGCGGTCGATAATATCGGTAACTTGAGAACAATTTGTACAGTTTGTACAGTTCCTGGCAGTGTGGGGGCACTTGGGTAGGTGCTCAGCCGCCGCTGGGGCCCTTCCACTTCTTAGTCAAGTTCCGAATCCTGTGGGTCTTGTCGCCCGAGGTACGAACTCTCGGATCGTGGTTAAGTCCACCTGTGTCAGGCTGCTGCTTTCAGGGGTAGCATTAAGGGGGAGTCCCAGCGATCGTAGGTGGTCTTCTAGCTCCTGATAAGTTTCCGCGCGGAGGGTAGCATCCCGGGCTGTTATCAGCACCGTGCGGGAGGGACCCCAGCGATATGGCACCTCTTTGGCTCTCAGCTGCTGAAGTAGCGGTATCAGGGATTGGCGCCACAGGAGTGTGTTCCTGGACAGGTCCGGGAAAAGGAACAGCGAAGCGCCTTCGAAGGGAATGGGCGTCTTACCCCTCACCGCAGCCTGCAACAGGGCCTTGTCCTGTAGAGAGCTGAAGCGGATGATGAGGTCCGGAGAAGTGGAGGCTGGTGCGTTGGGCGGCTTGGGGAGTCGGAACATACATTTGGCCTGTTTTGGAGGTAGATGGGCCGCCATGAATCTCCTGACGAAGTGAGGTAGGTCTGATAGTCCCACATGTTCCGGCACTCCCCTGAGTTTTAAATTGTGCCTGCGCCTCTGGTCCTCCATGCTGTCGAGTCTGCGGTCGGTCTTTAGCCGGTGTTGGTTTAAGGCTGCCAGCCCTGTCTCCACCGCAGTGAGCCGGTTAGCGTGTTTGCTCTGGGTAGTGTCGAGTTGGGCCAATTTGGCAGTAGTGTGTTCCACTGCCTTTTTGAGGGGGGCTAGGTCATCCGCCAAATTTGTGCGGAGTTCCGCCAGCATCACCTTGATTTGCGCGGCGGTGACCGGGTCTCGGTCTGTAGTGGTCTCCAGTGGGGCTTGGCACTGCTTCATAGCCGGAGTGGTCTGTACCCTTGGGGCAATTGCCACGTCGTCCGATGAGTAAGAGGAGCAGTCGTCCGCCAGCGCCATTTTGTCCCATGCGGCCCTCTGTGAGCTTCGGAAAAGTTCTCCAATGTCTCGGCCCGGTGGGCTCTTATCAGGTCTAGATTTTATGTTTTTGCGACCCATTCTGGTTCCTGCAGTCAGGGTGTCGTTTTTTGTGAGGTAAGCAGGTCTTTTTTTAACAGAATTCAGCCGTTTTTGGTCAATTTTGAGCGGAGCTCTGAGGGATTGCTGCCATCCAGGTTCGCTGCTAGGCTCCGCCCCCATCATTATTTTTTAATCCGTTGATAACACCTTCCATTCCTGAGTGCTTCAGTGAGGTCTTCTTATAGTGAAGTACAAGGGGAGAAGCATTTTCAACGAGAAGCATTGTCAGTGCGATGTGGAACTTGCTACGCATGCATCCAGCCTCCCAATGATTCTCTACAAGAGATACAATGACTAATGGCCTTGCCTTTGGATTGATGACATATAACCTCTTGTGTTCAATGAGAGGGGGCTGAACATAAAGAGTGTTTAAAACACCTCAGTGCTACACATTACAGTATTTATTTATAACACACCTTTAACCCCTTAAGGACACATGACATGTGTGACATGTCATGATTCCCTTTTTTTCCAGAAGTTTGGTCCTTAAGGGGTTAAGGGATATCATCACAGGTATATTGAAGGTGAGGCAATGGGTCATACAATACACAAGATCTAGCGCACTCACTTATCCACTAAACAGCAACTTCAATGTTGACAGATTTTTTTCTTCTTTTTTTTTAAATACCTAATCTAGGCAAAAATAACGGGGGTTTTGTTACAGTATATGATCATACAATGCATAAGCCTGCCACAACGTCAATGTACTCCATCTTTGGCAGGTCCTACTCTGACAGCCTAATGTCTGCTCTTATGAGATTAACCCATTTACTTGGGGGGAAAATTCAATCTGGGGCTCTCTGCACTACACGGCTAAAATCACAGTGAGAAGACGCCAGCGTCCATAGGAAAGCATAGATAATGCTTTCCTATGAGACTGGCTGAATGCGCGCACGGCTCTTGCCGCGCATGCGCATTCAGCAGAAGTGGAGGAGAGGAGGAGGAGAGCTCCCCGCCCGGCGCTGGAACAAGAGGTAAGTTTAACCCCTTACTCTCAATCCAGCCCCGCGGGAGTGGGACCCTGAGGGTGGGGGCACCCTCAGGGCACTATAGTGCCAGGAAAACGAGTATGTTTTCCTGGCACTATAGTGGTCCTTTAAACACATCTCCCATCTCACTGGAGAAAGCCTATACAAAAAGTAATTCATTTCAGTGACCTTATTCATAAACATGAAATTATGGTGCAATGCTACATTTATCGGGTTACTCGAACCATAACTAGTGGTTATGATGGTACTAGCACCCTGGTAATACTAGTAATAATAATAATGGGGCAGGTCATTTTAAAACAGTTTTATTCTTACTTAAGTCAAACTAGCCGAAATGGAAAAATTCTCAAATCAGCTATGCTTCCAGTTCGGCTGCTTTGGCCTAGGAGGTGAAATTTGCTTTGTATTCCCTACAGTTCGCACATAAGTGAGTCCTAACCGGATGGCAACAGTCACCCTGTTTAATGAATAGCTCTGTGTGAGTTACTGACAGTCACCCTGTTTAATGAATAGCTCTGTGTGAGTTACTGACAGTCACCCTGTTTAATGAATAGCTCTGTGTGAGTTACTGACAGTCACCCTGTTTAATGAATAGCTCAGTGTGAGTTACTGACAGTCACCCTGTTTAATGAATAGCTCTGTGTGAGTTACTGACAGTCACCCTGTTTAATGAATAGCTCTGTGTGAGTTACTGACAGTCACCCTGTTTAATGAATAGCTCTGTGTGAGTTACTGACAGTCACCCTGTTTAATGAATAGCTCTGTGTGAGTTACTGGCAGTCGCCCTATTTAATGAATAGCTCTGTGTGAGTTACTAACAGTCACCCTGATTAATGAATAGCTCTGTGTGAGTTACTGACAGTCACCCTGTTTAATGAATAACTCTGTGTGAGTTACTGACAGTCACCCTGTTTAATGAATAGCTCTGTGTGAGTTACTGACAGTCACCCTGTTTAATGAATAGCTCTGTGTGAGTTACTGACAGTCACCCTGTTTAATGAATAGCTCTGTGTGAGTTACTGACAGCCACCCTGTTTAATGAATAGCTCTGTGTGAGTTACTGACAGTCACCCTGTTTAATGAATAGCTCTGTGTGAGTTACTGACAGTCGCCCTGTTTAATGAATAGCTCTGTGTGAGTTACTGACAGTCGCCCTGTTTAATGAATAGCTCTGTGTGAGTTACTGACAGTCACCCTGTTTAATGAATAGCTCTGTGTGAGTTACTGACAGTCACCCTGTTTAATGAATAGCTCTGTGTGAGTTACTGACAGTCGCCCTGTTTAATGAATAGCTCTGTGTAAGTTACTGACAGTCACCCTGTTTAATGAATAGCTCTGTGTGAGTTACTGGCAGTCACCCTGTTTAATGAATAGCGCTGTGTGAGTTACTGACAGTCACCCTGTTTAATGAATAGCTCTGTGTGAGTTACTGACAGTCATCATGTTTAATGAATAGCTCTGTGTGAGTTACTGACAGTCACCCTGTTTAATGAATAGCTCTGTGTGAGTTACTGACAGTCACCCTGATTAATGAATAGCTCTGTGTGAGTTACTGACAGTCACCCTGTTTAATGAATAGCTCTGTGTGAATTACTGACAGTCACCCTGTTTAATGAATAGCTCTGTGTGAGTTACTGACAGTCACCCTGTTTAATGAATAGCTCTGTGTGAGTTACTGACAGTCACCCTGTTTAATGAATAGCTCTGTGTAAGTTACTGACAGTCACCCTGTTTAATGAATAGCTCTGTGTGAGTTACTGACAGTCACCCTGTTTAATGAATAGCTCTGTGTGAGTTACTGACAGTCACCCTGTTTAATGAATAGCTCTGTGTGAGTTACTGACAGTCACCCTGTTTAATGAATAGCTCTGTGTGAGTTACTGGCAGTCACCCTGTTTAATGAATAGCTCTGTGTGAGTTACTGACAGCCACCCTGTTTAATGAATAGCTCTATGTGAGTTACTGACGGTCACCCTGTTTAATGAATAGCTCTGTGTGAGTTACTGACAGTCACCCTGTTTAATGAATAGCTCTGTGTGAGTTACTGACAGCCACCCTGTTTAATGAATAGCTCTATGTGAGTTACTGACGGTCACCCTGTTTAATGAATAGCTCTGTGTGAGTTACTGGCGGTCACCCTGTTTAATGAATAGCTCTGTGTGAGTTACTGACAGTCACCCTGTTTAATGAATAGCTCTGTGTGAGTTACGGACAGTCACCCTGTTTAATGAATAGCTCTGTGTGAGTTACTGACAGTCACCCTGTTTAATGAATAGCTCTGTGTGAGTTACTGACAGTCACCCTGTTTAATGAATAGCTCTGTGTAAGTTACTGGCAGTCACCCTGTTTAATGAATAGCTCTGTGTGAGTTACTGACAGTCACCCTGTTTAATGAATAGCTCTGTGTAAGTTACTGGCAGTCACCCTGTTTAATGAATAGCTCTGTGTGAGTTACTGACAGTCACCCTGTTTAATGAATAGCTCTGTGTGAGTTACTGGCAGTCACCCTGTTTAATGAATAGCTCCGTGTGAGTTACTGACAGTCACCCTGTTTAATGAATAGCTCTGTGTGAGTTACTGACAGTCACCCTGTTTAATGAATAGCTCTGTGTGAGTTACTGACAGTCATCCTGTTTAATGAATAGCTCTGTGTGAGTTACTGACAGTCACCCTGTTTAATGAATAGCTCTGTGTGAGTTACTGGCAGTCACCCTGTTTAATGAATAGCTCTGTGTGAGTTACTGACAGTCACCCTGTTTAATGAATAGCTCTGTGTGAGTTACTGACAGTCACCCTGTTTAATGAATAGCTCTGTGTGAGTTACTGACAGTCACCCTGTTTAATGAATAGCTCTGTGTGAGTTACTGACAGTCACCCTGTTTAATGAATAGCTCTGTGTGAGTTACTGACAGTCACCCTGTTTAATGAATAGCTCTGTGTGAGTTACTGACAGTCACCCTGTTTAATGAATAGCTCTGTGTGAGTTACTGGCAGTCACCCTGTTTAATGAATAGCTCTGTGTGAGTTACTGACAGTCACCCTGTTTAATGAATAGCTCTGTGTGAGTTACTGACAGTCACCCTGTTTAATGAATAGCTCTGTGTGAGTTACTGGCAGTCACCCTGTTTAATGAATAGCTCTGTGTGAGTTACTGACAGTCATCCTGTTTAATGAATAGCTCTGTGTGAGTTACTGACAGCCACCCTGTTTAATGAATAGCTCTGTGTGAGTTACTGACAGTCACCCTGTTTAATGAATAGCTCTGTGTGAGTTACTGACAGTCACCCTGTTTAATGAATAGCTCTGTGTGAGTTACTGACAGTCGCCCTGTTTAATGAATAGCTCTGTGTGAGTTACTGACAGTCGCCCTGTTTAATGAATAGCTCTGTGTGAGTTACTGACAGTCACCCTGTTTAATGAATAGCTCTGTGTGAGTTACTGACAGTCGCCCTGTTTAATGAATAGCTCTGTGTGAGTTACTGACAGTCGCCCTGTTTAATGAATAGCTCTGTGTGAGTTACTGACAGTCACCCTGTTTAATGAATAGCTCTGTGTGAGTTACTGACAGTCACCCTGTTTAATGAATAGCTCTGTGTGAGTTACTGACAGTCGCCCTGTTTAATGAATAGCTCTGTGTGAGTTACTGACAGTCGCCCTGTTTAATGAATACCTCTGTGTGAGTTACTGACAGTCACCCTGTTTAATGAATAGCTCTGTGTGAGTTACTGACAGTCACCCTGTTTAATGAATAGCTCTGTGTGAGTTACTGACAGTCGCCCTGTTTAATGAATAGCTCTGTGTGAGTTACTGACAGTCACCCTGTTTAATGAATAGCTCTGTGTGAGTTACTGACGGTCACCCTGTTTAATGAATAGCTCTGTGTGAGTTACTGACAGTCACCCTGTTTAATGAATAGCTCTGTGTGAGTTACTGACAGTCACCCTGTTTAATGAATAGCTCTGTGTGAGTTACTGACAGTCACCCTGTTTAATGAATAACTCTGTGTGAGTTACTGACAGTCACCCTGTTTAATGAATAGCTCTGTGTGAGTTACTGACAGTCACCCTGTTTAATGAATAGCTCTGTGTGAGTTACTGACAGTCACCCTGTTTAATGAATAGCTCTGTGTGAGTTACTGACGGTCACCCTGTTTAATGAATAGCTCTGTGTGAGTTACTGACAGTCACCCTGTTTAATGAATAGCTCTGTGTGAGTTACTGACAGTCACCCTGTTTAATGAATAGCTCTGTGTGAGTTACTGACGGTCACCCTGTTTAATGAATAGCTCTGTGTGAGTTACTGACAGTCATCCTGTTTAATGAATAGCTCTGTGTGAGTTACTGACAGTCACCCTGTTTAATGAATAGCTCTGTGTGAGTTACTGACAGTCACCCTGTTTAATGAATAGCTCTGTGTGAATTACTGACAGTCACCCTGTTTAATGAATAGCTCTGTGTGAGTTACTGACGGTCACCCTGTTTAATGAATAGCTCTGTGTGAGTTACTGACAGTCACCCTGTTTAATGAATAGCTCTGTGTGAGTTACTGACAGCCACCCTGTTTAATGAATAGCTCTGTGTGAGTTACTGACGGTCACCCTGTTTAATGAATAGCTCTGTGTGAGTTACTGACAGTCACCCTGTTTAATGAATAGCTCTGTGTGAGTTACTGACAGTCACCCTGTTTAATGAATAGCTCTGTGTGAGTTACTGACAGTCGCCCCTTAGTGTCCATGTTTGGCCCGTTACCATGGAGATAGAATGTGCAGGGACAGTGAGCGCTGCCGGAAGTGACGTGTTTAACGTGCGCCGCCAGGAAGCTGCTGTCGGTGATGGAGAAGTACGGCGGCCCGGAGAAGGTGCTCGCTTATCTCCAGGATGTGGAGGCGAAAGCGGAGGATGTGCTGGGGGATAGACGGCAGGTAGGAGCCAGCGATGCAGAAACAGGAGAGAGAGTGCAGGGAGAGGGGGCAATACTGGGGGGGAGAGAGTGCAGGGAGAGGGGGCAATACTGGGGGGGAGGGGGAGAGTGCAGGGAGAGGGGACAATACTGGGGGGGGGGGGGGAGAGAGTGCAGGGAGAGGGGGCAATACTGGGGGGGAGAGAGTGCAGGGAGAGGGGGCAATACTGGGGGGGAGAGAGTGCAGGGAGAGGGGGCAATACTGGGGGGGAGAGAGTGCAGGGAGAGGGGGCAATACTGGGGGGGGAGGGGGAGAGTGCAGGGAGAGGGGACAATACTGGGGGGAGAGTGCAGGGAGAGGGGGCAATACTGGGGGGAGAGTGCAGGGAGAGGGGGCAATACTGGGGGGGAGAGAGTGCAGGGAGAGGGGGCAATACTGGGGGGGAGAGAGTGCAGGGAGAGGGGGCAATACTGGGGGGAGAGAGTGCAGGGAGAGGGGACAATACTGGGGGGGGAGGGGGAGAGTGCAGGGAGAGGGGACAATACTGGGGGGGGAGGGGGAGAGTGCAGGGAGAGGGGACAATACTGGGGGGGGAGAGTGCAGGGAGAGGGGGCAATACTGGGGGGGGAGAGTGCAGGGAGAGGGGGCAATACTGGGGGGGGAGAGTGCAGGGAGAGGGGGCAATACTGGGGGGGGGGGAGAGTGCAGGGAGAGGGGGCAATACTGGGGGGGGGAGAGTGCAGGGAGAGGGGGCAATACTGGGGGGGGGAGAGTGCAGGGAGAGGGGGCAATACTGGGGGGGGGGAGAGTGCAGGGAGAGGGGGCAATACTGGGGGGGGAGAGTGCAGGGAGAGGGGGCAATACTGGGGGGGGTTGTGCAGGGAGAGGGGGCAATACTGGGGGAGAGAGTGCAGGGAGAGGGGGCAATACTGGGGGGGGGGAGAGAGTGCAGGGAGAGTGGGCAATACTGAGGGGGGAGAGAGTGCAGGGAGAGGGGACAATACTGGGGGGGGAGGGGGAGAGTGCAGGGAGAGGGGGCAATACTGGGGGGGAGAGAGTGCAGGGAGAGGGGGCAATACTGGGGGGGAGAGAGTGCAGGGAGAGGGGGCAATACTGGGGGGGGAGAGTGCAGGGAGAGGGGGCAATACTGGGGGGGGGAGAGTGCAGGGAGAGGGGGCAATACTGGGGGGGGAGAGTGCAGGGAGAGGGGGCAATACTGGGGGGGGAGAGTGCAGGGAGAGGGGGCAATACTGGGGGGGAGAGAGTGCAGGGAGAGGGGGCAATACTGGGGGGGAGAGAGTGCAGGGAGAGGGGGCAATACTGGGGGGAGGAGAGTGCAGGGAGAGGGGGCAATACTGGGGGGGGGGAGAGTGCAGGGAGAGGGGGCAATACTGGGGGGGGGAGAGTGCAGGGAGAGGGGGCAATACTGGGGGGGGGGAGAGTGCAGGGAGAGGGGGCAATACTGGGGGGGGGGGAGAGTGCAGGGAGAGGGGGCAATACTGGGGGGGGGGAGAGTGCAGGGAGAGGGGGCAATACTGGGGGGGGGAGAGTGCAGGGAGAGGGGGCAATACTGGGGGGGGGAGAGTGCAGGGAGAGGGGGCAATACTGGGGGGGGGAGAGTGCAGGGAGAGCGGGCAATACTGGGGGGGGAGAGTGCAGGGAGAGCGGGCAATACTGGGGGGGGAGAGTGCAGGGAGAGCGGGCAATACTGGGGGGGGAGAGTGCAGGGAGAGCGGGCAATACGGGGGGGGGAGAGTGCAGGGAGAGGGGGCAATACGGGGGGGGAGAGTGCAGGGAGAGGGGGCAATACTGGGGGGGAGAGTGCAGGGAGAGGGGGCAATACTGAGAAGGGAGAGGGGGCAATACTGAGAAGGGAGAGAGTGAGTGCAGGGATAGGGAGCAGTACTGAGGAGAGAGAGTGAAGGCTGATGGGGCAGTACAGAGGAGAGAGTGCAAAGAGATAGGCAGTATTGGGGAGGGTACAACAACACGGAGCAGTTCAGGGGAGCGAGTGTGTGGAGGGACAGTGGGCAGTACTGGATTGAGAGTGCGCATTAACAGGCAGCAGTACTGGGGAGACAGTGCAGGGACTGAAGTATACTGCCTAACTATGATGTTCAATATGACTTTTATAGATAGTGGATCTGGATATGAAGAGGAACCAGAATCGAGAAGCACTGAGAGCACTTACCAAAGACCCTGCTACATCTGGTGAGAACACTGTGCAAGGAGTGACCTGCAATTTTACATCAATGTAAAATAAAGACACACGTTTTATTACTAATCTTCTAATGAGGAAACAGAGGATAGTGTATCTGAGAGTTGATGCAAAATTAATGCATCTATAGAATGTCTAAATATATACGGACAATCAGACAAAGTATACCTATTAAAACAATGAAATTTTATTTACACATCTCTATAAAAAACAATGAAAATGTATTGACACATCTAATAAATAAAACCAAAAAAGTGCTAAGTGTATACACCAAAGAAAAAAATATATAAAATCAGGTACTGGAGGGACTTGTTGTAACTGGTACAAGTTAGTATAATAGCAACATAGAGTAAGTCCTATATGGAAACTTCTAATATTGATGATGATTACAAATAAAGGTAGTAAGAAAGGTCTGGTATAAGTACTGCTAATCAGTTATTGATAGTACTAGGCATAGAATGCCGATCTGATCTCAAAGAGATCAATTCTCTATTAAGAAGTCTGCTTCTACTGCCACCCGTTGGTTAATCTCGGTATAAGTATATCAGTGAGTAGTATAAGTATATCGCATAGACACTGAATATACTATGAGTTATTAGGACGGAAGCAAATGGCAGGGAATATAGTATAATTACCACCCGCCAAAAAGATGGATTTTCTATATATAGTATGCTTCTAATGTTGCCCGTTATTAAGGGTGCTCAACATAGAGTGCCGATCTGACCTCAAAAAGTTCAGTTATCTATTAAGTAGTCTGCTTCTACTGCCGCCCGTTGGTTAGTATCGGTATAAATATACCAGTAACATACTAATGAATATATATATATATATATATATATATACACACACACACACACACACACACACACACACACACACACACACACACACACACACACACACACACACATATATACATATATACAATGCTACTAAGTTCCGTTTTCGGTGGACATAATGTCCAAAATTTCAGAATATACTGTAAATTATTAGGACTGAGGCAGGTGGCAGGGAAACTGGTCTAATCACCACCTGCCGAAAAAATAGATATAGTCTGCTTCTAATACCGCCCGTTAAAACTTGTAACAGTATTCAAATGTAGCAATGAAATATTTAACAGAGATAGTCCGGTGAAATAATGTATCAGTTAGTAATGCATATAACTCCGGACAGTATTGGCATTTGTTCGCTAAGTACTAAATATCAATATACCAGACCAATAGAAAGTCTAACAACAAGCAGATCCCAACATAAAACAGAAAGAGAGGGGGAATAAAGATTCTAATAGGCATGCCACTAACTAGATCGTCACAAGTAGCATATTGAACTCCCTATCAACTATTAGCAGGGGTAAGGAACTAAATCCCCTATACCTATGATAACCCGTGCCTTCAAGGGCACCTATCCCAACCCCACTAGGCTAATAGTGAATAAAAAGAGAAAAAAAAAATAAAAAAAAAATAATAATAAATTAATAGCAAGTAGTAACAGCGCGGTCGCCAGTCTAGTGCTAAACTATAAATTCGCCAGAGTAGCACACTACAGACACCTGACGTGCGCGTTTCGCCCAATCTAGCTCGTCAGAGGGGAAACGGTCGGTGCTTAGCAACCGGTTTAAATATGCTGAGATGTAATTCTATTGGTCGAATTTCGGCAATTCCTAATTAGTTACATGGATCCTGACGTAACGGAAGTTTTGTTCAAAGGAAGAAAGACCACTTTAATGAATATATAAACATATTAAAGGTTACAAGTTTAATAGCCAAATTATTGTGATGAAGAAACTGTTAGATACCATCACATAGAGGGAAATAATTATTCGGCAATACCTAATTAGTTACGTGAATACTGACGTAACAGAGGTTTCATTCAAAGGAGGAAAGACCACTTAAGTAAATGTATTAACCCTTTGTTATGTGGTTAATATGGACATTTTCCAGGTTACAAATTTAATGGCCAAATGATTGTAATAAAGAAACTGTTGAATACCAACGCATAGAAAAAAAGTAATTAGAGTCAATGTATGATATATGCAAATGTGTATATAACTGGAAGACCTTTGACATAGATTATCAATTATATCAATTAAAACTCCCTTAGTGACCAATTTAAAATATCCTGAATAAAGAAGAATAGTAACACCCTAAATGTATTTGTAATACACTTATACATGCCACTGATATTCTGTTGATGTAATAGTGAATAGCAGTGATTTGGAGAATAGTTCCTGTGAGGATGAATATGTGCAAAAAGGATGGAAATGATTTCCTCCTTGAGGCCATCCTCCTAAATCTACTATAAGACATGCATACCTCGGGTATTATACTGATGTAATAATGGATATCAGTAGTTTAGGAGAAAGGGCAATTCATATGAAAAGATCAATGTTAGTGTATGAAAGGGGTAAAGTTGAATTCCTCATTCAGGCCATCTGGTGACAATGTTTTCAAAAGATAGATCCATCTGGATTCTTTCATAAGTAGTATTTTGTTGAAATTCCCCTTTCTGGTATTTAGGGTGAGTTTTTTTCCAAAGCCTGAAAAGTTAGCTTTGTAGGGTCCGCATCATGATAATTGCGAATATGATTTGACACTGGAGTCGAGACGTTTAGATTGGTAATTGAGCAAACATGCTGTAGTATCCTACGTTTAAATTGTTGGTAGGTTTTACCTACATATTGAATGCCACAGCTACAGGTGATTAAGTATATCACCCGTGTGGAGCTGCAGTTAATAAACTCCTTAACCACATATTCCTTCTTTGTTTTGGAGCTAGTGACTATTTTCGTAGGTTTGATAAATTGGCATGCCTTGCAGTGCCCACAACGGTAGACTCCAGTTGTTTGTGTTAACCAAGTAGACTGTGATAATCTAGTAGGTTCCGTATGACTATGAACTAGAATATCTTTAAGATTTTTTGCCCTACGTGCTGTAATTTGGGGAAGTTTTCCAATATTCTCACTTAGGTCAATATCATGTTGTAGAGTTGGTTAATTGTGGGAGATAATTTTTTGTATTTTCTCCCAATAGAGGTCGTAGGTGCCTATACAGCGAGTTATCTTTGTTTCAGTCTTAGGTTTAGTGTTTCTCAGACTATCACTCCTCTTTATTGTCAATGCTCGTTGATAGGCTCGTTTGAGAACTCTATTGGGGTAACCCTTCTGTTTAAACATTGTCCTCAGTTTTTTGGCTTCTAGTTGGAAAGTCACTTCATTAGAACAATTACGTCTTGCGCGTAGATATTGGCCCTATGGTATTCCTGATTTCAACTTTACTGGATGGTGGCTTGTCCAATTTAGCAAGCTGTTAGTAGCTGTGTCTTTTCTAAAAAGTACAGTCTCAACCTTGCCATCTTCCTGAATTATAATATCTAAGTCAAGGAAGACTAGATGTTCAGAGTCTATCACGTGTGTGAGTTGGAGACCAATGTTGTTCACATTAAGTTCCTTTACCAGGTTCTCAAATGGTTTCACCGATCCTAGCCAAAAGACCAGTATATCATCTATGTATCTATGCCAACTATAGATACATGTGTCATACTGGTCCTTGATGATAACTGGCAATATGGTCTCTTCCCACCAACCTAAAAAGAGATTGGCGTAGCTAGGGTCACAAGCCGTGCCCATAGCTGTTCCCTTTAACTGCAGGTAATATTGTCCATTAAATACAAAGAAATTGTGAGTCAGAATGTATTCTAATAATTTGATAATAAAATCACTCTGTGTCAGTGTAAATTCTGATGTCTTGTTCAAAAAGTAGGAAATAGCTTGTAGGCCTATAGTGTGTGGAATATTGTTGTAAAGAGATACAACATCCAAACTGCCCAAAAGGCAGTATGGGGGGACCTCTAGATCTTCCAAGAGTAACAATGTCTGTTTTGTATTTTGAAGATAAGACTTTAAGTTGACGACTACCGGATGTAATAATTTCTCAAGAAATTTGCTACTCCTCTCTGTGATTGAACCATTGCCAGAAACGATAGGTCTCCCCGGAGGTTTGTCTAGATTTTTGTGAATTTTGGGAAGGCAATAGTTGGAGTCATATTAGGAAGGATGTATTTAAATTCATTGCGGCTAATAATGCCTTCAGTTACTGCCCCTACCAAAATACTTTTTAGTTCAGTCGGGTATTCAGTGGTAGCATCTTTTGGCAAGTGGCAATACGCATCTGTATTTTCAAGGTGTTCCATGCACATCTCTATGTAGTTGATTTTGTCCAAAAGGACAATATTACCACCTTTATCGGATGCCTTTATGACCAAATTAGATTCACGACTTAATTCCACTAAAGCTCTTCTTTCTGCCAAAGTTAGATTATCATTGTAAATGATGGGAGGATCTAGAGACTCAATTTCATTTGTGGTCATTTTTATAAAAAGGTCTACACTAGAAACTTCCTGCAAATTAGGGGTAAACCAGCTTTCTGGTTTGAGATTAGTAAGCGGTTGGACTGGATCTTGTTCATCCAATAGAGATAATAATGTTTGATACTGTTGGTAATCAATATATGAAAAGCCAGGCTCTTTGGCTAATTTTTTATTTTTCCTCTTATGTACCACATTAAGGGCTAGTTTACGACCAAAGAGATTAGTATCTTTTATCCAATCGAATTTGTTGGATTTAGGGGTGGGTACAAACGACAGGCCCTTGTTAAGCAATGAAAGATGATGTGTTTTTAATGAGAATGTAGATAAATTCACTATTTGATTTTGATCATTACTCATTGGGTCAGATTTGTTATCTTGTCTGGTTTGTAGCCCCATGTAACCTCTATGTGATGCTATCTAACAGTTTCTTCATCACAATCATTTGGCTATTAAACTTGTAACCTTTATGTTTATATTAATCCACACAACAAAGGGTTAATACATTCATTAAAGTGGTCTTTCTTCCTTTGAACGAAACTTCCGTTACGTCAGGATCCACGTAACTAATTAGGAATTGCCAAAATTCGACCAATAGAATTACATCTCAGCATATTTAAACCGGATGCTAAACACCGACCGTTTCCCCTCTGACGAGCTAGGTTGGGCGAAACACGTGCGTCAGGGGTCTGTAGTGTGCTACTCTAGTGAATTTATAGTTTAGCACTAGACTGGCGACCGCGCTGTTACTACTTTCTATTAATTTATTATTATTATTTTTTCTCTTTTTATTCACTATTAGCCTAGTGGGGTTGGAATAGGTGCCCTTGAAGGCACGGGTTATCATAGGTATAGGGGATTTAGTTCCTTACCCCTGCTAATAGTTGATAGGGAGTTCAATATGCTACTTGTGACGATCTAGTTAGTGGCATGCCTATTAGAATCTTTATTCCCCCTCTCTTTCTGTTTTATGTTGGGATCTGCTTGTTGTTAGACTTTCTATTGGTCTGGTATATTGATATTTAGAACTTAGCGAACAAATGCCAATACTGTCCGGAGTTGTATGCATTACTAACTGATACGTTATTTCACCGTACTATCTCTGTTAAATATTTCATTGCTACATTTCAATACTGTTACAAGTTTTAACGGGCGGTATTAGAAGCAGACTATATCTATTTTTTCGGCGGGTGGTGATTATACCATTTTCCCTGCCATCTGCCTCAGTTATTTACAGTATATTCTGAAATTTTGGACATTATGTCCACCAAAAACGGAACTTAGTAGCATTGTATATGTGTGTGTATATATATATATATATATATATATATATATATATATATATATATATATATATATATATATATATATATATATATTCATTAGTATGTTACTGGTATATTTATACCGATACTAACCAACGGGCGGCAGTCAGTAGAAGCAGACTACTTAATAGATAACTGAACTTTTTGAGGTCAGATCGGCACTCTATGTTGAGCACCCTTAATAACGGGCGACATTAGAAGCATACTATATATAGAAAATCCATCTTTTCGGCGGGTGGTAATTATACTATATTCCCTGCCATTTGCTTCCGTCCTAATAACTCATAGTATATTCAGTGTCTATGCGAGTATGTCACTGATATACTTATACCGAGATTAACCAACGGGTGGCAGTAGAAGCAGACTTCTTAATAGATAAATGATCTCTTTGAGATCAGATCGGCATTCTATGCCTAGTACTATCAATAACTGATTAGCAGTACTTATATCAGACCTTTCTTACTACCTTTATTTGTAATCATCATCAATATTAGCAGTTTCCATATAGGACTCTTGGGACTTAATCTATCTATGTTGCTATTATACTAATTTGTACCAGTTACAACAAGTCCCTCCAGTACTTAATTTTATATATTTTTTTTCTTTGGTGTATACACTTAGCACTTTTTTGGTTTTCTTTATTAGATGTGTCAATAAATTTTCATTGTTTTTTATAGAGATGTGTAAATAAAATGTCATTGTTTTAATAGGTATACTTTGTCTGATAGATTGTCCGTATATATTTAGACATTCTATAGATGCATTAATTTTGGATCAACTCTCAGATACACTATCCTCTGTTTCCTCACTTTATAATTGGGGTTATCCCCCACTCCCTCAGTGTATCTGATTTGGCTCTATTCGTTCTCTTTTCTATTTAATCTTCTAACGAGAAGACTATTTCCATCTATTGTGCGTAATGAAAAGATTAGAACAAAAAACAGCCAGTGAGTGATTAGAGTACAGATCTCCCACTTAGAGGAAGATTTGTAAGTATTCACGCCCCTCACAAATAAAGGCCAAATGTTTTCCCTAAAGGAACACTCCAGTCACACACTGCATTTCCAGAGAAGTGACAGTTCCTCTTACCCTCACTCCAATTAACGAAACCCCAGGATGACTAAAGCAGCGAAAGTACATTAAAAAAAATAAAAAAAAATGTTTCCATGATCTTGCCACCATCACCATCTCGTGATGCCACGGAAATACTTGTGTGTACTTGAGCATCAATGGAGAAATTCCACTCAGGTTACTGGATTTTAGGGCTTAACCAGATTGCTAGTATGTTATCAGGTAAAGCATGTGAATTAAAATAAACCAGAATTAATTTTATTAAAAGATTAGCGCCAATCAATCACTGACTTTTCCAGCCATTGTATAAGTTTGGACGCAATGGGTTAAAAACGCACTAAGCTGATCAAAGATAATGTAAACAAAGTTTGATATTTTTTTTAGCTGAATATATATAAACCATTACTTGTCTTCCTTTGAGTGGTTTATGGAATTCAGATTCTACTTTGGTTAATCAGATTGATCTGGGAGCTCGTTGTCTTAGGCTGGATAAAACAATTGATGTTTGCAGATTTACAATTTGTATCTATTTTTGCAGGAAAAGTAACCGTCTGCTTTGGAAACATGTTTATAAATCTTCCTAAGAATAAAACCAAGGAAATGATTGAGCGAGGTGAGCAGGGGTTGGGCCTGATATAGGGTAGGGTGGCTCCTTTTAGCTTTATTTAATATAAAATTTTATCTCTTACAGATCAGAATCAGCTGGATCAAGAGATAAATAAACTTCGCAGAGAGCTAAAAGTGAAAGTGAACCGGCTATTAGAGGCACAAGGTAAACGTTACCTGGTACATTAGGAGATAAAAAAATATCTGTTATGGACAGGCACACACACACACACACACACATAACAGACACTGACATACAAAAGCTATATGACATGTAATAGAATTTTATTCTTAATCTCTATTTTTTATATTTATTTTTGCTTTCATCTATATTTCTATATAGATTTATTTTCATTTCATTTTTATATTTATTTTTAGTTATTTTTTATTCTTAATCTCTATTTTTACTTTTCAATCTTTATATTGATTTTTATTTCTATATTCATTTGTTTTTGCACTTTGATTCTCATTTTCATTCTATTTGTTTTTTCATCTTTTGTTCTGTTCCTCACTTCCCCTATATAGATCATCCACTTTTTCACTCTCCTCTATTTTCTTTATATTCTATTTTTGCCTTGCACACCCATCCATTTCCTTTGTACCTATTATTCCTTGTGCTTTTACACTGCTTGACACTTTAACTTTTTAATAGATCTCCTGGTACGTTTAGGGCTTACCACCTATATTTGTTTATATTACATGTAATGTTTCATTTTAAATACTATTTTTTTTTTTTAAAATACAGATTTTTCCTTTAACATCACATGTATGCTATAAAAAGGCTCAGACAGACACCGGCAAACACTGAACCATTAACACACCTACAGACACATTGACGTGTGTATGTGCCATTGTAAGCATGTACCTTGGGGGGGTTACAGTGAGGCCTGGTCACAAGGAGCAAATATTTTGTTCACTCCTGCAAGCAAATGACGATTTGGGGGGATGAGCATAAATCAGAGAGATTCTCTGAGACAATGCTCCTTGTGCAGTCCTATTGCAATGCATTGCAGTGACAGATGCCTTCGCTATGCCTCTGGAGGGCCAGAGGCCAAGCAGTCGGCCTGCGGGAAGTGGTTGGGCAACGCCACTCTGGGTTACAAAATATATATAGTGCAGATGGTCTATAGCAGCAATGGGTGGTAAGAGTGAATAACTAGAACCACTCTTATGTATTTCCAAGCATATATTAATAGGGTAAGTGGACCACTCCACTACTGTATACATAGATTTTTATTCACAATTTTATACTATATATTTTACATGTATAGAGCGCTCAACTAGTCGGTGTATATTTTATACTGTTTTTTTTCCCTAGTACTTTAGATTTATTGTGGAAAAAAAAGGTATTCCACTTTCTGTTGAGATGCTTTTCTCTTTAGGCATTATAGAGTATCACCCACTATCCCTGAAGAGAGAGTTGTTTTTTTCAAGTTTACAAAAAAACTCCAGGCACCCAGACCACTTCTGCCCATTGGAGTGGTCTGGGTGCCAACTCCCACTACCCTTAACCCTGCATGTGTAATTATTGAAGTTTTCATAAACTGCAATAATTACCTTGCAGGGTTAACTCCACCTCTAGTGGCTGTCTACTAGACAGCCACTAGAGGACACTTCCGTGTTCCTAGCACAGGAAACCTGTGCTAGAGCGTCGCTGGACCTCCAGCGTCGCTCATTTCCCCATAGGAAAGCATTGAAAAGCATTTTCAATGCTTTCCTATGCGGAGCTCTAATGCGCATGCGCGGCATTATCGCACATGCGCATTAGGTCTCCCCGGCCGGTGGGCGGGATCAGTCTCGCCCACCGGCCGACGCATTCACTGGGAGGAGGAGGAGCGGCGGCAGAGGAAGAAGCAGCGACGTGGGACATCGTTGCTGCCTCTGGTAAGTCACTGAAGGGGTTTTCACCCCTTCAGCAACCGGGGATTGGGGGGTGGGAGGGAGAGGGGACCTGCAGTGCCAGGAAAACAGACTGCTTCCCTTTAATTACCAAATAATTCCCCTTTTAGAGAGCTGCCATTGTGCTGTAGCCACACCGAGATATTTCTATATAGTAAGTCAGTGATTCCCCGTTACTAGCAATGTGAGTGCATGTTTTACACAGCTTTCACTGAATTTATTTTGTAATATTTTCAGGTAAACCAGAGTTGAAAGGCTTCGATTTAACCCCACTGAATACAGATGAGATGAACGCCATTAACAAAGTATTGGGAGAATCGCTCTGACCAGAGGACATGTCTACAGTGAACTTTTGTTTTAAGCGTCTCTATGAGATCTGGATGTGGTTAGAGTTCTATTTACAGTGGCCAGATAAGCTAGGAATTACTGTATGGAGTACATTCTTGATCTGATTGTGAACATGCTTAGTTAAATCTGTAATATATGTACTTTGATTAAAAAAATAATGTTTAAAGATTCTTTAATTGGCTTTCTTAAAATTAAATACTTCACCTTTAAGATTCTACCATACATGTCAGAAATGTATAAAAATATCTATTTTAAACATGTTTGAAATTAGGCAGTTATACATTACTGATAAAACTTTCTCCTAGGTATGCAGATGCCAGATTTGTTTAGTGACTTGAACTCTGCCCACCTCCTTGCTGATGGCTTACAACTCCCAGAATTCTTTGAATGGAACAGACGGCCAGGGAATCATGAGAGTTGTAGTTCAACAACATCTGGGCGTGTACAGTTTGAGATGAATGTATAGCAAGTAGTATTCCAGAAGTTCTCATACATGGATTTGGAGACTGTGAAGGATTTCAGTGTATCTGATTCAGCCCAATCTGTGATTATAGCGGTGATGAGGAATCTTTTAAAATGTTTGCTTCATTTGTCATTTGGTTTTCAACTCACGCCAATTCCATTCCTTTTAAGCATTTTAACATAGGACAGTTCAGACAGTTGTTTATATTTGTACATAAAATGTGGAAATGGATTTCACTCAATGCAGCGTCTTGAGAAGTGATGTATGTTTGGAAGTTGGATGTCACGGTTTCTTAGCAGGTGTGGGTTTCAGGAGCTGTCTGAGCTGTTCTAGTCGATCATTAATGCAGCCTAGGAAAAAAATATATATAAATAAATTCTTGAGAAGTACATTATCCAGGATACAAACTACATGGGAGATTCTGGACAAGCTCTCACCTAGGTGTGTGTTTACAGCAAAAGATCCATTGATGAGAATGGCCTGCAAACTGTCATCCCGGGACACTGGGCCGTCGTTCCACATGAGGTCAAAACCCCCAACTCGTTTCTCTTTCCCAGTCAGTCTAAGGGTACAAGAACCAAGAGCAAGACATGCAGCATTTAATGTATTGGGGCGAAAGTCCTGAGTCAGCGCTCCTCTGTGAGCTTCTCACCTGCCTTCCATGTCCACCACGTGCAACGTGTCATCTAGTAGGTGGCACTTCAGCTCATAGTCGTCCTGGCTGCTGGCTGTCAGAGAAGGGGAGGCATTCACTTCCAAAAGCCACCTGATGGAAGCAATACAATTCACAACAGAAGTTGAATGTGGAAGGAGGTAACACGGTGTTATCTGTATCAGCTCTGTGTCAGAGGATTGAGGCACTATGCATATTGGTTCTGTGTAAGGGGGTACTGCATGGTGCCTGTATCGACTCTGAATATGGGGGGGTACTGCATGGTGCCTTTATCGACTCTGAATATGGGAGTACTGCATGGTGCCTGTATCAACTCTGAATATGGGGGTACTGCATGGTGCCTGTATTGACTCTGAATATGGGGGGTACTGCATGGTGCCTGTATCAACTCTGAATATGGGGGTACTGCATGGTGCCTGTATTGACTCTGAATATGGGGGGTACTGCATGGTGCCTGTATCAACTCTGAATATGGGGGTACTGCATGGTACCTGTATCAACTCTGAATATGGGGGGTACTGCATGGTGCCTGTATCAACTCTGAATATGGGGGTACTGCATGGTGCCTGTATTGACTCTGAATATATGGGATACTGCACAGTGCCTGTATTGACTCTGAATATGGGGGGTACTGCATGGTGCCTGTATTGACTCTGAATATGGGGGGTACTGCATGGTGCCTGTATCAACTCTGAATATGGGGGTACTGCATGGTGCCTCTATTGACTCTGAATATAGGGGATACTGCACAGTGCCTGTATCGACTCTGAATATGGGGGTACTGCACGGTGCCTGTATCAACTCTGAATATGGGGGTACTGCATGGTGCCTGTATTGACTCTGAATATGGGGGGTACTGCATGGCGCCTGTATCAACTCTGAATATGGGGGATACTGCATGGTGCCTGTATTGACTCTGAATATGGGGGGTACTGCATGGTGCCTGTATCAACTCTGAATATGGGGGTACGCCATGGTGCATGTATTGACTCTAGAAGAAGGGGGTACTGCACAGTGTTTGTAAGGCATTATGGGCTATGCGCTGTAGATATGTATCTACATTAGCCATTTTATCTTTCCTATTTTTGCCATTTTTTGACTGAGCCAAGTGTTTCCATTGAAATATTTTTTGATAATTAGTACACATGCCTTCCCCTCCCACAGATGGGTGGGTAAGGAGTTCAGATGTTCAGTATATTAAAATGGGTTGCTCACGGTTTAAGGTCCTCGTCTAACAGGATGTCATAGCCATACAGCTCAAAGCAGTGCTTGTCGTTGATGATGGTCTTCTGAACACTCTGCAGGCTCCTGATGAAGATATTATCCATGTTTTGGAAGAGAGTTTCAACTTCCTCTGGACCATGGCGAGCCGTTAAAAACTGGCGCAGTCGTTGGACCATCCACTTACATCCCTGTAAACACACAAAGTGCTTATACCCAAGTCCTGTACACCCTCTCTAATGTGAGTGGATAGTAAAATCTCACCTTCTCTGGGTCGTAGTCTGGTGCCGTTTTCTGGATTGCCACATTGGTTAAATGGATATCTGAGTGTGCTCTAAGAATGACAACTGAAGAACATCAGAGATGTGGACATACATCTAACCATGCTGGGTCAGGTTTTGAGGTGTATGGACCCAGAAACCTGCCAGCTATTGTCTCATGTGCTGCTTTGTCGGTGTTTATTCCATCCAGTCCTCCATTTACCTCTCCATCTGCTATTTATGCCAGCCCACACTTTTCCTCCATGTGTCTTTGTTAAGCAGTTTTGCACTAACCTTATGTTGGTCAGTCCCTCCATCCTTTCATTCACACCATGCCCTCCCTTTATACCAGTCTAAACCTATCACTTCCTCCATCCTCCCTTTCAATGTTCCTTTCCCTTTTCTGCTAGTCACTATCTACCCTCCATTTAGTGTAAACCTGACCTGGATAAAAATATGAAATTATTCAATATGAATGCTTTTAGCCTTTTGTAAAACTCCAGGTAAGTTATTACCCAACTTAATGGTACACATTTTCTCATTAAAAGCGTGAATGTCAGAAATCTAACTTCTGTCTCAGGG
The DNA here is from genome assembly GCF_036172605.1 of Pelobates fuscus. Lineage (NCBI taxonomy): Eukaryota > Metazoa > Chordata > Amphibia > Anura > Pelobatidae > Pelobates > Pelobates fuscus. Next base: position 294,291,190 of record NC_086322.1, read on the forward strand.
GCACTGCAGTTGGTGCACTAACCACTGAGTTATCTTAGCGGAGAGAAGGATACAGTGGTCATCAATGCTGCTAAGCGTGAATCGTGTGTTTGAAAAGCGTGCAAATCCATCACGGTACAGCCAGGCACGGAGGGGAACATACTGCAGGAAAGATCACGTGATAAACACACAAAGCATGAGCTCAGGCAAGGTCTCTAGAAGAAAGCTTACAGAGAGAGAAGGGGGGATTGCAAGAAATATCAAAGGGATGGCTCACTTTTTTTATATTCTTTTTTTCTTGTAGTGTAGTGGTTTATACATAAGGTAACCATGACATATGATGTAAATATGAACATTAAAGATAGGTATGTGAGTAGGACAAGAGATGTCAAGATAAGTTTAGTTCCAAGACAAAATTAAGTAGACTGCAGATTATGCACTTATATAATCAAAAACCGAGGATAGCAGTAAAATAATGCGAAGTCACATAAGGCCTAATTCAGTAGTAAGTTAACATAGACTAAATAAACATGCTCAGTTGCCAATACCTAGTGTCATAGTGGAGAAAACGAATAGTAATTTCAGGATTTATTATTGAGATTTTAAACAGTTTAGGAATTCTCCTACAGCTGGCACATGTAAGATGGCAAGAATAGGCCCACGCAGCAAGGAGAGTTATAGCAGAATATGAAATAACTAGGAGATAAAACACATCAGTTGTCCAAAGATAGGGTTCTCACATTGTGCACGTGGACTAAAAGTGTAGGTAGTAGAGCAAATCAGTCCACACAAGTTCAGCCGTTGCCTGGTCTAGAGGTTGTGGTTACAGGCCTGGAATAGATGTTGATGAGCTTCACCAGCTGCACCCTGTGCATCCACTATATGGCACTCTCTGCCAGTTCTCTGCTTCGGATCTGTAGAAACAGGCTGGGAGTGGCCCTCAGCCCTGCTCCAGTGCTGCGACCGTCTGATTCTTCGTGTGGGGGTACGGGACTGAGCCTTTTTCTTCCGCACTTTCTCTGAGCTGGCACATTACCCGCCATGGCTGCCCGGGGCAAGGTGCGTATTTGTATCTTTGCTCTGGCCTCTTCCGTATGCGTCTCCAGAAAGCAGCGCATACCTGGTTGAATCGGGCCAGCAGAACACCAGGAGCCATCTTGGACACTGCGACGTCTGTTATAGAGGTATAGCGTGGGACTAAATGCTCGTTTGCCGGGACCCAGGTGCGTAATGCTGCTCAGAACTGTAGGGGACTGGGATGAACCCCACCGGTCCAGAGTGGGGGGGAGCACGACCCAGACTGCGGTTGAGTTTTCTCTGTGGAGGGAGACCGGCTGCGTCTCCCAACCAAGCACATGTGGCAGGCCGTGGAAAGCCAGGGAGACCGGCTGCGTCTCCCAACCAAGCACATGTGGCAGGCCGTGGAAAGCCAGGGAGACCGGCCACGTCTCCCAACCAAGCACATGTGGCAGACCGTGGGAAACCAGGGAGACCGGCCGCGTCTCCCAACCAAGCACATGTGGGAAGCCAGGGAGACCGTCCGCGTCTCCCAACCAAGCACATGTGGCAGGCCGTGGGAAGCCAGGGAGACCGGCCGTGTCTCCCAACCAAGCACATGTGGCAGGCCGTGGGAAGCCAGGGAGACCGGCCGCGTCTCCCAACCAAGCACATGTGGCAGGCCGTGGAAAGCCAGGGAGACCGGGCGCGTCTCCCAACCAAGCACATGTGGCAGGCCGTGGGAAGCCAGGGAGACCGTCCGCGTCTCCCAACCAAGCACATGTGGCAGGCCGTGGGAAGCCAGGGAGACCGGCCGCGTCTCCCAACCAAGCACATGTGGCAGGCCGTGGAAAGCCAGGGAGACCGGGCGCATCTCCCAACCAAGCACATGTGGCAGGCTGTTGAAAGCCAGGGAGACCGGCCGCGTCTCCCAACCAAGCACATGTGGCAGGCCGTGGGAAGCCAGGGAGACCGGAAAGTAGTTTCTCGAGTTGCCATAGCTCGCTCCCCTGTATATCAAGCAGCTGCAGCGTCAGATTAGCTGAAATTTTGGGTTTCATGTTAAAAATCTTCCATGCACAATCCGCAACATGCTTGCTGGGCAGTTAGGCTCTGCCCCCCCCCCTCATGGCTCCCCTTTATAATACTAAATGAACACCGCAAAAAGCAATCACTAGCCAAAGTACCACAGGTTAGCCATCATTATCACAGATACATGCAAGGAGGCTTATTGGCAGAACTCAGACAGACATCGATCAAAGCTACTGTATGGGAGATCAGAGAGAAACACAATCTGATATCCCAGGGAGTTATCAGAAAGACAATTATAGCTCTGAGGGCAGAGATCAGAAAAATATGACCAGAGGATCTGTGGCAGATACAATCAGGAAGTCCATTTAGAGATCAGGCTGACACTTTTTTTTATGTACCATGGGAGTAATCAAACACATAGATATTGATAAAGAATAGAGTGTGAGCGAATAAGCCACATGGCATGAGAAATCAGAGGCAGACATGACAACAAGCAAAACTGTGAGACAGAAGACAGACTTTGCAGATGACAAGGCTGCCCTAGAGCTGTAACAAAGAACATGCCATGACACATGTAGATGTCACAGGGTAACTTACACCAAAGGAAACCTGGATGGCACGGGTCTGACTAGGGTTAAAGCAATGCAGATAGATTTTCATACTGTGGACAAGACAGCTCATCAGTTACAAGAATAAATTAAATTATATCTCACCGACGAAACCAGGACATAAACTCGCAGGTCAAACTTCCTCCCTGAGAAGAAAGAAAACATCTGTCTGATACGGTGTCTCTGTGAGAGCAGCATGTATTGCAGACAACAAAAGAGAGCAACAAAGAACAAACAGAAACAGGAGTGTAATCACAAGAACACATTAAAGAGCTGTCCGTCCTGGCCCCAGGGAAGCATTATACTGGCACATCAAGGGATCCATATAATACACAGAACATTAAATATATTTATTTAGTTTATTTGCTAAACAGGAAGTTCTGGTTGTCTGACAACCCACCTACAATATGTAAGCCAAAATAACTGAGCTAGCTGGGAAATCTGACTTAACAACAACTGCAGCCAGGTGAGTGTGTGGCTTTAATCAATTCTAATGAAATTATGATAACGTGTGAATAAAACAAGCCGGCCCCCGGCCTCTCACCTCCAATTAAATAAGGATTCTCTATATAACGTTGAACTACGTAATTTTCCACTGGAATTTCATCTTTCTGGTCGTCTGTACGTCCACCGTCCTGAGGAAGAGGTGAAGGAGTTAGACGTTTATTCTAATTTTCTGAATACGAGGATCTTTCACTCCTATATTCTCTTTCAAGAGATGACCATCACCTTTCTCCAATCCATGATATCCTTCAGCTTCCGGAACAGGAATATTCCACGGCCCTGTGATCTGGCCACCTAAGAGACAGGAGTGTTTAAAACAGCACCAATTCCTTAAACTGTGTGTGAATGTATGTGACCATGTGCTCATACTGTGTGTGAATTTATGCCATAATTTCATTATTTGAGTATGTATGTATTTACTCATTATATTATGAGTTCATGTATGTGAGCACGTCCTCATACTGGTTATCTTGCGTTAATCCTCTACCTCCTGTGACCAATTCTTACAGGTTTCATAATCCAGGTAAGTCCAGGGTTTCGGCGGAATTCCTCTACAAAGAGGTGATATTCGGCCGGCAGTTCGAATGTTCTGGGGAAGAAATCACACTGTGCAGCCACCAGTCTGCCAGATTCTCTCTCCAGCTGTTTACGGAACCGCTTCAGATTTTTCACCATGTAATTCTTGCGTGTTAGCTGGTGATCAGACAAAGTATGGTGAGGCATTATTTTATCCCACTGGCATTCATGGCTCATTACAAATCAGTGTCTAATTAAACCAGGGCTGTCCAACATGTGGCCCACCAGATGTTGCTGGACTACAACTACCATGATTCTTTCGATGAAACAGATAGCCAGGGAATCATTGGAGTTGTAGTTCAGCAACATATGGGGGCCGCAGGTTGGACAGCCCTAAACAATAACCAGTAGGAATGCTGATCTAATTAAGAAGCTTGGCTAACAGGTGCAGGTACTTCCTGGTCTGGGCAGAAGGATTCAGGAACTTCAAAGGTGAGCGTTTTTTATGTCAACCCCAGCCTGGAGTTTCCCTTTGATGTTGTAATTTTGGGTTTGGGCTTAATGTTTAATAAGTAGGGCAGCCATGCCTAACCCTGGCACTACAGAGGTGTGTGAACTCCCATGATGCTCAGCCAGTGTAAATGGGAAGCACCAAGTTTAGCCATCACTGAGTTAGTGAAACACTACTGAGGCATTCATTTTATTTATCAAAAAGCAGACGGGATACCTCGTAGTGGTTCCGGAAATGGCAGATGCGCACATGCTCCTCCAGATAAATGTGATCGAAGTTCTCTCGCAGCCAGCTCACATCACACCAGTAGAAATCCCACTCACCATCGCTGTAAAACAATTGGGAAGTCGCTTACTGAGCCATGCTGTACCCAGGAGAGAGCCTCAATGACGGAGCAATGATATGGAATAAAGACTAATCCAGGGCTTGCACGAAGATCCAACGTAAGGCAGGCATATTGCAGGAGATGGACAAATTAGGAAAGTTACGGAAAGAAACGATTTAGAAAATTAAAGACAATTTCATAATACGAAGCATATTTTTTTTTACTGTAATATTTGCATGTAAAGCAGTATGGGCAAGAATATTTAAAGGGTTTTTGTTTTTTTACCAAAACTTTAGACAGATGTAGAATATAGATTTATAATATGATGAAACAAAGTTTATGGATAGATTTCCAAACCACACTCTTACCTCGCTTTCTAAGTTGGCGCTGGTAATGGTGATCAAGAAACATTCTCTAATACCGCTACTATGGCCTTACATTTGAAATTCACTTTGAATTCTCACGGAGTTTACACGCAACTTACTCTTTCACTTCTACCCAGCCTGGTCGCTGCCGCAGAACATCTGCTATGGTGTTGGTCAGAGCACATTTATATCGGACGCAGGATCTGGACTCACTGCAAAAACACACTTGGGATCACTGCTTTTACACATACAACACAGACAGGTAACTACGTACAGGAGGATTTTACCCGTCATCGGGGGAGCAGTTTATATCTCAGTCACACTGAACCTAGGCTTATACAGGTAGCAGATCGCCTTTATTTGGACCTTATTTCCTAGACATCTTTCCTCGCTGAGGACACTTGGTCACATCTCTGGAGTATGGACAATTATTGCGACATTTTGATGTTATTTAAATAGTGGAATATGTTTAATGATTTGATATTGGTGTGTTTATACATAGCACTCTCTTATTTTACAACTATTTCTGCTAAAAAATAATTCCACTTCCCAACTGGTTTGTAAGAAAACTGCTAACTGATAATGGTACTGCTTAGTTATACTCCCGCCATCAATACATCAGGTTCTGATGAGCAGCTTCGGTAAGCGTGTTGCTAACTGACTGGAATCCTTGCGCTGACTGGCGGGAGTATACCTAACAAGCACTAGGATTCCTTAGTTGTTACTGTCGTTCAAACAGATTAAGAAGTGGAATATTTTCTAGAGGAAATACAAAATAATCATAAAATAATGGCAACACTCACCGATCCTTCTGTTTCTGGTATCCGTATGGACCTTTGTAATTGACAGCCTGAAATATAAGTAAATGTAAACATGTTAAATGCAACCACAATCCACAAGAACCAGTAGACATATAGAGAGTTCTAGGGTGCACAGAATCATGTGATCCATGGCAGCGTCCCAGTAATATATATATATAATATTTATAATATGCGTGCTATTTGTATGTCAGTGGACATAATGCACACTATTCAATATAAGCAATATGATCAGTTATCTGTATATATGTGTGTGGATTATATGCAGGTCTGCATTATTTAAGTAATGATATCTGTATATGTTTATTATTATTTATAAAGCACCAGCATATTCTGTGGAGCTGTACAAATAATATATTTATGAGTGCGGGTTATATACATGTGCCTCTGTACAAGTTTGTATATGTATTATACACGTTGATCTGTTTAATATAATATATATCTGAGTGCAGTATACAATCCCAGGTATACATATTATTCTCTATATACAGATACTGTAATGATTCCATATTATATAATATATGTCTCAGTATACAGTCCCAGCTATACATATTATTCTCTCTATATACAGATAATGATTCCATATTATATAATATATGTCTCAGGATACAGTCCCAGCTATACATATTATTCTCTCTATATACAGATAATGATTCCATATTGTATAATATATGTCTCAGGATACAGTCCCAGCTATACATATTATTCTCTCTATACAGATAATGATTCCATATTATATAATATACAGACCTTGGCTTTGGACATGCTGGGTCTCTCTATAGCACATATTATAACTCTATGGCTCAGCTGGTTACCATGGTGACTGACGCTCAGCGCGGACTGCGTGCGTCACGTCCACCGAGCCCCTGTGGGCTGTTTAGAGCACTTCCGCCCGGACTTGTCGCCACCGGAAATAGAAAGCGGCCATCTTGATGGTGGTTGTTAGGATGTGTGATAAACATTTTCTTTCTCATTAGCATAAATTAGCATTATTTTTAGGTTGATATGGGAACATTTTGTATTATAGTTTTGTCTAAGCGAGACATTATTGTGTTGTATACCTAATCAAATCTAATACACCCCATTTGCTAATAATCTATAGTAATAATTAGTGGGTAGTGATTTGTTCAGCAGAACTTTACTCCAGATATCCAGATACTGGATGGCAGTGTGTTTCTTACTCCCCAAGTGGCACTATTTAGGAGGGACAGTCTCTATTTTAAAGCCAAATCCCTCTGTCCCTCTTTTCTCTCCTAATGTCCTTCCTTTCTAGGAGCTTCATATGGTTGGTGTGTCTGAGTGTATAACAGAGCTCCACAGCAATAATACTCCCAGTAATGTGTCTGAGTGTATAACAGAGCCCCGCAGCAATAATACTCCCAGTAATGTGTCTGAGTGTATAACAGAGCTCCACAGCAATAATACTCCCAGTAATGTGTCTGAGTGTATAACAGAGCTCCACAGCAATAATACTCCCAGTAATGTGTCTGAGTGTATAACAGAGCTCCACAACAATAATACTCCCAGTAATGTGTCTGAGTGTATAACATAGCTCCACAGCAATAATACTCCCAGTAATGTGTCTGAGTGTATGACAGAGCTCCACAGGAATAATACTCCCAGTAATGTGTCTGAGTGTACAACAGAGCTCCACAGCAATAATACTCCCAGTAATGTGTCTGAGAGTATAACAGAGCCCCACGGCAATAATACTCCCAGTCGCAAGAACAGAGCGTGGCCATGGTAATCGCAGCAACACTCTGTGCTCGCGAGAGAAGAACCTGGCAGAGCCTAACTATAAGATAAGGCCAGGGACTAATAAAAGTATTTAGAAAATTGGGCAGACTAGATGGGCCGATTAGTTCTTATCTGCCGTCACATTCTATGTTTCTATGTTTCTATGTAAGTACCCTTCATTATTTATACTCTATGGTATGGCCCCAATTAATAAGTGTCCTTCATTATTCATACTCTATGGTATGGCCCCAGTTACCAAGTATCCTTCATTATTCATACTCTATGGTTCGGCCTCAATAACTAAGTGTCCTTCATTATTCATGGTATGGCCCCAGTTACTAAGTATCCTTCATTATTCATGGTATGGCCCCAGTTACTAAGTATCCTTCATTATTCATGGTATGGCCCCAGTTACTAAGTATCCTTCATTATTCATGGTATGGCCCCAGTTACTAAGTATCCTTCATTATTAATGGTATGGCCCCAGTTACTAAGTATCCTTCATTATTCATGGTATGGCCCCAGTTACTAAGTATCCTTCATTATTCATGGTATGTCCCCAGTTACTAAGTATCCTTCATTATTCATGGTATGGCCCCAGTTACTAAGTATCCTTCATTATTCATGGTATGGCCCCAGTTACTAAGTATCCTTCATTATTAATGGTATGGCCCCAGTTACTAAGTATCCTTCATTATTCATGGTATGGCCCCAGTTACTAAGTATCCTTCATTATTAATGGTATGGCCCCAGTTACTAAGTATCCTTCATTATTCATGGTATGGCCCCAGTTACTAAGTATCCTTCATTATTCATGGTATGTCCCCAGTTACTAAGTATCCTTCATTATTCATGGTATGGCCCCAGTTACTAAGTATCCTTCATTATTCATGGTATGGCCCCAGTTACTAAGTATCCTTCATTATTCATGGTATAGCCCCAGTTACTAAGTATCCTTCATTATTCATGGTATGGCCCCAGTTACTAAGTATCCTTCATTATTCATGGTATGGCCCCAGTTACTAAGTATCCTTCATTATTCATGGTATGGCCCCAGTTACTAAGTATCCTTCATTATTCATGGTATGGCCCCAGTTACTAAGTATCCTTCATTATTCATGGTATGGCCCCAGTTACTAAGTATCCTTCATTATTCATGGTATGTCCCCAGTTACTAAGTATCCTTCATTATTCATGGTATGGCCCCAGTTACTAAGTATCCTTCATTATTCATGGTATGGCCCCAGTTACTAAGTATCCTTCATTATTCATGGTATGGCCCCAGTTACTAAGTATCCTTCATTATTCATGGTATGGCCCCAGTTACTAAGTATCCTTCATTATTCATGGTATGGCCCCAGTTACTAAGTATCCTTCATTATTCATGGTATGGCCCCAGTTACTAAGTATCCTTCATTATTCATGGTATGGCCCCAGTTACTAAGTATCCTTCATTATTCATGGTATGGCTCCAGTTACTAAGTATCCTTCATTATTCATGGTATGGCTCCAGTTACTAAGTATCCTTCATTATTCATGGTATGGCCCCAGTTACTAAGTATCCTTCATTATTCATGGTATGGCCCCAGTTACTAAGTATCCTTCATTATTCATGGTATGGCCCCAGTTACTAAGTATCCTTCATTATTCATGGTATGGCTCCAGTTACTAAGTATCCTTCATTATTCATGGTATGGCTCCAGTTACTAAGTATCCTTCATTATTCATGGTATGGCCCCAGTTACTAAGTATCCTTCATTATTCATGGTATGGCCCAGTTACTAAGTATCCTTCATTATTCATGGTATGTCCCCAGTTACTAAGTATCCTTCATTATTCAGTATTTTGTAATGAAAAGAGAGGGATATGTAGACAAGTGGTAGAATTCATTTTCGTTAATTCTTTCTGTATTTTTGATTTGTTTTTAGGTACCATTCTTTTATTTGTAAAACAGATTGATACGTTTAATACAGTTGCCCTTTTTAGAAACAGTAGAGGAGAAAAAAGGCATATGTACAGAGGGGAATGTTTTGGCATAAAAAAATGCTCTGAAATAACTACATGGGAATGAAATCTGCCACTTTTATTGATAATCGTTATAATCTTTACTGTGTTTTTGGTGTCACAGACATGTTTCTCAATCAGTGGTGTTTTATAATATAGATCTAGGACACATACAAATTCCCACATCAGAGAGGTAATGAATACAGGTTTGCATTCCTAACACTATAATATACCTTTAAATTTGAATTCCTGCCAATTCTCACTTTAGTGAGTCGTTAATTTGCTTGGGAAAAAATGGGATTTGTTAAACAGAGAACAAGCACTGTTTAGGAATGGGAAACAGTTCCAATACTCACCTGTAGATGGAGCCTGGACACAAACATTTCTCAGCCGGTTTCAGTGTGATGTGTGTTATTGTTCAAACATGGCTGAACTACCCTATTTTAAAAAACATTCTACATGTCAACCCACAGTATTTTGAAAAAAGTGCAGATTTTTAATATATTTTGACATAAACGCTGTCATTTTTTCGCATCACATTCTGAACATTCACTCACCTTCTAGTCGATTACAGGTGTGATTCAGGTCTGGTAATTGCCCTGGGCCCAGGGGTCAAGTCCTGGGGAAAAAAGTGTGGGAACTCTCCCCCACCAAAAAAAAACCCACTCGTATGCATATATAAACGCGTGCACACACATACACATGCACTCAGACACTCACAGACGCACACACATACTCAGACACTCACACAGTGGTGTATTTTAATTTTGTGCTGCCCTAGGCATGACTATACCGGAGCACCCCCTAATCTAAATTTACCACCCCTTCCTGTCAAGGGCGCACCGCTTCCTGATTAAGAACCCACCCCTTCCTCTTTAGACTCCACCTTTTCCTGCTCCTTTTAAAGAAATACTATAGTGCCAGGAAAACAAAGCTGTTTTCCTGGCACTATAATTCCCTGTAGTGCCCCCCCTCCCTCATTCGACACTGATGGGGTTAAAATCCTATGGGTATTTAGCAGATGCTGGATGTCCTCATGCACAGGGGTGAGGACGTCCAGCATCAGTTAGGCGACTTTTGGTCACCTAACCACCCGAAAGTCCCTCTAGTGTCTGATAGACAGCCACTAGAGGTGGAGTTACCCCTCAAGGTAATTATTGCAGTTTCTGAGAAACCGCAATAATTACACTTGCAGGTTTAAGGGGACTGGGACACTGCACCCAGACCACTTCAATGAGCTGAAATTGTCTGGGTGCCTATAGTGTCCCTCTAAGCACACTCTCTGACAGACACCCACACTGGCAGATACACACTGACAGTAACACACACACTCAGTGACAAACACACAGACGTCACTGATTTGACACACACACACATTCACTGACACACACTCATTCATTGACAGAGAGACACACACAAACACACTGACAGACACACACTAATAGCCACACACACTAAATGACAAACAGACTCTCACTGATTTGACAGACACTTACAAACATACACTAACAGAAGCACATACACGCAAACATGTGCATACACTAACAGAAGCACATACACTCATACGCACACACATGCATACACTAACAGAAGCACATACACGCAAACATGCATACACTAACAGAAGCACATACACTCATATGCACACACACATGCATACACTAACAGAAGCACATACACGCAAACATGCATACACTAACAGAAGCACATACACTCACACACACGTACATATGATAACAGACGTAAATACACTCATACACACACACACACACACTGACACAAACACACACATACATACACCAACAGACATGAACTAACATACACACACATAGACTAACAGACATACACACACACAAACAGACATACACACACACACGCACACACTAACAGACATACACACATACACTAACAGACATACACACACACACTAACAGACATACACACACACACATACATACACATACACTAACAGACATACACACACACACATACACTAACAGACATACACACACATACATACACATACACTAACAGACATACACACATACATAGACTAACAGACATACACTAACAAACACACACATACACTAACAGACATACACATACACTAACAGACATACACACACATACATAGACTAACACACATACACATACACTAACAGACATACACATACACTAACAGACATACACACACACATACATACACATACACTAACAGACATACATACAGACATACATACACATACACTAACAGACATACACACACATACACTAACAGACATACACACAGACATACATACACATACACTAACAGACATACACACAGACATACATACACATACACTAACAGACATACATATATGCAAATTATTCAAATAAACATTGCCCACCCACCCAGCCTCCCTACCTTTCAGGAAAGCTGGCATGGATGGGTCCCTGGGGTCCAGTGGGGCTGCAGTGAGGCTGGCATGGGGGGGCCACCTGATTGCCCCCCTCCTCCCCCCCGGCGGGCGGCTCTCTCCCTGTCACACGCGGCGAGGGAGCTGTGTCCTCTCTGCTCCCTCTCGCCGCGCGCCGTTTTCGGATGCAGGGAGCCGTAATATGACGTCATATTCCGGCTCCCGGCATCAGCAGACAACCCACGCGGCGAGAGGGAGCAGAGAGGACACAGCTCCCTCGCCGCGTGTGACAGGGAGAGAGAGCCGCCCGCCGGGGGTGAGGAGGGGCCGGGGGGGCAATCAGGTGGCCCCCCCATGACAGGGGGAACAGAGGGCATTTGGGGGCGGCATTTTTTGCCGCCCCCTGAGTGCCTGCAGGGGGAACGGCGTTCCTGCTGTGAAAAAAGTGCAGGAACACCGTTCCCACGCGTTCCTGCAGGACTCGAGCCCTGCCTGGGCCTAATTATAAAACGTAAATGTACAACTTGTGCTTAGAAGATCACATGCCTGAGCTCTGTCTGCAGCTAGACTTTGCAAAAATTGATAAAACCATAACCATGCACATTTATAATCTGGAAATGTAAATATCAATATTCACAATCAGGCTGGGGTACTGAGAATTCCGCTGGGAAACCTATTATTATTATTATTATTGCCATTTATATAGCGCCAACAGATTCCATAGCACTTTACAATATTATGAGAGGGGATTTAACTATAAATAGGACAATTACAAGAAACCTTACAGGAACGATAGGTTGAAGAGGACCCTGCTCAATCGAGCTTACATTCTATAGGAGGTGGGGTGTAAAACACATTAGGACAGGAATTTGCAGTCAAATAAGGTGGGCTGCCCTTTAGGAGAGGGCAAGAGACAGGTATGTGAGGTAGAGGTTAGTCTTGGAGGCCATAAGCTTTCCTAAAGAGATGGGTTTTAAGGCACTTCTTAAAAGATGCAAGACTAGGGGAGAGTCTGATGGCGGTAGGCAGGCTATTCCATAGGAAGGGAGCCGCCCGCGAGAAGTCCTGCAAGCGTGAGTTGGCCGTACGGGTGCGGGCAACGGACAGGAGGTGGTCACGGGCAGAGCGGAGAGACCGAGAAGGGACATAACTATGGATCTGTGAGGAGATATAAGAGGGGCTAGAGTTGTTCAGTGCTTTATAGGTGTGAGTTAGTACCTTGAATTGACTCCTACAGCATACAGGAAGCCAATGTAAGGACTGGCAGAGGGGTGAGGTGTGAGAGAAACGACTAGAGAGGAAAATCAGTCTAGCAGCAGCGTTCATTATGGACTGTAGGGGTGCAGTACGGCTTTTGGGAAGACCAATCAGGAGAGGGTTACAATAATGCATGCGGGAAATTACTAGAGCATGGACAAGCTCCTTGGTAGTATCTGGTGCAAGAAAGGGGCGGATGCGGGCTTTGTTTTTAAACCTATGGGTCATTTAGCTCATAAAACCCATGCTGTCATTGTTCGATGGGCATAGACCAGAGAGAGGCCACACGTGTCCGATACAGATTTTTATGCACAGTACCAATGTATTTATTGCCAGGTTAGTGGGTATCTGAACCCCCCGTGGCCACACACTCTGAATATGGCAGTGAGTGCTTCAAGTTCAGACCATAAGATCATTGCAAAAATACAGTCAGGAGCTAATGGGAATGAAATCTTATTGCCCTCAGCCAAAATTGATGTGACTGCTGAACACTTACATTTTATTTTGTGTTTAGAATTCTTAAGTATAGGGGACGGGGCCCGAGCATGGAGCTGAGAGGATGCTAACCTGCACCAAGCATCAAATAAAACGGATTTTTACAACCCAAACGGCGACCAATCGAGACACAAAGGCCACCTAACAAGTGACACTGAGTGGAGCATAATGACACCACCCAAGCGACAGGATGAACGCCAGACACTCGACAAGTGTCAGAGGCCTACTCACATGGCGGGCGTGGGAGGCACGGTCGCTCTCCCGCCGCCAAGACTGGCTACCTCCACATGCACGGGCCCTTGTTACCCACTCCCTGGACCGGTGGAGGTTATCCCGGTCCACCTACCCACACAGAGCGCTCACCTCCGGGAAGCTCCAGGGCGCCGTTTGAATACCTAACTAACCTTAATCTACTAATGCCATAATGCTATGTTCATTGCTACACTGTTAGAATAGATGTGCCTAGCACCTAGCATGTTTTACTTAACACAATCTATGTCAGGAAAGTTCAGCTTGACGCACTACGACTTCACTCTGTTAAAACTCTGTTTTTTTTCAAAAAAAATGTGCAATGTCTTTCAATGCCTCACCAATGCTATAATATGTCTACATATTTGCTTGCACCAGCTATTGTGGCAGTGCAAATGTGTTTGTTCCCACTGTGCACAAATAAAATAAAGAATTAAAAAAAAATACAATTCTTAAGAATAATGTCACAATCGTATCTTTCTGCTGCATTGTGTGAGTGTTTAAGATTGTAGTCGAAGGGTACACTGGGATCCAATAGTCAAAGCGTTATTATTATTATTATTATTATTATTATTATTATTGCCATTTATATAGCGCCAACAGATTCTGTAGCGCTTTACAATATTACGAGAGGGGGGATTTAACTATAAATAGGACAATTACAAGAAAACTTACAGGAACAATCGGTTGAAGAGGACCCTGCTCAAACGAGCTTACAGTCTAGATGAGGTGGGGTGTAAAACATAATAGGACAGGATCATAAAACATTATTTGGCCAATATTGATTTAAGGGACACAAACAACCATAACAACAACATCCTGCTGTAGTGGTTATGGTTCCAGGAGTGCCCTGGGCCCCTCCCCTCTTTGTAAGTAGTCAACCTTTTTGGACTTTTTGACAACTTGCCTGGGGTTTGCATACAAGGAGCTACCATAATCTCCACTGTGCAAAAAAAGTCTTTCAGCCAGTTCTTAAAAGGTTGGGAAGCCCAATGGCCCTCCTAGCACCCTAACTACTACACTGGTTTGTTGTGCGTATGGTCCTTGGAGTGTTCCTTTAATTCTAAACTGTAAATTTTTGCCAGTATGTGTGTGTAAATGCTAGTTTCGTTTTTTACAGGAGATCCACGCTAGAGATTGCCACAAGGAAACTGAAAGAAATTTAATGCATCAGTTTCACTTTCTGTTCTGCAGGCAAACGGAGAAAGGTGAATAGACGACTGAGCAGGTAGATCTCAATTATAAAAAAACAGAAAATAAGACAAGAAATGGAAGGAACAGATTAAGATTCACTGGGGGAGGTAAAGGGGTGAGATGTGGTTATGGGAGAAAGATGGAGAAATGGCTTGGGGTGAGGTTCTGGAGAAGTTACATTGGAGAGAAGACACAGAATGTGTTTCAGACTGGGAGGGAGAGAGGATTAGGGGTACAGAGAGAGTAAGGCACATGGGGGGGGGGCAGGAGGGAGTGATAACTGATTGGGGATGGTTAAAAAGACAGGGTGTGGACCATTAGAGAGGAGAAGTGTAGTTCAGGGGAAGAAGAAGTGAGTCAGATGGAGATGGGGAGGTAGTGGAGCTGGGTGAGTGACAATAATGTGATATTTAAGTTTAAATTCCCAGAGCTTTGTAAAGAAACCTAGTTTACGGGTTAGTGGGGGGCTAATGTTTATATGAAGGTGGAATCACTGAGAAACAAGGCAAGCTGGAGTAGGTGGTCTTCAGGGAGATGGAGGTGAGGGGGTCATGGTGGAGATAAAGAGGAGCAGGGGGAGATAGAGAGGAAGAGGACTGGGGGATATGGAGAAAGCTCTGGGAGAGAGAGGGGTTCAGGGGAGGAGATGGTGAGAGGGACCTGAAGAGAATGGGGTTTATTGGAACTCAGAGAAGATTACTTCTGGGGAATGTAGAGGAAGTGGATGGGGGGTGGGGGGATTGGGAATTGGCGGAGGGTTAGGGAATACTGGGTGCTGGAGAGAATTCATTTTCTTGGAGTATAGAGCATTTTTAGAGATGTAGGGAGAGTGACCTTCAATAGTAAATAGGAGTCATGTCATTATGAAATTACATTTTCAACATTGCAAATGCTTTTTAAGTTGAGTATTTATTTTTATCAAATAAACTTTTTGTTTTGTAATGTTTATTTTACAGTTTAGAAAAAAAAGAAAAAGAAAAGCCAAGCGATAGGGAACAGTCCCTGACTAAGTCCACCTGACTTGTTGCTTTATTTAGGTTTGGACAACAAATTCTGGGGTGTCCGAGGTCCTCTGTCCCCTCTTGCAGATGTCTCACACAGGAACTCAACAACTGCGGCTGAAGGAATGGCTGGTGTTACAGATAAACAGCGGGAGATATCCTGGACTCCGATGGGAAAATGAGGACAAAACTCTATTCCGAATACCTTGGAAGCATGCGTCAAAACAGGACTACAAGGCACAGCAGGACGCTGCTTTGTTTAAGGTATCACTGACCTCTAAATTGCCTGGCAAAGTTGAAATGGTGTCAGTATCGACAGCCCCACTCTGTGCTACCTTGATTTGAAAATTTCAGTAGCCAGTTTATTTTTTTTCAATTTTTATTCTTTATTTTGTCTCAAGTAGGAGGCAAGACATTACATATGTAAGTCAACAACAAGCATAATATTTCGTAACTCATTAACAAATTGCATATTTGTTTCCATATACGCTCATTTGGTTATAGCATAAACAATTTATTATGGCACATTGGGCGGTATCTTTGCTAAGCAGTGCAATAATACAGGGATATTTTCAACGGGACTGCTTTATGATCATCCAGCCAACATATCGGCCCTGTAGTGGCGTGTAGGTGGGTATCTAGCTGTTGGTTTCTAATGAGGCATCCGTCATTGTGTCGCTTTGCTAATGCTCTTGTGTTGTGCTGGGCCTGCGACCTAAGGGTGATTTTTCTAAGCGGTATAAGAAAGTGTACAGAATAGAGAGACAGAGGGAAGTAATGAGGATAGCGGAGAAGGACAGGAGAGGGAGAGAGGAGGTGTGACTGATCGGCTTCGGGGATGGGTGGGCGGGCACTCAAGTCCTCTTTAGGCTTCAGAATAGTTTTTCCAGGGTTCCCATATTTTCGTGAAGGTTTTCAGGGTTCCTCTTACTAATGCAATGAGCTTATCCATTAGATAGTTATCTTTAAGTTTCAGTGTTACCTTTTCAATAGATGTTGTCCTGGGCTGGATCCAGACCTGGGCGAGGGCCCTCCTGGCTGCCAGAGTGATTTTATTTAGAAGGGACTGTTACCCTCGTGTCAGATCATCAAGTGGTTTAGATAATAGAAAGGTCCATGGGTTTGGATCTATTTGCTTCTGTAATACCTGGCAGGCAAGTCCTCCTATTTTCTTCCAGATAGACGCTACCTGTGGGCAGCTTCACCAAATGTGGGTATACGTTCCCCTATTTCCACATAATCTCCAATACAAGTCTGTTGGGACTTTCCGCATGTGGTAGAGTTTAACCGGGGCAGTGTACCATCTGAGCATTGTTTTGTAGGACTGCTCCTGCATGGTCACGCAGATAGAAGTCTTACCATTTGCCTCCCAGATCTCCTACCATTCAATACCCTCCAGGACCTTGACCAGGTCTGCCTCCCATTGGTCTGTAAAAGGTATTAGTCCCCATTCAGTTGTGCTGGAGCATAGATGTGTGTATATTAGTGTAATCAGGCCTTTGGGTTGTGTTTCAAATTCACACAATCGTTCGAAGAACGTGAGTTGTGTGAGAGCTGCCTTTTTGATGTGGGGTTTGCTGGGAAAGTGTCGAAGTTGCGTATATATCAAAAGAAGTCAGAGGGCGTACAAAGCAGAAAGCTTTGTAGTTCTGCATATGTGAGCATATTGTGGCGCCACTGTATATGTGATGGATCCTTTGTATTCCTGCATATTCTATGGCTTTAAACTCTCTGGGTCTCATTCCTGGGAGGAATGCTCTGTTCCGCAGTACTGTCATCATATGAGATGGGGTAGGCATTAATGCGTATTGGCAAGGAGTTGGTGATCGCTGGGCAGTCGGTGCGCAACATAGCCCTCTGCTCCCCAGTGGTCCATATATGAAATTGAGGGAGGTCCACTCCCATCATGAGGGATTTCAGGTCCACCCACCTGCGCTTGTCAGGAGGAGTGTGCCACATTACGACTTGAGCTAATTGTGCTGCCGTGTAATAAAAAATATAGGTGGGGCAGGTCCAGCCCTCCGGCTGATTAAAAGTTAAAAGAACATTGTCCGCATATCTGGATGGTTCAACGTTTTGGCCTCCCACCTTCACACCGTGTATGGCAGGGGTGGTTGTGGATTGCTTGAAGCAATGGTTCCAGTGACAGGACGAAGAGTAAGGGGGATAGGGTGCAACCTTGCTGCGTGCTGTTGCTTAACGGAAATGGTTTCACCTGTGCTCCTGTAATCTTTACCTGTGCCTTTACCTTTGTATATAGTGCCTTTGCCGTAGTTACAAAGGATTCGGTGAGGTCCAGGTGGGTGAGTAGTTTGAACATATATGGCCACTTTACTCTGTTGAAATCCTTTTCGGCATCCATCGACAGGACCAGGGATGGCTCTTTTGTAGTGGCGAGCCTCCAGATGAGATCTATATTTCTTCTTGTGTTCTTGTACAATTGGCGTCCAGGGACAAACCCCACCTGATCAGCGTTCACCAGTCTCCCCAGGTAAGGGTTTAATCTGTCTGCTAAAAGTTTGGCTATGATTTTGGCATCTTTGCCTGGTTTTGTTATTAAAATGATACTTGCCAGGGTCCTATCTGGGTTCGGAATGCCTCCCTTCATCAAGTCATTAAATAGCGCTAGTCATTAAATAGTGTTAAGTGCGTGGTCATAGCCAGTTTATTTTTTTTGGACTTCCATGTATGACCACATGAGGTGCTATTCTGCAGGTACCTTACACTCATGGACGTCACTATTGACCTTTAGCAAGTCTCAAGTAACAAAATGGGTAAGAATGAAAAGCTCGAACTCAGTTGTGCTTTCTCTGTTTCGTCCTTTGTGGAGCATAATATCAAAGGCCTCCTTGGTCCATGAATTCCACATACTGTACCTGATAATGAGAGCACCTTTTACCCTTTGTCTCATTATCACAGGCCTGGGCGTTATATAAGGGCAAGTATCGTGAAGGATCAGAAAAGGATGACCCTTCTGTCTGGAAGACGCGACTTCGTTGTGCCCTTAATAAGAGTCCAGACTTTCAGGAGGTGCAAGAGAACAGCCAAATGGAGTTGCCCGAACCTTACAAGCTGTATAGGATAGTATCCGAGACTCGGGAAAGGAGCGGTAAGTAAACCCATTAGATAGAAAGGGATATCAAAGGTTTTACCTAAGAGAGAGCTGGTGCTTTTGCTATATTTGGGCAGCCGTAACTTAACCTGTCATTTGTTTCAGAAAACGTATGTACAGAGATACACGAAGCAAGACACGAAGCAAGCTCCCCGAAGCAAGATTTGGAAATCCCTCCAACCCAGGATTCGATCCAGGTAAGGTATTCCTGCTGCTCCTGGGTAACACTCTGCCCATGCTTGTTAAACCTAATTGTTCTTACACTTTGCAGACTGGCGAACAGAGGAGTGAAAGCCAGATCGAGGTGCAGAGTCCCTACAAAATCCAGAGAATAATTGAAACGCTACACAATGCTCCAGGAAAAAGTGAGTAAGAGGAGCAATAATTAATCTCCACGTAATACATGCCCAGGATCTAGTTTCCCCAAACTTTATAAAATTACTGCTTAGTGACACAACACCAACTGTCAGTATTCACCCCGATTCACTATGCACACCAACAACTGTCAGTATTCACCCCGATTCACTATGCACACCAACAACTGGCAGTATTCACCCCGATTCACTATTCACTTCACCAACTGACATCATTCACCCAGATTGACCGTGCACACCAACAACTGACATCATTCCCCGATTCAGTATGCACACCACTGACCTAATTCATCCGATTCACATGCATATAGCCAGCTGACATAATTCCCCGATTCACTGTGCACACCACTAACTGACATCATTCCCGGCTTCACTATGCACATCACCAACTGACATCATTGCCCGATTCCCTATGCACACCACCAACTGACATAATTCACCCCGATTCACTGTGCACACCACCAACTGACATCATTCCCCGATTCAGTATGCACACCACCAACTGACATCATTCCACGGTTCACTACGCAAACCAGCAACTGACATCATTCACCCCGATTCACTGTGCATACCACCAACTGACAAAAATTCCCAGATTCACTATGCACACCACCAACTGACATCATTGCCCGATTCCCTATGCACACCACCAACTGACATAATTCACCCCGATTCACTGTGCACACCACCAACTGACATCATTCCCCGATTCAGTATGCACACCACCAACTGACATCATTCCACGGTTCACTACGCAAACCAGCAACTGACATCATTCACCCCGATTCACTGTGCATACCACCAACTGACAAAAATTCCCAGATTCACTATGCACACCACCAACTGACATCATTGCCCGATTCCCTATGCACACCACCAACTGACATAATTCACCCCGATTCACAGTGCACACCACCAACTGACATCATTCCCCGATTCAGTATGCACACCACCAACTGACATCATTCCACGGTTCACTACGCAAACCAGCAACTGACATCATTCACCCTGATTCACTGTGCATACCACCAACTGACAAAAATTCCCAGATTCAGTATGCACACCACCAACTGATATCATTCCCCGATTCACTATGCACACCACCAACTGACATTATTCCCAGATTCACTATGCACACCACCAACTGACATCATTCCTCGATTCACAATGCACACCACCAACTGACATCATTCCTCGATTCACTATGCACACCACCAACTGACATCATTCCCCGATTCACTATGCACACCACCAACTGACACCATTCACCCCGATTCCCTATGCACACCACCAACTGACATCATTCACCTCGATTCACTACGCACACCACCAACTGACATCATTCCTTGATTCACTATGCACACCACCAACTGACATCATTCCCCGAATCACAATGCACACCACCAACTGACATCATTGCCCGATTCCCTATGCACACCACCAACTGACATAATTCACCCCGATTCACTGTGCACACCACCAACTGACATCATTCCCCGATTCAGTATGCACACCACCAACTGACATCATTCCACGGTTCACTACGCAAACCAGCAACTGACATCATTCACCCCGATTCACTGTGCATACCACCAACTGACAAAATTCCCAGATTCAGTATGCACACCACCAACTGATATCATTCCCCGATTCACTATGCACACCACCAACTGACATTATTCCCAGATTCACTATGGACACCACCAACTAACATCATTCCTCGATTCACTATGCCCACCACCAACTGACATTATTCCTAGATTCACTATGCACACCACCAACTGACATCATTCCTCGATTCACAATGCACACCACCAACTGACATCATTCCTCGATTCACTATGCACACCACCAACTGACATCATTCCCCGATTCACTATGCACACCACCAACTGACACCATTCACCCCGATTCCCTATGCACACCACCAACTGACATCATTCACCTCGATTCACTACGCACACCACCAACTGACATCATTCCTTGATTCACTATGCACACCACCAACTGACATCATTCCCCGAATCACAATGCACACCACCAACTGACATCATTCCTCGATTCACTATGCACACCACCAACTGACATCATTCACCTCGATTCACTATGCACACCACCAACTGACATCATTCCCCAAATCACTATGCACACCACCAACTGACATCATTCCTCGATTCACTATGCACACCACCAACTGACATAATTCCCTGATTCACTATGCACACCACCAACTGGCATCATTCCTCGATTCACTATGCACACCACCAACTGACATCATTCACCTTGATTCACTATGCACACCACCAACTGACACCATTCACCCCGATTCCCTATGCACACCACCAACTGACATCATTCACCTTGATTCACTATGCACACCAACAACTGATGTCATTCCCCGATTCACTACGCACACCACCAACTGACATCATTCACCTCGATTCACTACCCAAACCACCAACTGACATCAGTTTACTTGTCTTAATTATGTATTTATTGTAATAATACAGCGCTCCACCAGTGGCAGTATAATAGTCGATTATCTCCTACCCCAATCCAGAATCATGGAAGTTGCGGTTCCCTGTGTAGACAGAGAGCTACATTCAAACTATCCCTCTGTTTTAATAGGTTCTTTCTGTCTTCTGCCTAGACCGTCCAAGTACTGTCCCATTCCTGTGGGCGACTCATCCCATGGACCACAAAGCAATAGACATCTCAGACCAAGACATTGCCACACTCTCCTCATCTACATCAGGTAGGTGTTCATCCTAAACATGGCTCTCCCAGAATATGCCATGCTGTCATTTTTATGTTCATGCCTTATGATGTCCTCCTTCATTAGATTTTGAATATCCTGGCCAAGTGAAGTAAGTTTTCTTGTATTTGTAGATAGTTTGTGGTTATTCTGTTTATGTATCTAGTATTAATTGCCAGGATTTCTAAATTAATTTCAGAGTAGGTGAAGCGAAAACATGGTTAATTTGGAGAATTTTTCAGTTTTTGTTCTTGTGGCCTAGAATGTGAAATTTACTATTAAATCCTGAGAGTTCACATTTTAATGAATTCCTCTCTGTGTTTTATTGCAGATTATTGGCTCCACATACGGCTGTATTATCAGGGCAAGTTAGTGACAGAGGTGACGACACAGACAGCAGAAGGATGCCGCATCGTCCCTTGGCCACAAACAGCTCGTGACTTTAGTCTTTTTCCTGCTGTCTCACTAGAGGAGATCCACCTTCCTTCTCTCAGACAGTTTCCTGGATTTCTGGACCCTAATGTCGGACGTGTCCTGGAGAGGCTCCTCCAGCATCTGGATAATGGAGTGCTGATGTGGGTAGCACCTGAGGGTGTGTTTGTAAAGAGACAGTGCCAGGCCCGTGTGTACTGGTCTGGTCCACTGGCCCCACATATTGACCGACCAAACAAGCTAGAACGAGAGAAGACATTGAAGGTCTTGGACATGAAGCGCTTTATGCACGGTAAGGGACACTCTCAATGGGGCACTTTGTGGAAAACAGGACAGGCAGATGCAGAACATCTACTAGACTGAAACAGACGGCAAAGAGAATTTGAGATTGAAAAAGAGCAGGTTTACTCACTAAAGTGAGAACGGTAGGACATTCAAAGTGAAATCCAAATTTAAAGACGAAATAATTAAACTGGAACACTTGTCTGAGTCTGCTATGCTTCCAATTCTGCTACTCTGACCTTAAATATGAAATTCACTTTGAATTCCTGACAATTCTCGATTTAGTGAATAATCCAGTGAGAGTAACAGTTTGAGAGCCTGGTGGACTAATCGAGAGAAGAAGGGAGCTAGATTGGTGTTCTGACAGAGAGAAGGCTTGCCAAATAGTGGCGTTGAACCGTTAACATACGGGGCAGAGTATCACGCTGCTTCTCTAACTCATGTCAATGGCAGGGTTAATTAGCAAACTTCGCTTTAGTCTGACAATAGCATAGTAGACTAGCTAATAATTAACCATTCAATACATTTAACTTACATTAACAGGAAGCCCATAGAGAGAGATTAAAGGGAAGAATAATCTATTTAGGAACTCAGACACAAAATGGAAAGATATAAGAATAAAAAGGTATAAACAATATACCAGCGAGTGGAGCGCTATAATAAATATTAATATAAATAATGAGGGGGTATACTCACCCCTCCAACATAGTGATACAATGTGTCCAAATGTACATACAAAGTAAAACAACAAGAAAAGAGAATATAGTGCAGACGGTTTACAAAAATAAAAAATGAATAATAGTAGCAATTGGTTGAAACCACTCACGTAGGTTGGAGCCTATAAGCTATTGGCTCCGTAAGTGACTCCTTTTTGCTCTTGAGGCAGCAACACACCCCTTTATCCCAAACGATGTTCTCCCGAAGATATGGAACAAGCAGAGAGAGAGAACCTCATAGGTGGTATTGTACAGATAGTGTATACAAAATAGTGAGATAGTAATGGTTATGCTCACCTTAGACAGAGCCTTGAATTCCTGGCTCTGAGGTTTGTTGGCAAGGTGCTAATTTATTGGGATAGCATTCCCCACATAGTGTTCCTGGAGGCTAGAAAGGACTAATATGAAAAAATAACGATTTATTGTAGAGATAAAAAATAATAAGAAAAACAATATTTAGACTTCTCAAAAGCACATAAGCTAAATGGTAGAAAGTCCAAGTATAAAAGTCCAAACTCCAACTAAATAGCTGGAGTTTGGACTTTTATACTTGGACTTTCTACCATTTAGCTTATATGCTTTTGAGAAGTCTAAATATTGTTTTTATTATTATTTTTTATCTCTACAATAAATCGTTATTTTTTTATATTAGTACATATAGTCCTTTCTAGCCTCCAGGAACACTATGTGGGGAATGCTATCCCAATAAATTAGCACCTTGCCAACAAACCTCAGAGCCAGGAATTCAAGGCTCTGTCTAAGGTGAGCATAACCATTACTATCTCACTATTTTGTATACACTATCTGTACAATACCACCTATGAGGTTCTCTCTCTCTGCTTGTTCCATATCTTCGGGAGAACATCGTTTGGGATAAAGGGGTGTGTTGCTGCCTCAAGAGCAAAAAGGAGTCACTTACGGAGCCAATAGCTTATAGGCTCCAACCCACGTGAGTGGTTTCAACCAATTGCTACTATTATTCATTTTTTTATTTTTGTAAACCATCTGCACTATATTCTCTCTTTTTGTTGTTTTACTCTGTATGTACATTTGGACACATTGTATCACTATGTTGGAGGGGTGAGTATACCCCCTCATTATTTATATTAATATTCATTATAGCGCTCCACTCGCTGGTATATTGTTTATACCTTTTTATTCTTATATTTTGCACTTTATTGTGGATTAAGGTATTCCACTTTTTGTGTTGAGCTGCTTTTATTCAGGCACTTTAGTATATCACTCACTATCTCAGTAAGGGATAGTTATTGTTTTCTCTGTGTGTTTCATACAAAATGGAAAGAGATTGGGGTATCAATGGAAACGAGACTGTTTAAGGACTGTTCGTAAAGGAGAAAGTGAATCAATAGGAACTCGTAGATAAAATGGATAGGAAAGGGGGAAAGAATTGAGGCCTGGTAGAGAGGATGAGAGAACGCAGAGCAGATATAAAAAAAAAAAAAGAATTTAAAGTTTGAAAGAGAGAGAGAGAAAGAGGAGATTGGACCCATGGGTGACCTCTGGAGATGATGTTAGGATAAGTGACTTTTTAATTGTTAAATATTAGATTATAATCCAGGGTTAATAATGGAAGCTGTTAGATTCATTATTGGTTACAGAGGGGATTAATGAAGATTGTTTGGATGTTCTGGTGAAGTTGTGCTGGTGGATGGTTAATGTAACCTATAGACCGTATTGTCTGCCCACCTTTTTACCTCCCAAACGCAATCTTCTTTCAGAACTGTATATGTATGTGGCACATGATGGTCCCGAACCTCAATATCAGATTCAGCTCTGCTTTGGAGAAGAGTATCCAGATGTACAAAATCCAAACTCTAAAAAGCTTATAACCGCTCATGTGAGTACAATATCCTATCATTGGTACAATAAAAGGAGCTCTGTAGCTTTTAGTCCCTTGAGACCAGTGTGCTGCATGACAGGGTTATCTACTAAACTGAGAATTCAACGTGATTTCCGTATTTTATGCCAAAGCAGGGTAAGCATAATTGACATAGGGAATTTTCCGCTACAATTACCTTATATGTAAAATTCCATTTCAATTCTCACTGTAGTAAATAGCCCTGTGAGATACCAATTTCTAGATTCCCTAGGCCCAGTAACCAAGGGGTGCTAAACCTGTACTCCAGTGCTGGATTTTTACCAATAATTCAATAATTACAGCAATACTCAACACTTTCCAGTATTTCCCATAATGTCGCCAATTATTGAATAGAGCAATCAGTGAAATATATCAGCAATGAGATTAACCTTTAACCTAAAACCCTGTTTTTTTCGGGGATCTTCTTTAATCATGATAATCAGGGCAGTTTTCCAATAAGGCATTTTGTCGGAGAGATTGACTAAATGTTAATTCTGTCTGTTTTCACAATCCCTGTAGGTGGAGCCCGTGTTTGCCCGGGAACAGCTCCTGAACATTCAAAAGAAAGTTTCAAAAAGTTCCTGACCACTTCCCGTTAGTCATGATGTTACTTCCTTCCCACCACAAAACATGCTCTTATAAATACTGTATCAAAATTGTTCACTAAACTGTGCGTTGTCAGAAATTCAGAGTGAACTCAAAGTGAATTTTAAGTTTTGCCTAGCCAAATCGGAAAATTACCCAAATCAGCTATGTTTTTAGTTGCGTTGTTTTGGTCTATAATGTATATTTCACTATGAGTTCACTTCAAATCTCTGTCAGTGCTCACTTTACTGAATAACCCGCTCTACACAGGGCAGGGCAGGATGTGTGTGTATATATATATCTATATTCATTAAAAGGGGAATTTTTCAAATTGAAGTGTCTGTGTCTCTGTAACTCAGGTGACAAAATGAATATTTGTTCTTTTCTTCTCCCTTTCTCATTGAATCTTTTTTTTTGTTTTGTTTTTTAAAGACAAAAAAAATGAAAGACGCAAAGCACTACCTCAAAAACTTTATTAAAATACAGTCTACATGACATCAATATTACAGAGCCCCATGAGCCAGCTGATTCGTTATAAATCCCACTTATTCCCCATACAGCTGTACTTTGTAAATAGAGACAGGGTTCTAGGCCTGCCTGACTATGTCCCTTACCCCAAAATCCCAAAATGAGGTCAAATATGAGAATATGGCTATAATGGTTGTGTTCCTTTTAAACTGGTTAGACACACTTGCAAATCCCGGCACCCGTCTTCATTCGCTCAGCGGCGTCAACAACCCAGAGTTACTTCGTTTCAGAAACCGGTTTGCTGCAGTTACGGCAAAAACGTTTTTCTGATGGGGGAAAAAAAAAAGTATAATTTTCATTTATTTGTAAATTCAGGAAGAAAAAAAAAAAACAATAATGAGGGCGAAGGAATATTGGACTTTTTGTGGGTAAAACGTGTACGCTTGATGAAGAACTCACCTTCCAGCGCCGTCGCATCATATACTTGCGCAGTTCGATCTGTGATTTCAAAAGGCGGTTGCAGAGCTTCGCCTTTCGTGCAAGGTCGTTGAGCCAGGGATGTTTGAGACACTGTCCAGCACTCATTCGTCCACTGGCAGAAGAAACAAAATATTAAGGCCTGGGTACACAATTAAAGAACGCAAGGTACCAGTATTTTCAATTACCCAGCCATAAACTAGCGAACTCAGTTCAGCAACATACAAGGGCGAGGATAAGTTCAGATCACCTCCTAATTAGAGGAACCACATCAATTTAATATTTTTGGACACGCATTTCAAGTGATTTACTATTTTTGGGAAAACCTGTGGATCTGGAACTTTTTTTTAATTTTAGATGGTGAAATTTAATCTATGAGAAAGTGGTGTGTCAAGTTATCTTCATTTCCCATTCAGAGTAATCTCTAATTCTATATTTGTGTTACTCAGTCCTGGAGAGATAACATGCAGCCCTTTTATTAAAGCACTTGTTTTAAGGAGGTATCAAACCTTTTCTCCCTAATCAGCAGGTTCGATATAAAGTCTTTGGCCTCATCTGATACTGATTCGAAAGATTCCTCGTCGAAATCTACTTCGCTGCTTAGCACGTTATTCAGAGTTTCTGTTTCATTGTCGCCGAGGTAGGGAGACAGACCACTGACCCTGTAAGAGAGACACTATCAGCACTGAGGAAAAAAAGAGACAGCTGTAAAACTCTCACTGTCTCAATCATGGCTGGCACACTCAACCGCCTGCGGGCTACATTTCAAGAGTAATTTTTACACTCCATATATAGGGGGTTTAATAACGTTCAAGTGAGTGCAAAAATGACAGAACTGGGATACAAAGTCACCATCATCACATACAGGTAATATAAGATACCCACAGTATCACACACTTATACCACAGCATCAAATACTCAGCTCATAATATATACCTATAGCATGAAATACAGCTAATAAAACAGATCTATAACATCTAATACAGCTAATAAAATATACCTACAGCAACAAATACTCGCAAAGAATAAAACATACTCATAGACCAAACACTAAGCTCATAAAATATACTTATAGAATGCAATACTCACAGGTACTAAAAGAAAAGAACTTTAGCATCAAATACACACAACTAATAAAACATAACTATAACATCAAATACTCACAGTTAATAATACAACCACATTTAAATAACCCTAATAAAACACAACCAAATAGTAACAAATACTCACACCTAGTATAACATACCCTCAGCATTACATGCTTACATCTAATAAAATATTCTCACAGTAACATCCACTCACACCTAATTTAAAAACACCCACAACGTCAAACAGCAATTCTTATAACGAGACAAGGCAGCCAATCAGCATGAGGGATCACCTTTCAAGTGAAGTGAAGTCCGATATTAGATAACAATGAATATCGGTGCCATGTGCAATGAGGGTTCACCTTTGCTTCATACACAATACCAGCTCACACACGCAGTTACCCACCCCTCCACCCCCATGCAGAATTAAGTGCTGTATTACATCATGTATGAGATGACACCAACACTCCACATGTCCGTCGGAAAAGACACAAAGTCAAAATTGACAACTTCAGGGGCCAGAAATTCCGCAGTTCCAAAGGAGACCTTCAGCTTCTTCTGCGGTTTATATCTGTTGGACGGACAGACAAACAGACGGTTATGTATCGGTAGTGAACTACTCTAAGAGTCCTCTGTAAAATTATTAATTTCAAGTGAATTTCACATTTTTGGTCAAAATAGCCAATTTGGAAAAATACTTCAAGTCAGCTATGTTTTCAGACATTCGGAATGACAAGTATCACTGAGTCATATGGCTGGGGATTTGCGACAATACATACATTTTTTATTTATATCATTCATTTTAAAATGCCAAATATTAATTGATTTAGAAATATAGTATCGATTTAATGCTAAGAAATGCAATCACCATTTATCCATAGAAAAGTGCAAAATTAAGGTTTCTATTCTTTGCGTGCTTCTGTCTGTTATCCAGAGATATGATGTAGTTATTATTATTGGTATTTATATAGCGCCAACTAATTCTGCAGTGCTTTACAATATTATGAAAGGGGAGAGAATTTACAATAAATTAGACAATAACACAATGACACAGAAACAATAGGTAGATGAGAGCTCTATTTAAACGAGCTAACAGTCTAGAGGAGGTGGGGTACGAATACACAACAGGGCAGCAAGGTTGACAGCCACCAAACAAGGTGTCACTTTCATGGTATGACTTTCTAATCATCCAATCAACGTGAAATGCTGCAGGCAGGGCTCTCAGAACCAGTAGTATTGCTCTTCGGACGCCCTTTCCTATAAATGTTTTCTGATCCCCTAAAGTCAAAATCTCACCAGGCCTGAGGACCTGAGGAGACTGCTAAGGGGATTCTAGGTGATTCAAGTGTACGGGTTCTGAGGAGAGAGATAGGAAAGAGGATTTGGGGGGAAGTATGACTAAATGTTCAGCAGACAATTTAAAAAACAATTCAGAACTATAAATAGTATATGCTTAAGGATCTGAGGAGACAGATAGCAAAGGGGATTCTGGGGGATGTAGGAGTAAGGGTTCTGGGGAGACAGCTAGTAGAAGATCAGGATCTGCTAACTCTATCTATTGCTAACACATGTCCACAAGATCCTCCTATCTTATCAGTCTCCTCGGAATCCCTGAGTAATCTCCCCTCTGCTCAGATCCCGTTATTAACAAATACCCCCAAAATCTCTTGTTAATCCATCTCATCAGCACCCTTTACTAATCCCCTCCTCTCCTTTTCCCTTACATTATCTCCCTACATTCTCTCAATTAAGCACCATCCACCTGGACTGGAGGGGTTATTACGGTCCTCCCTGGAGGAGTCTTATACTCACCCCTCTTGGGAACCTGTTTCTGCTGACAGTACCTGCATATCAGTGGATAGACAACATGGCTTCCGACCCCATGTCAAAACACTCACAGTCAAGGAACATGCTGAGTTCTCAAGCGGCGGCTTTGAACCTGAAGCCCATGGAACAGCGCAGTCAGGGGAGTGGGCCTTGACAGAGCCAGGAGTAGGCAGGGGAGTAACCAGTTAAAGGGGCGTGGTTATTGGTAAATGGGGGCTGGATAATAGGAGTATATTAAGCGGCCATTTTATGAGTAAGGGACATTTTAACTAAACTGACACTTACCTGGTAATTGTCCCTCCCACCCTCCCTGTTGTTTTGTAATTCCCGTTTGGTCACAGCGGCGGGATAGGGCTTGGGTAATTGGAAGGTAGGAGGAGTATAAATTGGTTAGGCTGGATTAGATTGGAGTGTGAAATGGTTTGTGGGTTCGAGCTCATCGGTGGCTCCGAACCAGGTGGTGTAGGGGGGTCTCGGTACACCCCTACAGTTAAAAAAGTTATGGATATGGGGCCTCTTTGGTAGGCCATGTGTTATGTGTTATTTGTTATTTATAATGTTATTTATTGTTATTGGGCGGGGTCATTGCCGGGGGTAATTTATGTACGGTGGGGGGTGGAGGTAAATTTACATTTGTGGCAATGACCCCAATTTGTTACCTTGTTTAGAATAATAAATAAAGCTGTGGACTTTTTATTCCAACAGAAATACGGTGTCTGTAAGTTATTGGGGGGTTGGGGTACACAGCGCACCTGCCGAATAATCGACTGTGCGCATGTCATGGTCTTTGAGGCTGTATGCACCAGGTTCTGGGCAACATTAATGCAGTGGGATGGGAGGAGAAGCTGTCACCAATTCTCTGCAGAGCATCGCAGTTAAGTGAATAGGACTCCAGTAACACGGGTCTTCCCAACTTCCCAATGCTTACCTGGTCCGCTAACCAGTTAGAATATGAAGTTAATTGCGGGCCTTTTGTCTGATGGTCCCTGGCAATACCGAGGGACTCTGTTAGCTCCCCGGCGATGGCATTCCACGGGAAATCCTCTTTGCATCGCAATTACCTCCACAATTCCCACCAAAGACAGAAAGCAGCCCATTGCAGCTCTGATTGCCAACACTGCTCCTTACTATTTCCTTCCCTCTGGTGCGTGGGGGCTGTTTCAGGTTGCGGGAGAGACTGGGCTGATCGACATGGTGAAGTTGCCCGTTTAGTAGCCTGGGGGTGGCTGTTGGATTTTGCCTCAAGTTTGTGCCGCCAGACCGGGCATCTCGACTGGTGCATGGGCTAACTAACTTAGCTTATTCAATGAGCCTACCTTGTTCCTAAAATAATATATATAATATATTTTTCTTTGGTTTCTTAGCATACTTACGCTGTTTACTATGTTTCCTATGTCCTATGACCAGTCCATATACATTGCCATTTTGTTCTGCACTGTTCACGTTTGCATGTTTTATATTTGCTTATAATACTTTCTTTTTTTCATGGTTGATCTACGGTGCTAAACCCACTTTGTATGCTGAGCTGATTGAGCTTGTCTATACGTTATCTCCTACTTAAATAGAAAACCCTTGTTCTGGTCATAATTTATATTACTGCAGTATACTCTATGTCGCAGGGGTTCCCACCCCAGTCCACAACTACCCCCTACCAGTCCAGGATTTAGGGATTACCATGTTGTGTCTAATGTGCTTTTTTTTTCTTTTCTAAAACCACCATACACACAGTTGGGAAATCCCTAAATCCTGGACTGTTAGGAGGTACTCGAGGACTGGGTTGGGAACCACTGCTCTATGATAATCATTTGGCCTTGTACTTTTGCTTACTATGCTGATACTCTGCACTGGAACAAGTCCTAAATAAATAAAATATAAAAAAAAGGGAAAAACAAATAAATATATTATTACAGATTACTAAAAGCCTCCCTCATTGGCAGGTGTCATGGAAAACATCAGAGCAGCACCCACCGTAGGGGACGTACATAACCGAGAGGCTCTCGGTTTCTTAACGGTTTACTGTATTTACTGTACTTATTATCCACTAGACTGCTTTCTATGTTTTATGTACAAGTCATGTTTTATATTGTCTACTGTATGTTTCTGGACCATAACTGATTAAACCTTGAAAATAAAGGAAAAAGGAAAAAAACAATAATATATTATTACATTACCTAACGTTTTAGTTTTAGTATGGTGTTCTAATGGCTAACAACGGCACTGTCGGGATCCTATCCTGAAAACCAACATTTTGTTTCTTTTTTTGCTTCTTCATTTCAACAATTCCAGTTTTTCACTACTAGTGGCCTTCCTACCTAGCCACTAACATATCCAAAGTTTCTCTAGCCTGCATAGCGTGATCATCTAAATATGACAAGAGGCCACATCCTGCTCCACAAATTACCTTTACATTGATTGAAGTTATGCTCTGATCCTGACAAGACTTCAAATCCTGGATCCTACTGTGAAAATCTAATATACTCTGAATACTACTGAACCAACCAGATTCATCATGTCAACCCGTTACCTTCGGAACCCGCTTAATATCCATATGCTTGGAGAAAACCTGATCTTCGATTCCCACCTGCTTTATCCAATACTGGACTTTGATTTCCTATTGCTTTGTTTCTACACTTACCGAAAGTTACTTAACCAACCTGGATATTCCAAACATTCCTGATATTCACAACAATCCTGAAGGACCCTGTTATATTTATCCAAAACAGTCTGTACAACCTCCAAAGGGGCTGATCAATTAAACGTCCAACTTACCTGTATTATGTAATCCTTTATATTTCGGTTTAGTTCTGTCTAGTTGTATTTTATTCCTGTAATTTTGTTTATAGGTTTTCCTTTTCTTTATATTCCTGTATTATCACTTCTAAGTTATCCTGTTACCGAATAACCTGCCTGGGGCATATTGCCTAAACCTTCTATTTCTGCAATCTTTCATTATACTTACCTCGAATTTCATTTATAGGCTTTCCTACTGCCTATATTTCACTTATAGGTTCTGCTTCTATCTATTTCCTAATAACCTGTCTGGGGCTTATTGCCTAAATGTTTATTTTATAATCCTCAATATACTTATCTGAAATTTAGTTCATAGGTTCTACTTTCTCCCTTTGTCTTAATTATTTCCCTTTCCTTTAAGTCCTGCTACTCTTATCGTTTTCAATACAAAGCAGGTCTAAGATTCCAAATAAAGAACCTAAAGTTAACCCCAGTTTAAGTCTCATATCTGACCTGATCAGAAGTATGACAGGCACATGGCCCCACCTGTTCTCAGTCCATACTTGTATAGAACTTTGAACATACTGTAAGTATTCTCGTAGACAGAACTGTGTGCCAAGACGATCAGCAACTGCAGACAGATTTAGCTGACAGACATGATTTGTGTTAGTGTTATAGGTGACAAAGCTGCTATCTTGTGAGCAAAGTATTGTTTCTCCAATTAGTAAAGTGTGCAACATCTCCATTTTAATTAGTAATGCTTATTTCTAAAGCACATGTTACGGGTATATTTTAACCAATACAGCCAGAGTGTGCATTTCCATACATGTCCGTAATTAAAAGCATGATTTGGCATCTAAACTCCCAGGTGTTTATATGTCGATATATTTTTTATTATTTTATAACTTTTTACTTTATTGAAAACAAACCCAGATTCCTGGCGTTAAAATGACATATAAATTAAAATTATACACAAACATATCTGTAAATCTTTCTGGATACGGTCTCTCTCTTTTAATTTTATTTTTTTTATACATATTTTTTTTTTTTCCTGACTTGTTCAAGCACCGAGTATAGCACAATAACCAAGATTGCATGACAAACAGAAATCTTATATTACAAAACAATAGTATATGGCAGAAGACAATGTCCTCTGATGTGATAGATTATGCCCAATCTATGGACCTACCACTGTCCAGTGGAAAGATGCTCAAAGGCCCTGGAGATCTGGTTTCCTAGAGAAGTAATGACCATGATGCGTAGGTCACGTGGTACTGGCTCCAGTAACCAACCATCGGAGCTGGTTGATATGATTGGGGTGTCCTGAGAATGTTTATCCACTGCCCTCTCTGCTTGGTATCGGGCACATAGCGAAAGTCACAAATGCCATTGGGTTCCTCAGTATCCCATAACAAAGGTGGATTGCCTGGGGATCACCGCTGGGTAATTCACAGCTTATCTGGCACTTGGGTAGGGTCACTTGGGAGAGTCGTCTCACCCATGCTTTGGTATCCGAGTGATGCTGTAGGCCCTAGATGTTTGTGTGATATCTTCCAGAGAAATCCCATAAAGATGTGGTCGAGCCTGCTTAGAAATGCCATGGGTAAAGCACCGGCCCACAGATGTCGCCATGTTAAGCGCAGCAATAAGCGCCCGTCAGACTGCAAGGTAGGTCTACTGGCTGGTCACAGATGTAGTTGGGCTTCTGAGATCGGGACAACACCCACCGGTCCAAAAATGGGAAATCAGGGCCTATATCTTGGCAAAGCAAGTTCCCAGGAGAGTGACTGCCTCTCCCATGCAATCTCGCCAATTAGGCCATTAAAATTGGGAAGTCAAAACAGCAACGTGCCATTTTTATGGTGTCTATGAAATGACCAGCTTGTGCCCACTGAGAGATTTTTGCAAATACTCTTGTAAATAGCTGTGATAGCTGTGGTACCATGCTTCCACCCTGTATGGCAGCCAAACCCCCCTACAGGCTTTCACTCTGACGTTAATCAGGTACTAGAATCAAAATTACTACTACAGCGAGTGGTTCTGTTGCCAATAGTCTCTGGGCACAGTGATTGGCTGAGAATGCTGAGGACAGGTTAACTCAGCCTATCACGGCTGTCCAGGTAGAATTAAATTGACAGGAATGAGAGTGTCGCTATAGGGGGACAATTGCTGAGCGAGAGGAGGGGGAACTCAGTCTCCCTCTTTCTAATGTATTAAAGAATTGCCGCAATAATGCTCTGATACCCGCACCTGCGCCGGTTGGAAGACGCTGTCTGCGCCTCTGGGGATGCAGACAAGCATGTTCTCCCCACTGACCAGACATAAGGACTTTCCCCTCCCTGGCTAAAGGTAAGGTTCAGGGAGGGGGGAAAATATTATTTTAAATGTTTTATTTTAAATGTATTAAATTATCCCCTCACTACTGCCCCATACACCATCATAGCTTCTACCTCTAATGTCTGCTCCTATCCCCCACAACAGCCCTTACCCCATTTTATTATTAGTGCCCCCCCGTTTTGGCTGTGTTAACTTTCCCCCCCCTCCCCGTGTACTGTTCATAGAGTCGCCACTGGACAAGGATAATTTGTGTAAGTGTTAATACTGCGTTATCAGTGCGGCTGAGGAGGAAGCCGTCTCTGAATGCTGTGGAAATCCCCATTTGTTGACCGTGGGCAGACTGCCAAGTGACGCAAGGTGCACACCTCCCAGCATTACGGACAAAGAGGGACAATGTCATTTCAGGGGTGTGGTCAGGGGCGGGGCCATTCTGAGACATTTTAGGTGGTTTACCAATACCAAATTATAGAATGCAAATGTAATTTATAACAAGAACAATGTATCTTATTCACACAGACTGATTTCTAAACACATTTATTGTAGTTTAAATACTCATTACTGGGAGTATTATTGCTGTGGAGCTCTGTAATACACTCAGACACATTACTGGGAGTATTATTTCTGTGGAGCTCTGTTATACACTCAGACACATTACTGGGAGTATTATTGCTGGGGAGCTCTGTTATACACTCAGACACATTACTGGGAGTATTATTGCTGTGGGGCTCTGTTATACACTCAGACACATTACTGGGAGTATAATTACTGTGGGGCTCTGTTATACACTCAGACACATTACTGGGAGTATTATTGCTGTGGAGCTCTGTTATACACTCAGACACATTACTGGGAGTATTATTGCTGTGAAGCTCTGTTATACACTCAGACACATTACTGGGAGTATTATTGCTGTGGAGCTCTGTTATACACTCAGACACCTTACTGGGAGTATTATTGCAGTGGAGCTCTGTTATACGCTCAGACACATTACTGGGAGCATTATTGCTGTGGGGCTCTGTTATACACTCAGACACATTACTGGGAGTATTATTGCTGTGGAGCTCTGTTATACGCTCAGACACATTACTGGGAGCATTATTGCTGTGGGGCTCTGTTATACACTCAGACACATTACTGGGAGTATTATTGCTGTGGAGCTCTGTTATACACTCAGACACCTTACTGGGAGTATTATTGCAGTGGAGCTCTGTTATACGCTCAGACACATTACTGGGAATATTAATGCTACGGAGCTCTGTTATACACTCAGACACATTACTGGGAGTATTATTACTGTGGGGCTCTGTTATACACTCAGACACATTACTGGGAGTATTATTGCTGTGGAGCTCTGTTATACACTCAGACACATTACTGGGAGTATTATTGCTGTGGAGCTCTGTTATACACTCAGACACATTACTGGGAATATTAATGCTACGGAGCTCTGTTATACACTCAGACACATTACTGGGAGTATTATTGCTGTGGAGCTCTGTTATACACTCAGACACCTTACTGGGAGTATTATTGCAGTGGAGCTCTGTTATACGCTCAGACACATTACTGGGAATATTAATGCTACGGAGCTCTGTTATACACTCAGAGACATTACTGGGAGTATTATTGCTGTGGAGCTCTGTTATACACTTAGATACGTTACTGGAAGTATTATTGCTGTGGAGCTCTGTTATACACTCAGACATTACTGGGAGTATTATTACTGTGGAGCTCTGTTATACGCTCAGACACATTACTGGGAGTATTATTGCTGTGGAGCTCTGTTATACGCTCAGACACATTACTGGGAGTATTATTGCTGTGGAGCTCTGTGATACACTCAGACACACCAACAATATGGAGCTCCTAGAAAAGAGAAACATTAGAATATAAAAGAGGGTCTTAAATAGGGACTGTCTCTGCTAAACAGGGTCACTAGGGAGGTATGAAGGTAACGTAACCACTACACTGAGCTACTAATAATAGACTGAGCTGTATGTGTTTATATGTAATGTCCTTTTAAATTCAAAGTAAGAAGAGGGAGGAATATTTTGTCTGTTACTTTGAACCATTACAATACAAGGTAAATTATTATAATACATGAATTCTAACCATTTAAAGGAACAGCAGAGATCAAATATAAATTACTGTTTTATGAAGTAGCAAAGAAACAGGTATAAAGTGATTTTGGTTAAAAAAAAAACGATCTTAAAAGATGCAAAACAGACAAAAACAAAGACAACAAAATGAAAACTGTATTGACTTGTATTCACGTCACACCATTCGGCCACGTTTGTGGCCACAGCCACGGGCTCAGTTTTAACATCACACGCAATAGAGATACATGATACGCAGACAGACACACAAATGGGTAAGTCAAACCTTCTTGCCAGGCCAAAGTCAATGATTTTCACCATGTGACTGCTTTTTGAGACGCAAACAATGTTTTCAGGCTGGGGAAAGGCAACGACAAAAAATAAAATAAAAATACAATTATGAACTTGTTAGGGTCTCATATCAGGTTAATTATTGCTAAAGTCTGATTATCTATCACGATGTAATCAAATATATATTGGTGTAAGCATATTATGATTATGCAATTATTGAAACATAACAAAATACATATATATTTCATTTCTATATAATATACAAAGTGTAGTATCCAAGTTAGCTATAGGTTCCATTATATGTGGTTACCATTATTATCTAATATATATCTTATCAATAAATAGTTTCTCTCTCTAACTCTGTCAAGATTTAACACAAATAAACATTGATTTGGAAATCAGTATATAATAAAGACATTATGGAACTTTAAAGAGACATAATAATTCTGGGTAAGACGTGTCACAAGGGAGCATTGTATATAACTCAATATAAATGGGTTTATTCAATAAGCACTGAGCTGCGGTGCTTTGAAAATCAAATTGCCAACAAAAGGATTAAATAGCTCGATTAGAACCAGAATGGACTTGGGAAGTTATTCCAACTTCGCAATTACATCAATTGCGTGTACAATTCACCACAAGTCACTGTTTATTAATAAACGGAGGCCTATCAGATCCGCCATTTTCTGTTAGACACATATTATTTGCAAATTATAATGGGCAATATGTTAAGTGTTGAGAGTCCAGGAAAACATGGTGGAAGCAGCCATTTTCGCCTGTTGTATAAATTCGAATGGTGTAATGATATCTATTAGGGTTATTCGCTAAAAATTGGAATTGTGATGAATGGGATATTTAAATCCCAAAATAGTTGAACTGAAGAATTTCCCAACCTGGTTCATTTTTGGCCCGAAAAAATTTGCTAATCTCAGCCATTCACGGTTTAGTAAATAAATATAACTCTAGTTAACAGATAATGGATATTTTGACATGGTTTGACTGGACTCTCTACCGCCATACACATAAATCTATTGTACGACCTCCCCCCCCCCCCACCTGACTGATATGATGATAATCGTGGCTTGGGTGTAATTTAATAACTATGACTACTGTGTGTCCCTGTTAGAATTCAGGTAGAGAAGGCCACGTCCAAGCAGATTTTGCGCTGGGTCGCTGCTGCAGGGCACTGACTGGGAGAATGTAAAAGGTTACAGGTCAGGACTAAGCTGTAGGCCGGGGTGGGGGGGGGGGGGGGTGAGGGGGATATCTATCCATTTCACTGTTTGCCTCGGTCTAATCCGTGAGGCTTTTAATCTTGTCTTTCATTTGCTATATTTAAACCCTGTACTGTTTTACACTGAGAAAGCACTCTCTTTATGCGGCCACTCCAGGATGAAGGGCCAGATACAACACGAGAGAGAGCCAATTCCTGTTACAGAGAATGGGGCTTATCCATTAAACCAGGAATTGGACGGAGAGAACCCACAAGGGAATTAAACATATGAAGCCACACTGGCCAAAACGGAAACAGGGCCAAGTAAGAGGATTATCTGCCAACAGGCTACCTTGATGTAAAGTTCCCTTGTCAATTACTCACAAATCCGAAATGAGTGAATCTACCCCAATTCAGGATAATTCTCTAAACTAGGTATTGGATTGACAAGGAAATGACACATTTAGGGAAAAATAGCCAAATTCAGTCTGTGGGAATGTTTGCAGATAAAGCATTTGGATTGGTTTTCTAACAGCATTGTTTTGAGGTTTTTAAAGTGAATATATCCATTTAGAGTATTTTGGTCTGAAATTTGCAATTGACTTTAAATTCCAAACAATTAGCTCTTCTTATTGAATAACCCCGGACAATGTTTGCAATAGCTGCCCAGACAGCAAAGCATCTGCTGAGTCCCCTATCCCACAGCTGCAGGGGCCTGTGGCTACATCTGCAGATCCCTCTACTCGGCCCTGCGCTGCTTACTGTGCAGGCTGCACCTCTTCCTGGGAGCCCCCCAACTGATTCTGCTATTCATAGTAACTCCCACACAGTCACCCTGTCACACTCACCAAACACACACTCACCCTGACAGACTCACCCTTTCACAGTGACCCTGTCACACTCACCTACCGCACACTTACTCTGCCACACTCACTCTGACACACTCATTCTGTCACACTACATATGTCACAGTCACACAGTCACTCTCACAAACACACAGCCATCCTCAGACAAAGGCACCCCCACAGACAGTAACGCTCGGTACACACACAGTCACCCTCAATCATAGGCACCCCCAACAGACAATACCCATCATACACACACAGTCACCCTCATACATAGGCACCCCCCACACAGGGCCAGATTAACATAGGGGCTGACGGAGCTGCAGCTCCAGGCCCAGGCCCAGGCCCATGGAATAGGCCCATTTAAAAAAAAATTTAAAAAATTTTTCACACTACACTGAGTGGTATTTTAAAGCACAGCCGGTATTTGAGGCTGCCTGGCCGTGATGGTTTTGCAGTAATACCGGTGTTCTATCAAAAAACCCTACCCCGTGAAAATTCCCTACCCTCGTCACTTCCGGTGACGCGGCCGCACCGGAAGTGACCCTCATCCAATGGAGGAGGAGGGTGTGCGCCGCCGCGCAGGTGCACAACAACTAGGCTAGGTAGGGATTTTTCACGGGGTAGGGGAAATTAACGCCACAGTGCGCACGTGCGGCAAAGTACTCCCGTCGGAGGTACAGCGCGCGTGCGCACTAGTGGCAAGGGAGAGAGGCTTTAATCCGACGATCAGAGTTCGCGCGTGCGCAGTATAGGGGTAGGGAAATTTGATGGCTATTAGCCCTGTGAGATCTCCCTACCCCTATACTGCGCATGCGCGAACTCTGATCGTCGGATTAAAGCCTCTCCCTGCTCCCAACACTCTCAGCCATCCAAGATTGAGGGTGAATTATGGTGGGACGGTGGGTGTTTATGTGCATTATATTGGGGGGGTCTGCGCAGAATTGGGGGGTCTGTGCAGAATTGGGGGTCTGCACAGACCCCCCAATATAATGCACATAAACACCCACCGTCCCACCATAATTCACCCTCAATCTTGGATGGCTGAGAGTGTTGGGAGCAGGGAGAGGCTTTAATCCGACGATCAGAGTTCGCGCATGCGCAGTATAGGGGTAGGGAGATCTCACAGGCCTAATAGCCATCAAATTTCCCTACCCCTATACTGCGCATGCGCGGTTTGTGAAGCGCTCCCTTGCAACTCGTGCACACGCGCGCTGTACCTCCGACGGGAGTACTTTGCCGCGTGTGCGCACTGTTGCATTCATTTCCCCTACCCCGTGAAAAATCCCTACCTAGTTGGTGTGCGCTTGCGCGGCGGTGCACACCCTCCTCCTCCATTGGATGAGGGTCACTTCCGGTGCGGCTGCGTCACCGGAAGTGACGAGGGTAGGGAATTTTCACGGGGTAGGGTTTTTTGATAGAACACCGGCAATACAAATGCAAATATTTTTCTCAGTATAAACGGAGATTACTCTGCAATACCAGCACCGGTCAGTAGGGGTCATTGTGTATGGAGAGAGGCAGGGATAGGAAGTTACAGCTCTACTCACTGATCCATGGGGAAGCAGCTACACAGCACAGAGAGTCCAGACAGCAGCTCCCAGCCTGCAGAGACAGACTACAGCTCAGGTAAGTGAAGGATGGAGGGAAAGGCAGCAGGGAGACATGGGGTCACTGAGACACTAGGGGACACAGAGACGTGAGGACACTGAGACACTTGGGGACACTGAGACACTTGGGGACACTGTGACACATGGGGACGCTGAGACACATGGGGACGCTGTGAGACATAGGGAGACACATTGGGGCACGGATACACTTGGGACACAGTGTCTCCATGTCTCCCAGTGTCCCCATGTCTCCCAGCCAGTGTCCCTAGTGTCTCAGTGTCCCCTAGTCTCCCAGTGTCTCCTAGTATCCCAATGTCTCTTTCCCCATGTCTCCCAGTGTCCCCATTTCTCCCAGTGTCCCAATGTCTCCCAGTGTCCCCAAATCTGTGTCCCCATGTCTCCCAGTGTCCACATGTCTCCCAGCCAGTGTCCCTAGTGTCTCAGTGTCCCTATGTCTCCCAGTGTCCCCAAATCTCTGTGTCCCCATGTCTCTCAGTGTCCCCATGTCTATGTCCACACGTCCCCCTATGTCTCAGTGTCCCCATGCCTCCCAGCCAGCGACCCTAGTGTCTCAGTGTCCCCATGTCTCTCAGTGTCCCCTAGTCTCCCAGTGTCTGTGTTCCCATGTCTCTGTGTCCCTAGTGTCTGTGACTCCATTTCTCCAAGAGTCCACAAATGTCTCAGTGTTCCCATGTCTCCCAGTGTCTGTGTCCCCATGTCTCTGTGTCCCTAGACTCTGTGATCCCATTTCTCCCAGTGTCCCCATGTCTACCAGTGTCTCCATGTCTCACAGTGTCCCCATGTCTGTATCCTGAAGTGCCCCCATTTCTCCCAATGTCCCCAAGTGTCTCAGTGCCCCCAAGTCTCCCAGTGTCCCCAAGTGTCTCAGTGTCCCCTGGTCTCTCAGTGTCCCCATGTCTCACTGTGTCCCCATGTCTCTCAATGTCCCCTAGTATCCTAGTGACATGGGACACACTGAGACATGGGGACACTGGGCAACATGGGGACACTGACACTGTGATACATAGGGACACTGATGCCAGGCTGGCCTTCAAATTCTTTGGACAGACATGCCCCCTTTTTGGGCATGTTTGCCCCTTTTTGGCAGTTCTGGTCACGCGATTCGCGTCAGTGGCCCACCCTTTTACCTCGCCCATTGACTTCTGCTTCACTGGACACTGCTGTTAGGGGGTATGGATTTACTTGAAAGATGAAAGCATAAATTAGAGAGAGATTAGCATAGAGTATGTGTTTTCTTATAGCTGCATCCTTTGAGTTTGCCTCCAACACCAACTCCATCAGATACATGACGCTTGAGAGGCATGACTGTTTTAGTGTTTTTGGTCGATAAGATTCTGTAATTAGGCCCATCATAATTGTCAGCACCAGGCCCACTGGGCTCTTAATCTAGCCCTGCACCCACAGACTGTAACCCTCATACACACACAGTC
Source organism: Pelobates fuscus (assembly GCF_036172605.1). Classification (NCBI taxonomy): domain Eukaryota; kingdom Metazoa; phylum Chordata; class Amphibia; order Anura; family Pelobatidae; genus Pelobates; species Pelobates fuscus. Next base: position 294,333,748 of record NC_086322.1, read on the forward strand.
ACTCTCATACATAGGCACCCCCCACAGACAGTAACCCTCATACACACAGTCGCCCTCATACATAGGCACACCCCACAGACAGTAACCCTAATACACACACAGTCACCCTCATACATAGGCACCCCCACAGACAGTAACCCTCATACACACAGTCACCACTCACACATCTCCCATAAACAAAATGCACACATCAAGACCACAGGCAGCCCCCCATTCCCCCATACATATAACACATTGAACACAGCTTCCCTACACACATACACATCTAAAAACAGAAATACATAGACACTAATATGCATTCCAGACACATAAACATACACACAAAAGGCACATCCAGTGCAGACTTTATTGGAAATGAAAGGCAACGTTTCACCTCAGCAGAGTCTTTATCAAACCATATGTGAATGTATCATAGTGTTATATGTATGTGCATGTATCAGAGAGTGTATGTATGAGCGTGTATTTGTGTGTGTGTCCAAAGAGGCAACATGGCTGCTATTTGGGAATGATATAGAATGGGTAATGTCATATAATATCTATATATCTGAGAACTGAGTGAATATGGGGTAAGATATGTATGAGAGCATTATAGATGTGGGGAACATGATATTAAAAAAGTTCCAACCAAGTTTCATTCATGTGTTACCTATGTGTACCAAGAAATATATTTAAACATTACTTTCCAGGTCACCTAAAATACTCAGATTCTGGGGGTATTTATTTATTTATTTTTTACAAATCACTTGGTAGTGAAGGAGTTCGGAGTGGTGGCAGGTCCATTGAGGAAGGTGGAGGGATGGTGGGTTTGTTGCAAAATAAAATTTATTGACATAGCATCTCATGAGGTTAAGTGGGTAAAACCCAACAAGTCCACGGGCAGCACCCCACCATCTTTTAAACTACACCGGCCACCACTGTTTGTCTAAACATATGTGATGGGAAATGTCAAACTGTGATCCAACATTATATAATGAAGACAATTAAAACCCATCTCTCACCCAGGTAGACCTGACTAGTGATGTCGCGAACACAAAATTTTCGGTTCGCGAACGGCGGACGCGAACTTCCGCAAACGTTCGCGAACCGAGGCGAACCGCCATAGACTTCAATGGGCAGGCAAATTTTAAAACCCACAGGGACTCTTACTGGCCACAATAGTGATGGAAAAGTTGTTTCAAGGGGACTAACACCTGGACTGTGGCGTGCCAGAGGGGGATCCATGGCAAAACTCCCATGGAAAATTACACAGTTGATGCAGAGTCTGGTTTTAATCCATAAAGGGCATAAATCACCTAACATTCCTAAATCACAATGGATATGGATTGACCCCTGACATATGACATATTGACACCTTGACATATGGATTGACACCTGTCCTCAGAGACCCTGAATCACACTGACACAGAGCAGAATAGGGACTGTTCCCCCTACATAGGGTCACTTGGCAGATATGGATTGACACCTATCCTAAGGATCCCTGATACACACTGACACAGAGCAGAATAGGGACTGTTCCCCCTACATAGGGCCACTTGGCAGATATGGATTGACACCTATCCTAAGGATCCTTGATACACACTGACACAGAGCAGAATAGGGACTGTTCCCCCTACATAGGGTCACTTGGCAGATATGGATTGAAACCTGTCCTCAGGGACCCTGATACACACTGGGGGTGGGGGGCCTACTGTCCTCCCCCCGCCCCCACCCCTGCGCGGTGGGTGGGGGCCATAAATCACAATGGGGGGAGGATCTACTGTCCTCCCCCCGCCCCCACCCCTGCGCGGTGGGTGGGGGCCATAAAAAATAATGAGGGGGGGAACCTACTGTCCTCCCCCCCAGCCCCCACCCCTGCGCGGTTGGTGGGGGCCATAAATCACAATGGGGGGAGGACCTACTGTCCTCCCTCCTCCCCCACCCCTGCGCGGTGGGTGGGGGCCATAAAAATAATGAGGCGGGGGGACATACTGTCCTCCCACCCTGGCCCCCACCCCTGAGTGGTGGGTGGGGGCCCTAAATAAAAATTCCCCCCCCAATCAAAGGTGACATGGGGTCCCCAAGTCCCTAGTCACCCACCCCCCCACCCCAACAAAAAGTTACCCCCTACCTACCCCCCTCACCCTAAAAAATAGGGAAGGGGGAATAAAATAACTAACCTGTAAAGAAAAATTCAACTTACCATTTGACATCTTCTTTTTTCTAAAATCTTATTTTTTCAGCTCCAAAAAAGGCCAAATAAAAAATAAAAAATAAAAAAAAGAGCGCAAAAAAATAATCCATCTTCACCCATGGAGGGCTCCGCGCAGACTGAGCTCTGCAGGGCGGGGAAAGCTTATAAAGCCTTGCCACGCCCTGCAATTAGGCTAAGAACACTCTGATTGGCTGGTTTAAGCCAATCAGAGTGCTCTTTGTCATTTTACACAGCGTGGCAAAATTCAAAAGAACTTTCCCACGCTGTGTAAAATGACACAGAGCACTCTGATTGGTTAGATTCCAAGCCCACCAATTACAGTGATCTGTGTCATTTTACACAGCGTGGGAAAGTTCTTTGGAATTTTCCCACGCTGTGTAAAATGACACAGAGCACTCTGATTGGTTAGATTCCAAGCCCACCAATCAGAGTTCTCTTTGTCATTTTACACAGCATGGGAAAATTCCAAAGAACTTTCCCACGCTGTGTAAAATGACACAGAAAACTCTGATTGGTTAGATTCCAAGCCCACCGATCAGAGTTCTCTTTGTCATTTTACACAGCGTGGAAAAGTTCTTTGGAATTTTCCCACGCTGTGTAAAATTACACAGATAACTCTGATTGGTTAGATTCCAAGCCCACCAATCAGAGTGCTCTTTGCCATTTTACACAGCGTGAGAAAATTCCAAAGAACTTTCCCACGCTGTGTAAAATGACACAGAGCACTCTTATTGGTTAGATTCCAAGCCCACCAATCAGAGTGCTCTTTGTCATTTGACACAGCGTGGGAAAATTCCAAAGAACTTTCCCACGCTGTGTAAAATGACACAGAACACTCTGATTGGTTAGATTCCAAGCCCACCAATTAGAGTGCTCTTTGTCATTTTACACAGCGTGGGAAAATTCCAAAGAACTTTCCCACGCTGTGTAAAATGACACAGAACACTCTGATTGGTTAGATTCCAAGCCCACCAATCAGAGTTTTCTTTGTCATTTTACACAGCGTGGGAAAATTCCAAAGAACTTTCCCACGCTGTGTAAAATGACACAAAGCACTGTGATTGGTGGGCCTGGAATCTAACCAATCAGAGTGCTCTGTGTCATTTTACACAGCGTGGGAAAGTTCTTTGGAATTTTCCCACGCTGTGTAAAATGACAAAGAGCACTTTGATTTGCTTAAACCAGCCAATCAGAGTGTTCTTAGCCTAATTGCAGGGCATGGCAAGGCTTTATAAGCCTTCCCCCGTCCTGCAGAGCTCAGTCTGCGCGGAGCCCTCCATGGGTGAAGATGGATAATTTTTTTTTGCGCTCGTTTATTTATTTATTTATTTTTTATTGCGTCGGTTCTTATGGCTTTTTATTTGGCCTTTTTTGGGGCTGAAATAAAAAAATTTTAGAAAAAAGAAGATGTCAAATGGCAAGTTGAATTTTTCTTTACAGGTTAGTTATTTTATTCCCCCTTCACTATTTTTTAGGGTGAGGGGGGTAGGTAGGGGGTAACATTTTTTGGGGTGGGTGGGTGACTAGGAGCTTGGGGACCCCTAGTCACCTTTGATTGGGGGGGGGGATTTTTATTTAGGGCCCCCACCCACCACTAAGGGGTGGGGGCTGGAGGGGGACAGTAGGTCCCCCCTTTATTGTTTTTATTAGGGCCCCCATCCACCGCTCAGGGGTGGGGGCCAGGGGAGAGGACAGTAGGTCCTCCCTCATTATTTTTATGGCCCCCACCCACCGCGCAGGGGTGGGGGCCGGGGGGGAGGACAGTAGGTCCCCCCCCTCATTATTTTTATGGCCCCCACCCACCGCGCAGGGGTGGGGGCGGGGGGAGGACAGTAGGTCCTCCCCCCATTGTGATTTATGGCCCCCACCCACCGCGCAGGGGTGGGGGCCGGGGGGAGGACAGTAGGTCCCCCCTCATTATTTTTATGGCCCCCACCCACCGCGCAGGGGTGGGAGCGGGGGGAGGAGAGTAGGTCCTCCCCCCATTGTGATTTATGGCCCCCACCCACTGTGCAGGGGTGGGGGCCGGGGGGAGGACAGTAGGACCCCCCCTCATTATTTTTATGGCCCACCACGCAGTGGTGGGGGCGGGGGAGGACAGTTAGGATAGGTGTCAATCCATATCTGCCAAGTGACCCTATGTAGGGGAACAGTCCCTATTCTACTCTGTGTCAGTGTGTATCAGGGATCCTTAGGATAGGTGTCAATCCATATCTGCCAAGTGACCCTATGTAGGGGGAACAGTCCCTATTCTGCTCTGTGTCAGTGTGTATCAGGGATCCTTAGGATAGGCGTCAATCCATATCTGCCAAGTGACCCTATGTAGGGGGAACAGTCCCTATTCTGCTCTGTGTTAGTGTGTATCAGGGATCCTTAGGATAGCTGTCAATCCATATCTGCCAAGTGACCCTATGTAGGAGGAACAGTCCCTATTCTGCTCTGTGTCAGTGTGTATCAGGGATCCTTAGGATAGGTGTCAATCCATATCTGCCAAGTGACCCTATGTAGGGGGAATAGTCCCTATTCTGCTCTGTGTCAGTGTCTGGGGGGAGTATCTGCAGTAACACAGGGTGTCTGGAGGGAGTATCTGCAGTAACACAGGGTGTCTGGAGGGAGTATCTGCAGTAACACAGGGTGTCTGGAGGGAGTATCTGCAGTAACACAGAGTATCTGGAGGGAGTATCTGCAGTAACACAGGGTGTCTGGAGGGAGTATCTGCAGTAACACAGAGTGTCTGGAGGGAGTATCTGCAGTAACACAGGGTGTCTGGGGGGAGTATCTGCAGTAACACAGGGTGTCTGGAGGGAGTATCTGCAGTAATACAGAGTGTCTGGAGGGAGTATCTGCAGTAATACAGAGTGTCTGGAGGGAATATCTGCAGTAATACAGAGTTTCTGGCGGGAGTATCTTCAGTAACACAGAGTGTCTGGAGGGAGTATCTGCAGTAATATAGAGTGTCTGGGGGGAGTATCTGCTTGTAACATTTATATGCACTGAAAAAAATAAAAAAAAATAATAATAAATTGAAAAAATAAAATAAAATGGTTGCAGCTTCCGAATGAATCTAAAATGGATGCTGTCCAGTAGGTGGGAGGGTCTGCTAGGGAGGGTGTGCTGCTGATTGGCTTGAATGTGTCTGCTGACTGTGAGGTACAGGGTCAAAGTTTACTCAATGATAAAGAATAGGGGGCGGACCGAACATGCTATGTTCGCCAGGAACTATTCGCCAGCGAACCGTTCGGGACATCACTAGACCTGACCATTCTCCGGCCAGTGATTAATACAAACAGTGATATCACGCTGCAAAAAGATACCTTCAGGTCCAAGTGCAGAACATACATCTGATGCAAATAGAAGATGCCCTCACAGATCTGACGTACGTAGACCATGGCATCTACCTCCATCAGCTGATAACTGTCATCGATAATCCTCTCGAACAGTTCACCCCCTTCCACACTGCAGAGACACCAGAAATAAGAACATTCAGACAATCAGGGTAATTATGGCAGGAGAGTTAGCAGGGGTATAGGAGGCAATTGTTGTAATTGTGGCAGCAGTAGTAAGGAGTATACGAGGTAATTATGGTAACTATTAGATCACTCACTATTCTAAGAAGAGGTAGATCTCACTTGGCGTCTCCAGGGCATCAAACATCTGGATAAGATTCCTGTGATCCAGCTGGTTCATAACATTGATCTCATTCAGAGCCATCTCCTGAGAGACAGACAGACATCTCCTGAGAGACAGACAGACATCTCCTGAGAGACAGACACGGATACGACTCCTAAGACATGGACAAACATCTTCTAGGAATATAAGTAAAGACAGCCCCTGAGAGACAAACATGGACAGATCCTGGATACACGTAGATCAGAGAACCACACGCACACAAGGTTATTTACTGAAGTTAGAACTGTCGGAAATTCAAAGAGAATTTAGCATTTTAGTCAGCTCTGTTTCCAATTTAGATACTTTGACCATAGGTTTTGAATTCACGTTGAAATCCTGACAATTCTCACTTTAGTTAATAACCTTCTCAGCGACAAATCATGGAGACAGACAGATAGCTCACAGATTCATACAGAGACACACAAACAGTACAAACAAACACACAGAGAAGCAGATTCTGAGAGGCAGACAGATAGCTCAGGAAAAAAAAATCCACACAGGGGTCCCAAAGAGATATATGGAGACAGATCCTTATGGACAGACAGAGACACTTTCTGAGAGACATCAAAGGTTTTAATCTGAGAAGAAACAGAGATAGAGCCTTGGAGGCAAATATAAGGAGATATTTGGGGACAGGAAACACCCAGCTGACCCATCTTACCTTTTCGCGGCCACTCTGAATTTTAAGGACTTTGGCGACCAGCTGAAGTCCAGTGGCTCTCTCTCTGCAAACATGGACCTCTCCGTACCTCCCTCTATAACAGAGAACAAAACATGACTTTGTTATCCTGTACACATTAGAGGTCAGGGGTGTATAAAACATGTAACACCTAAAATGGTTGTATCGTCATCACGGTGCAAACTGGTCACCTACATATCGAACCCAACCACATGTGGAACCCACAACTACATTTGACTGGTGATGCTCTCCAGGACCTCATTGAGAGTACAGCCAGAAACAAGCACCTTATGCACAGTCACACCACCTAACTAATAGAGGGGTTTGCAGTAAAACTATGTTGCAACAAAAACTGAGAATATGAGAAATTTGAGAACGAACAAAAGTTTCGAGAATTTCAGTAGCTTGCCCTTCAATTAATCCCTGCTCAGGTCCCGCTCAATTGTGCTATTACAGAGAGAACCAGATCCAAGGCATATCAGACTGATCCCACCAATAAGGGCAGTCCAGAACTGAAATGCTGGCAAGTTCTCTAGGCACAGTGAGCATGGGGTCCACGTCTGGATTAACCTTTTTGCTTAGGGAGAGCCAAATTAAATTGCATTGCAACAAAAACAGAGAACATGAGATCTCTAAGATAATCCCCAACTCAGATCTCAGAAAATGTTTTTGCTCACTTGTGCCAATACAAAAGATATGAGCAAAAACATTTTTGAGACCTCAGCAGGGAGTAACCGAAGGGCAGGATATGGAAGTTCCCTAAGTTTTTGCTTAGAGAAATAAGTTTTCAGAGTTCCTTTACGACATAGCATAGTTATAAATACGTCTATTTAAGTGAATGAGCTTAGATGTGGTAGAAATCAGGGCTTGAGTCCTGCAGGAACGCATTGGAACGGCCTTCCTGCACTTTTTCCACAGCAGGAACGCCGTTCCTGTTTGTGGTCCTACAGGACTTGTTTGCCGTGAGGCCAGAATATGATGTCATATCCAGGCATCACTCTGCGGCGTGCGAGGGAGCTGAGCAGGGAGAGCTCACAGATCAGCGCTCCCTCACCACCTGCCTGGAGTTTAACTGCCTGCCTGCCTTCCTGCCTGCACAGACTGGCCAGCAGCCCCACTGGACCCCAGATAAAAAAATCCACCCAGCTCTCCCAAATGTAGGGAGGCTGGGTGGATTTAAAAAACTAATCTGTGAGTGTTTGGGGGAAATGTGTTTGTGTGTATATGTGTGATATGTGTGTGTCTGGCTGTCAGTGAGTCTCTGTGTGTATATCTGTGAGTGTGTGTGTGTGTGTTTGTGAATGAGTGTGTGTGTGTCTGTCAGTGTGTCTGTCAATGCAGGCAGGAAGGCAGGCAGGCAGTTAAACTCCAGGCAGGTGGTGAGGGAGAGCTGATCTGTGAGCTCTCCCTGCTCAGCTCCCTTGCGCGCCGCAGAGTGATGCCGGGAGCCGGAATATGTGTCTGTCAGTGAGACCCCTACCCACTAACAGTCCCCCTACCCACTCACAGTCCCCCTACCCACTTCACTACCCTCATACCCACCTTACAGCCCCCCTACCCACTCAGTCCCCCTACCCTCCTTACAGAGCACCTACCCACTCACAGTCCCCCTTCCCACCCTACAACCCCCCTACCCACCTTATAACCCCCTACCCACCTTACAACTCCCCTACCCACCATACAGCCCCCTACCCACCTCACAGCCCCTCTATCCACCTTACAAACCCCCCTACCCACCATACAGACCCCCTACCCACCTCACAGTCCCGCTACCCACCTCACATCCCCCATACACACCTCCCATTCCCCCTACCCACCTCACACCCCCTACCCACCATACAGACCCCCTACTCACCATACAGACCCCTCTACCAAACTCACAGTCCCCCTACCCACCTCACAGCCCCCTACCCACTCACAGTCCCCATACCCACTCACAGTCCCCCTACCCACCTCACAGCCCCCCTACCCAGTCACAGTCCCCCTAGGCTCTCACAGCCTTCCTACCCAAACCTTGTCACAGCCATCCCCAACCTGTCTCCACCACACACTGTCACAGCACCCCCTCACACACCCTTGTTAGCCTCAAGGCATGCGGGGGCGGTGAGGGAGCGCTGATCTGTGAGCTCTCTCTGCTCAGCTCCTTCGCGCGCCGCAGAGTGATGCCGGGAGCTGGAATATGATGTCATATTCAGGCATCACTCTGCGGCGTGCGAGGGAGCTGAGCAGGGAGAGCTCACAGATCAGCGCTCCCTCACCACCTGCCTGGAGTTTAACTGCCTGCCTTCCTTCCTGCCCGCACAGACTGGCCAGCAGCTCCACTGGACCCCAGGTAAGAAAATCCACCCAGCTCTCCAAAATGTAGGGAGGCTGGGTGGATTTAAAAAAACTAATCTGTGAGTGTTTGGGGGAAATGTGTGTGTGTGTGTGTATGTGTGATATGTGTGTGTCTGGCTGTCAGTGAGTCTCTGTGTGTATATCTGTGAGTGTGTGTGTGTGTGTGTCTGTGAATGAGTGTGTGTGTGTCTGTCAGTGAGCCCCCTACCCACTAACAGTCTTCCTACCCACTCACAGTCCCCCTACCCACTTCACTACCCTCATACCCACCTTACAGCCCCCCTACCCACCTCACAGCCCCCTTACCCCCTCACAGTCCCCCTACCCATCTTACAACCCCCCCTCCCCACCTTATAGCCACCCACCCACTCACAGTCCCCCTACTAAACCCCCTACCCACTCAGTCCCCCTACCCACATTACAGAGCACCTACCCACTCACAGTCCCCCTTCCCACCCTACAACCCCCTACCCACCTTATAACCCCCTACCCACCTTACAACTCCCCTACCCACCATACAGCCCCCTACCCACCTCACAGCCCCTCTATCCACCTTACAACCCCCCCACCCACCATACAGAACCCCTACCCACCTCACAGTCCCGCTACTCACCTCACAGCTCCCATACACACCTCCCAGTCCCCCTACCCACCTCACAGCCCCCTACCCACTCACAGTCCCACTACCTACCTTACATCCTCCCTACCCACCATACAGATCCCCTACTCACCATACAGACCCCCTACGCACCATACAGACCCCTCTACCTAACTCACAGTCCCCCTACCCACCTCACAGCCCCCTACCCACTCACAGTCCCCATACCCACTCACAGTCCCCCTATCCACCTCACAGCCCCCCTACCCAGTCACAGTCCCCCTAGGCTCTCACAGCCTTCCTACCCAAACCTTGTCACAGCCATCCCCACCCTGTCTCCCCACACACTGTCACAGCACCCCTCACACACCCTATCACCTTTCCACACACACACACCCTGTCACTCCCCCAATACCCGCACTCTGCCACCCTCCCACACACTGTCACCCACACACACTCTATCATCCCCATACACACACTGACACCCCCTCCATACAATGTCACCATTCCCAATTACTTTCATCCTCCACACACTGTCACCCCTTCACCCAGATATATATATATGCATATGAGCGTATAATTTTTTTAGGGGGGGAGGTTCCCCAGGACTTGACCCCTGGTAGAAAAAGTTAAATTTTTTAAACAACATGGTAAATATATCTAACACATTATTGTTAGTTTATCTGTAAAACTCAATCAAAGTCTAGTGCTATGACACTGGCGTACATACCGCGGTCGCAGGGGTCGCTGCGACCGGGTGCCCGCCATCATCATTTGTGGCCCCAGCCCGCACGGCAAACCACCGGGGTCGCATGTTAAGGTGCACATCGGGTGGCACATGCTGTCAGGGCCACCCAATGGAGATGGATTGTCAGGGGGCCCGGTCAGTGCAGGGCGTTTTAACAGCGCGACCGGGCCCCCTGTGATGAGATCATCACACGCTGGGAGGAAGTGACTCCCCGTCACTCCTCCCAGCTATCACTGAGAGCCCAGGCAGGAGGCAGCAGAGGGAGTCAGAGTGGGAACTCTGACTCCCATCAACCTGAGCCAACACTGGATCCCAGGGAAAGTTACCCTCCTGCATCTAAAAGGTAGGAAACAGGAGGGTGACTTAAATATTATGTGTGTGTTTGTTTGTTTGTTTGTTTGTATGTATGTATGTATGTGTCTGTGTCTATCTGTCTGTGTGTATGTGTGCCTGTCTGTTTGTATGTATGTGTGTGTGTGTGTGTGTGTCTGTATGTGTGTGTGTCTGTCTGTATGTGTCTGTGTCTATCTGTCTGTATATATGTGTGCCTGTATGTATGTGTATGTGTCTTTGTATGTATGTGTGTATTGTGTGTGTGCGCGTCTTGTCTGTATGTGTTAATGTGTCTGTGTATGTGTGTCTGTCTGTATGTGTCTGTCTGTCTGTAAGTATGTGTGCCTGTCTGTCTGTTTGTATGTATGTATGTATGTGTATATTGTCTGTATGTATGCCTGTCTGTTTGTATGTGTCTTTGTATGTATGCCATGTGTGTGTGTCTGTCTGTATGTATGTTTGTGTGCCTGTCTGTTTTTATGTATGCATGTGTCTTTCTATGTATGTGTGTCCTGTGTGTGTGTGTGTCTGTATGTGTGTATGTGTCTGTGTGTCTGTGTGTATGTGTGTGTCTGTCTGTATGTGTCTGTCTGTATGTATGTGTCTTTGTTTGTATGTGTCGTGTGTGTCTGTATGTATCTGTCTGTGTGTGTGTGTCTCTGTATGTATGTGTGTGTGTTTGTGTCTGTATGTGTGTGTGTCTGTATGTGTCTGCATCTATCTGTCTGTATGTATGTGTGCCTGTATGTTTTTATATATGTATGTGTCTTTGTATGTATGTGTGTCTTGTGTGTGTGCATGTCTGTCTGCATGTGTGTATGTGTCTGTGTGTCTGTCTGTATGTGTCTGTCTGTCTGTAAGTATGTGTGCCTGTCTGTCTGTTTGTATGTATGTATGTATGTGTATATTGTCTGTATGTATGCCTGTCTGTTTGTATGTGTCTTTGTATGTATGCCATGTGTGTGTGTCTGTCTGTATGTATGTTTGTGTGCCTGTCTGTTTTTATGTATGCATGTGTCTTTCTATGTATGTGTGTCCTGTGTGTGTGTGTGTCTGTATGTGTGTATGTGTCTGTGTGTCTGTGTGTATGTGTGTGTCTGTCTGTATGTGTCTGTCTGTATGTATGTGTCTTTGTTTGTATGTGTCGTGTGTGTCTGTATGTATCTGTCTGTGTGTGTGTGTCTCTGTATGTATGTGTGTGTGTTTGTGTCTGTATGTGTGTGTGTCTGTATGTGTCTGCATCTATCTGTCTGTATGTATGTGTGCCTGTATGTTTTTATGTATGTATGTGTCTTTGTATGTATGTGTGTCTTGTGTGTGTGCATGTCTGTCTGCATGTGTGTATGTGTCTGTGTATGTGTGTCTGTCTGTATGTGTCTGTCTGTCTGTAAGTATGTGTGCCTGTCTGTCTGTTTGTATGTATGTATGTATGTATGTGTGTATTGTCTGTATGTATGCCTGTCTGTTTGTATGTGTCTTTGTATGTATGCCATGTGTGTGTGTTTGTCTGTATGTATGTTTGTGTTCCTGTCTGTTTTTATGTATGCATGTGTCTTTCTATGTATGTGTGTCCTGTGTGTGTGTGTGTGTGTGTGTGTGTGTGTCTGTATGTGTGTATGTGTCTGTGTGTATGTGTCTGTCTGTATGTATGTATCTTTGTTTGTATGTGTCGTGTGTGTCTGTATGTATCTGTCTGTCTGTGTGTGTGTGTGTCTCTGTATGTATGTGTGTGTTTGTGTGGGGGGGTAGTTAAAGGTGGGGAAGAGGGAGGGTGGAGGGCCCATGGATCAGTTTCGCACCGGGGCCCGATGGGTTATGTGTACGCCACTGTGCTATGAGAATCAACTTAAATTAGATTTATTGGGGTTCCCTTTAGGGGGCTTCAGATTATCTTTTACAAGCAGTATGGTGATGTCACAATGGCAGGCCCCCCCCCCTTAATTATGTGGGGTACAATGATAACTTATTAATCACCCTGTAACCTGTAACTTCAGACCTGTAACTAGAAAAACAAAAAACAAAAACAAAAAAAAACAGAATCAGATACGACTAAATAAGTCTGATTAGAGAACCTACCAGGAGAGTCCCGTTTAATAGTTAATTTACTAGTGTTTTATACAAACAGAAATGCAGTAATTAGGGACTCAGAATAATTAGTTGTTTGAGTAATAAAGTTTATAATTATTTGTTTGTGCACTTATGCAATTGTAAACTTGTGTGAGCAGGGTCCTCGTCTACCTATCGTTCCTGTATCGTTTTGTAATTGTCTAATTTATTGTTAAATCTCCCCCTCTTATAATATTGTAAAGCGCTACGGAATAGGTTAACACTATATAAATATCAATAATAACAATAATAACACAAATAAATCTTACCCTCCAAGAACCTCATCCATATTCAAGTCGTAACGATTAGACACATCACCAGGCTGGAGGGTCACAAACTGATGGGGGAATGGAGCCGGAGGAGGGGGGCAGTCATCTGGAAACACAACAAAGAAGAAAACACATGGAACTTATATCTTAATCACCCCTTCTAACTACTTTAAACATCCATCAACTCAAACATGGCATGTCTAACCCATGCTTCCACATCAAAACCATCCGACTTGACCGCCCCAACCTCCCACCTTTATACTTACCTATGATATGATAAACTTCATCTCCTATTACAATAACTGGACTTTGTGGATCTGTTTCCATGGCCCCAGGGCTTAGTGGAAATATGTCTGGGGTCCATGGGCTATCTGGCACCACATCTTCTGGACTCATCACGTTTTCTTTAGCCTCCTTCCCCTGCGACGCTAGGCTTGTGACATTTTTAGCCGTGGCCAACTCAACTTGTGTCATCAGGCGTGGAAGCGATACAGGAGGTCCTTTCACAGACTCGCTCCTCCTAAGAAGGGGAAAGTCCAAGCAGAGATCTTGGGTCAGTTTGACCTTGTTCCCGACCGTCTTCCCAGCTGTGGATTATGTTATAGAAATGCAGGGTTATTGCGTGTTCTAATCACAGTCAGGCTGTGAGCAAGGCAGTTATAACAAGCAGTGATGCGGAGACAAGAATGAGAGTGATAGACAAGAGAAACAGCCCTGGCCAGCTGCCAAATTCGCATAGCTTTCCTAGGTCTCAACCCAGAGATGTCAGGCTACACCAGGATTGGCTGGTAACAAACCCATGACTTCAGGAAACACAACAATGTGTCAATCTTTCCATGGAGCTTTGAATAGTCTTATCACACCACTCCCCTACACAACTTACATAAACCCTGTCAAGAAATGAAAGCCCTTCTTTTCATTCCCAAACCTTTAAAAGTAGTAACAGCTCAAGATTGTCACGATGCACCTAGGATAACTGTTATACAGGATAAAATAAGCACCTGCTCTAAGCCTGTCATTTCATGGGGACATAAACCTCCCCCCCCCCCCTCCCTTTCTCCAATACATGCAATGAAAGGAAGTGAATTCAAAGTGAATTTCAAAAGTTAGACTAAAAGACATTACCGCCTTGGAAAAAAAAAATCTAATTCGACTATTTTGCCCAAAAATTCGAAATTATATATTCAAACCATTCACTCTTTAAGAAGAAATTGTGTAAGAGTAGAGAGTCATACCAAGTAGCATACCATAGAGTAGATAGCCATACCAAGTAGCATACCATAGAGTAGATAGCCATACCAAGTAGCATACCATAGAGTAGATACCAAGTAGCATACCATAGAGTAGATACCAAGTAGCATACCATAGAGTAGATAGCCATACCAAGTAGCATACCATAGAGTAGATAGCCATACCAAGTAGCATACCATAGAGTAGAGAGCCATACCAAATAGCATACTTTCTAGGGGAGGGTGATCGTCCTAGTCTGCCAGATGGTAGGGGACGTGCTATTGTCATCCAAACTCAACCTCACCCCCTTATTTCCTAACCCCTCTACCCCGCTGTGTGTCTCAACGCCCCCTATCGCTTTTGTTTCAAGTTCCTCATACCTCTGCGTGTCTCTTTTCTCTCCTTACCCCAATCGTATGTCTCTTAATCCCTAAGTATCCCTTGCGTTTTCCATGTACTATCATGTTCAGCCCGCCTGGATGAATATATGCCTCAATTATCAAGTTTCCTTAACTACACTAGTACTGAAGATAGGGATCAGACATATCCTGTATCGATTGGGTTTTAGTATGAAGATGGGAAATATGAGATTGGTCTGCATAATGCTAGTAATTGTATACTGGTCAGTTTCGTTATTTTGGCCTATGCTTTGCAATTAAGCTGTCTTTTAAAGCCAGGTCCGGATTTAGTGAATATAAATCTTATACAGAACCCAGGAAAGTGTCTACCAGCCCTGCAGGCACCCCTGGTATTTTAATGTACTTTAATATGTGAATTCCTTCCCAACTTTGGCTTCCATAAGAGCAATATTTGGGTGGCCATTACCTTGACTCCCCAGGATTGCTCATCTCATTTCCTTGGCTGCTTGCTTCTTTCCTCTTCTTCCCATTGCTCTGCCCCTGCTCGGGTTTATGCACTGGATCGGGTTTTGGGCTGGGCTCTGTAACCAATTCTTTGGTTTGGGGGCATTTGTCCTGTTTTGAGGTTTTCATATTTGTCTTGGATGCTTCTGGGTCTACAGCTCCCTTCTCTTTCGCCGAGCCGGTGGAAGACTTTGAATTGGCACTGGACACCTCGTCTCCATGACCTACAAACAAATTTCATTTAAGATGTTATACTTCTACGGTTCGCTTTACCATTTCACGCAAGAAGCAGGGATCGTGCAAAACAAGCTCCAGAGTTGAGTGCTTGCGTGTGTTTTGCGTGAAAAATTTAATTTAGAGTCAGTTTGGTTTTCTATATCATGGTTTATGCTCACATTTCACATGTCTTATGCAAAAGGTGTGGAGTGCTCAAAGGCTAGTCCTTAGAATGTTTTCAATAGTAAACATGAAGCAAAAGTTGAGCAATAACCAACGCACCCAAGGTCCATCTACATCTCAGAGATGTAGGGAAACATGAGGAGCATTTGGCAGTGTAGCAATGTCTTATTCCATTGAGCCCATCGAGTGTTTCATGGCTCATAAATCATAGCTACGTGTTTATTTTCACGGCCCTACATCATGCAGCCTTAATCATTATTGATTTGTTTGCCAGATAATCTGCTGGGCCCAAAACGTATGGCATGGTATAAAATGAGGCATTGTGCCCAGAATATGTGCCATTACCTTATTGTGTCCAGCAAATCTGCCCTAGCAACTACATCTCAAATGCATGGCAACAGTGCTAGTTTGCTGCGGTAAACAAAACTGACCCAATTGGGATGCAAGTTTGATGCAAATTTGAAGGACAACCTTCCGGATGGATCTGGCAAGGAGATAAGTGGACATTGTGTCAAACATCAATGGCTTGGTAAGATACACTATAAATCGCATGTAACGCCCATACAACATTTGAACTTACTCAATAAAGCTTTGGTGACAATTTCATTCTTTTTGCAACATATTGGGGTTTGGCTGCTAAATGGACTAAAAAGGAGTGTATGTACCAAAGAAGGTCCAGAACTCCTCCAGTTACAGCACCATCAGATTTACTGGTGATAAAATGGACACGTTGCGACCACCTGTGGGTCTTCCTCAAGCCTAGTTCATTGGTGGTCCTAACTTTGCCATTTCATCACCAATAAATCTGATTCTGTTATATTTTGTGGGGTGCTGGACCTGTTTTATTTATATATATATATATATATATATATATATATATATATATATAGTCTAATATAGGATTTTTACCCAGGTTAACACATGACAATCTGACTGCATTTTCTCTGCTGCTTCCTAGTCGTACTGTAATTAAAGATTAAAATGTACTTGCACTGTAAATGATAACTTTGCTGCACCATGGGGTGTGTATTCCAGCAACAGTCAGTGCTGTCTGTATCTTTAACTTTTGAAAAAAATTGAAAAAAAAACAACAAAAACAGCTTAAGAAAATAATAGTACCAGGGCAGGGGTAGGCAACTTTCGGTACTCCAAATGTTGTGGACTACATCTCTACTGTTGCTTTGCCAGCATTATGTCTGTAATTGCATTATGGGAGGTGTAGTCCACAATATTTAGAGTTTCGAAAGGTTGCCTGCCCCTGTACTAGAGTGATTAAAGTCAAACTGAGGGCTGCACGGCCTATATCCTATGATTCCACAGCAGATCTGGAACCAGAACCTACAATTCACTGCGTGAACACAGATTTCAGGACAAACACACATCAGATAATGCATTTAGACATCACAGTGCGGATTATAATACACTGGGCTAATATGGAACCTAAGGGCTAGAACCAAGAATTTACAGAACCACAAGCACTTGAATACGGTATATCTGTTGTAATATACACAGTTTAATTTCCAGATCAAGATGTGGTCTATGATGCTAAAATCACATCTATGCTGGTGTCAGTCCAGAACATGTATATCCTCAAATAAAGGGCAAGAATAAAAAAAAGAATAAGACCAGAAAGACAGGAACATAGCTATCTGCACCACAGAGAGTGGAATCGAGACTTGAGAAGAACTGCAGGAACTAGAATTTAGATATCAACTCTACAACAGTGAAATCCAGAATTTAGCAGACCTGCGGAAACTAGAATATAACAACAGCCCCCCAAAAGAGTAAAATCTAGAATTCAACAGTAGAAAATTGCCTTGGATATAGCTAACAGCATCACAAGGCATGGAATTTAGAATTCGGCTGCAATGTGGTGTCTAGAATATAGCGGCCAACACTATAAGTAGTAAAACCTAGAACTTAGAACTACTACTGTAGAATATTGCATATTCTATGTTTCTATTGATTACGTATGGATGTGTGGATTGACATAAGTAACAGATGGTATCAATAAGTCACAAGGCTTTCTTTGTCTGAGAAGTCTGGAATGTGGATTTGGGGTCTTGTCCTTATATGGCTAGGGTTATATTCTGACGTCATTATGGTCAAATCTATATAGATTAGTGAACAAAGGACCACGAGGTCTTGGTCTTCCTGTTGTTGCACAAGGTTGTTCTTGTCCAGCTGTCTAACTATGTAAACTCGGACTCTCCTTTCAGGAGTCCAGCAATTACCATCTGCTGTTGAACGTCCATTATTCTGAAACTTCCTTTGATGTTTAATTATATATCCGTAACTCTAAGAATAACCCTGAAGAAACCGTAAGTCAGATTGCGTATTAGTACTTTTCATTAAAATAGGCGTTTATTATTGTGGCAAGCCTGTGACCCAAGACTATATATACAAAAGACGTATATATCAATCAACTGGAAAAGACACAGAAGAACGAAATTCTTACAACTACAGAGACTAGAACACAGCAAGCATGGCCGCAGCAGATAAAAGTCCAGATGCCAACCCTACCAGAACCAGATCTAAGCTGCACTAAGTCAAAAACAGCTATAAGCAACTCAATTGCTAGAATCAAGAACGCAATAGAACTGGAAAGTCTACAATATAGCTATCAGCCCCACAAGTACGAAGATCTCGAATCAGCAAAACAGCAGGGACTAAAGCATGGTGGAAACTGGACAAGATTTCTTCTGCCTTCGCCATGTTTCCATGCCTGCTGTCTTCACCCCTGTGAGATCAGTCGCCAGCTCACTCACACTTCCTCTGCTATCTCCATGTTCTTGTTCCTACTGTCTTCACCTCTGATTATTGATCAACCTCCAGTCCACGCTGTGCCACGCATCCACACGTTCTCTGAAGTCTCAAAGTTCCCCTGTCTGTTGTCATCATTCCGCAGTGATCTGCTGCATGCCAATGTTGACCCGCTGCTCCGCAGTTCCTGTGCTACCCATGTACTCCGGGTCATTTGGTTGCTCACTGTTTCGCTATAAAGATATTTCCCTGTAAGCATGCCAGCAGGACAGACACAGATATGTTCTGGACCTAAGTTTAGAATATTAGGATTTTCACCTAGTCCAAACTGGCATCTCCGCAGGCATCCTTCCTCACTGTGTGTCCAGCCAGCTGCTGGCAGACAGCCAAGTGCCGGGACCCCCTGAGCTCGGAGAATATGATACAGACATTACAGACACTAACACAGCAGAGATTACCAGAGGAGTTTCCTAAGTGATGGGAGAAAAAAACACGTTTTGGATCAGTTCAACCGAAACATAAACTGCGGAATGTGAACGTTAAAACAACATACCATGACGTCCAAAATAACATCTTAATTGGAAATAAAAGAAACTAAAAAACAGAAACTTTCTGGTGGTGGAACCATTGAAGATGCCCGTGTTTCTTGACCCAAGACCTTTATCTAACTTACTAACCCTATTTCACAATATCGTTAGCTATTCGAACACTATTATCATCTTCTAGTTGCTCACTTGGAAAAATACTACCTACACTCTGCACTTTATTTCTAGATCATAGATTGCCGTTTCAGTAAACAAGACCAGCACTAAGTAATCCATCAAACGAGTGAGGCCTAATCCTGCCTGGCACTGTGCATTGCCAATACTGACACAACTCGCTCCAGACCATTACTATCTCCGCGAAACCCAACCTCTGCAGGGACTACTATACACTTCAATTGCATCTCATACCATATTAGAGAAGTACACCGTGTCGAACACCCACGCATCGACACTTTACAATCCACCTTCATTTCAATGATAGAGAAACTGCTTGACGGGTATCGTCCTCCCTGACCATCACTGGACTTTTTATCTTTCATTAATATCCAGATTGAAGAGAGTCCTTCTCTCCACATGTGATCCAGCCGCAATCTTGTAACCCATGCCCTATTTATTTTACACCTGCATGTAATCGCATTAATCTATGTGAGTGTAAATATATATCAAATTCTGGACCACCCAACCACCCTACCCAATACGTTGGTACCAACCACTGGTTCTTTCATGTTTTTCACCATGAATGGCATCGTTTGACAGTAACGTTGCACAGTATCTAGGTGGCATCGCTTTCAAAAGTACTTTAAAACTTTTTAAATTTAAACCTGCAAACTAGTTTTATACCATCCTTCCCATACTAATAAATGTGTTTAATTAGCCCTAAGGCCTTATTTCCACATGTCTTATCATTAGAAAGACTTTTTTGCTCCCACATTACCAGCAAAAGCTGTTGTCCTACTTCCATATTGAGACCTACAGTGGACATATATCAACTGGCGTATTTTTGGGTATCTACAAATACGTGTTCATTGTAGCAGTAGTCCCTACTTTGCCTTATGAAATCATATGACTGTTTTGGAATTCCAGTGAAAATGGCAATATGGGTATTTCACTGCTGTAAACAAAGCATTTTTTAAAATTCACTTTGGTTATTTTACCCAGTGGCCTGGGGCGGGGCTGCTCTGGGAGATTTTAGGAGATTTACTAATAACAATTTATACAACTAAAATGTAATTTAGAACAAGAACAATGTATCTTATTTACACAGACTGATTTCTAAACACATTTATTGTAGTTTAAATACACATTACTGGGAGTATTATTGCTGTGGAGCTCTGTTATACACACACACATTACTGGGAGTATTATTGCTGTGGAGCTCTGTTATACACTCAGACACATTACTGGGAGTATTATTGCTGTGGGGCTCTGTTATACATTCAGACACATTACTGGGAGTATTATTGCTGTGGAGCTCTGTTATACACTCAGACACATTACTGGGAGTATTATTGCTGTGGAGCTCTGTTATACACACACACATTACTGGGAGTATTATTGCTGTGGAGCTCTGTTATACACTCAGACACATTACTGGGAGTATTATTACTGTGGAGCTCTGTTATACACTCAGACACATTACTGGGAGTATTATTACTGTGGAGCTCTGTTACACACTCAGACACATTACTGGGAGTATTATTGATGTGGAGCTCTGTTATACACTCAGACGCATTACTGGGAGTATTATTGCTGTGGAGCTCTGTTATACACTCAGTCACATTACTGGGAGTATTATTGCTGTGGAGCTCTGTTATACACTCAGACACATTACTGGGAGTATTATTGCTGTGGGGCTCTGTTATACGCTCAGACACATTACTGGGAGTATTATTGCCGTGGAGCTCTGTTATACAATCGGACACATTACTGGGAGTATTATTGCTGTGGAGCTCTGTTATACACTCAGACACATTACTGGGAGTATTATTGATGTGGAGCTCTGTTATACACTCAGACACATTACTGGGAGTATTATTGCTGTGGAGCTCTGTTATACACTCAGACACATTACTGGGAGTATTATTGCTGGGGAGCTCTGTTATACACTCAGACACATTACTGGGAGTATTATTGCTGGGGAGCTCTGTTTTACACTCAGACACATTACTGAGAGTATTATTGCTGGGGAGCTGTGTTATACACTCAGACACATTACTGGGAGTATTATTGCTGTGGAGCTATGTGATACACTCAGACACATTACTGGGAGTATTATTGCCGTGGAGCTCTGTTATACACTCAGACACATTACTGGGAGTATTATTGCTGTGGGGCTCTGTTATACACTCAGACACATTACTGGGAGTATAATTACTGTGGAGCTCTGTTATACATTCAGACACATTGCTGGGAGTATTATTGCTGCGGAACTCCGTTATACACTCAGACACATTACTGGGAGTATTATTGCTGTGGAGCTCTGTTATACACTCAGACACATTACTGGGAGTATATTGCTGTGGAGCTCTGTTATACACTCAGACACATTACTGGGAGTATTATTGCTGTGGAGCTCTGTTATACACTCAGACACATTACTGGCAGTATTATTGCCGTGGAGCTCTGTTATACACTCAGACACATTACTGGGAGTATTATTGCTGTGGAGCTCTGTTATACACTCAGACACATTACTGGGAGTATTATTACTGTGGAGCTCTGTTATACATTCAGACACATTGCTGGGAGTATTATTGCTGCGGGACTCCGTTATACACTCAGACACATTGCTGGGAGTATTATTGCTGTGGAGCTCTGTTATTCACTCAGACACATTACTGGGAGTATTATTGCTGTGGAGCTCTGTTATACACTCAGTCACATTACTGGGAGTATTATTGCTGTGGAGCTCTGTTATACACTCAGACACATTACTGGGAGTATTATTGCTGGGGAGCTCTGTTATACACTCAGACACATTACTGGGAGTATTATTGCCGTGGAGCTCTGTTATACACTCAGACACATTACTGGGAGTATTATTGCTGTGGGGCTCTGTTATACACTCAGACACATTACTGGCAGTATTATTGCCGTGGAGCTCTGTTATACACTCAGACACATTACTGGGAGTATTATTGCTGTGGAGCTCTGTTATACACTCAGACACATTACTGGGAGTATTATTACTGTGGAGCTCTGTTATACATTCAGACACATTGCTGGGAGTATTATTGCTGCGGAACTCCGTTATACACTCAGACACATTACTGGGAGTATTATTGCTGTGGAGCTCTGTTATACACTCAGACACATTACTGGGAGTATATTGCTGTGGAGCTCTGTTATACACTCAGACACATTACTGGGAGTATTATTGCTGTGGAGCTCTGTTATACACTCAGACACATTACTGGCAGTATTATTGCCGTGGAGCTCTGTTATACACTCAGACACATTACTGGGAGTATTATTGCTGTGGAGCTCTGTTATACACTCAGACACATTACTGGGAGTATTATTACTGTGGAGCTCTGTTATACATTCAGACACATTGCTGGGAGTATTATTGCCGCGGGACTCCGTTATACACTCAGACACATTGCTGGGAGTATTGTTGCTGTGGAGCTCTGTTATTCACTCAGACACATTACTGGGAGTATTATTGTTGTGGAGCTCTGTTATACACTCAGACACATTACTGGGAGTATATTGCTGTGGAGCTCTGTTATACACTCAGACACATTACTGGGAGTATTATTGCTGTGGAGCTCTGTTATTCACTCAGACACATTACTGGGAGTATTATTTATGTGGAGCTCTGTTATACACTCAGAGACATTACTGGGAGTATATTGCTGTGGAGCTCTGTTATACACTCAGACACATTACTGGGAGTATTATTGCTGTGGAGCTCTGTTATACACTCAGACACATTACTGGCAGTATTATTGCCGTGGAGCTCTGTTATACACTCAGACACATTACTGTGAGTATTATTGCTGTGGAGCTCTGTTATACACTCAGACACATTACTGGGAGTATTATTGCTGTGGAGCTCTGTTATACACTCAGACACACCAACAATTCAAAGCTCCTAGAAAGGAGGGATTTGGGTCCAAATTAGGGTCTGTCCACTAAAAAGGGAGACTAGTTGCAATGCAACTGGTAGGCCTCAGGTAATATGGCCTGTTTCCAGGCAGGCCTGGCATATGGAGCTATAGTCACTGATTTTACTGAAATCTTCTTCTAATTTTCTGTGGACTTGGTCATCCCAAGACTTGCTGTGCTTAGTTGGGATTTGAGGGATATAACAATGTCCAAAGTGAGGCAAATTGGTGTTTAGTTAATAAACCACTAAGTACGGCACAAATTGCAGTATACGGCCTGTGAGGGTGCATTTTCCTGATGAATATCGCTAGGCATTGTCTGACGGAGCACTTAAACCTCGTTACCTGGTTGTTTTTCTTGCCCGATACACGTATCTGCCATCTGTGAGGAAAACGGCTCGGTAGTTCGTTGCTAGCCCAGTGATACACAGATAGGCAGAGTCCACTACAAAATACATAATGGCATTAGTTGTGTTGTCAATATTCCGTGGCCTGTAAAAGCACTATTGTTTTAGACACTTGTAGGGTTAACCTACAAACACTGAATTTAACATTTCAGGCAAAAATTATTGATTCAATCAACTTTTCCAGTCACAGTTTGAATATTTTAGCCAAAATTTTTCAGTCTGGTTTTCAATTCACTAGAATTCAATATTTACTAAAAACACTCCTTCAGTATACATAAAAGGGTACAATATATACTGCACAGGGCTATTGGTGTAAGAAACCTCCTGTAGAGCGGTGAGCCCTTAGGAATCTTGAAGGCATTGTCAATTTCCAAATATTTAGAGCAAAGTCTGCACAGTCGACCGACAGTATATTCCAGGCCAATTCAATAATTTGCTGTAGAATTCTCTCCCATAACCTCCTACATTTCTGAGTCTCTTGATACATAAGCAACATGTCTGACATAACAAATATAGACTGCCCTTTAAGGTAGGATAGGATCAGTCTATATGTAAACGTGTTTGAAACAGTTTCAACAGGGTTTGAGTTCCACCCTATAAATCAAGTTTATTCTGTATTTATTCACAAAACAGGGAATTGCACAAAAAATTAGGGCAAAATATGCAAACTGTGACTATATTCTGATATTTTACAACGCAGCTATTGTCTAAATTTTGAGATTTAATTTTCACATGTATACAATTTGGTGTTTAGTGGATAAACGTGAATATTTATAATACATTGCTGATAGAGGGTTACTCGCTGATTTAAGTTTCCGTTTAACCCCTTAAGGACACATGACATGTGTGACATGTCATGATTCCCTTTTATTCCAGAAGTTTGGTCCTTAAGGGGTTAAACCCTTCACAGAATGAAAACCACAAGATGAGATTGAGCAATTGTTTTAGGCGTGTGAAAAATATAAAGAGATATAAACACACAAGCAAGTGGTATAGAGAGCAACATTCAAAATAATTGCATAAAACCTGACAAATATCACATTGAAACACTTTCTGATAATATTTGAGATAGTACTCAAATATAAATTGGGTAATTTTTCCTTTAAAGTATTGTTTTTATTTTTATTTTTTATTGTTTTTAAAGAAATGATTAAAACATTTACATAACATTTATATTATGTCTCATCGCCAGTTGCGTTTTAGCGATGCGTAGCCACAGTCATACCACTACGCACACTCAGTAGAGTGCAGGGTTATTCAATAAAATTCAGATTTGAGGCCAAGCTGAAGAACATGCTTGGATTTGGCGATTTTTTCCAATTTGCCTAGCTTGGTCTACAATATGCAATTAACTTTTAATTCCTAAAAACTCACATTTTAGTGAAAGGCCCTATATTTTACTTGTAGGTTTATAGGTGTAAAGAGTATGGTGTATAGATATACAGAGTAATAAGGAGATGTGCTAGAACTACTATACAGATATACAGACATCACATATACAAACAAGTGTAATAAATGTTCGTTCACTTCAATCGTCTTAGGCATTGTCTATATTGTCTTAGATATGCAGGTTAGAAATATAGGTGTTGACATACTATTCACTATGCAGATTGTAGTATTTATAGATTTTATAAATGTAGAGAGATATCTCAGGTTATATTTATAGCAGTTGATAAACTTGCATTGAGATATGTACTTTGTAGATTATATTATTTTTGGTGAATATGTCTTTGCAACACAGGTTACATATACGGGCATTTAAATATCTACCTATAAGTACGAATTATGTGTGTGCATAAGATGTTATGACGGAGCCCTTAATGAATTATTTTAATGTGATACTAAGTTATACAAATACCTTCTTAACGTGCCAATCTTATAAAGTGCAAGCTCATCCTTCAAGTTTTTTGTGTGCAAATATTTCTAAAAAGTGCCAATCTCCTAAATTACAATTCTAGAACTCAATTTAAAAAAATAATAATAAAATACATATATACTTTTTTTAAAGAAAAAAATAAAGTATGTATATATATATATATATATATATATATATATATATATATATATATATATAACTTCATGTAAGTCAAGTGTTGAGAAATAAACGGTGAAGTTGGTTGTTCCAGGCAGAGTAGCAGATTCAGATCGTGATGTGTATATAGGTGAAATATTGTGGCGTATTAATATGGGTGTCAATATACAGCACATTGGTGTCACTGTCTATATATAGGATGTGATGTATACAGCTATCATTATACCTATACAATGTTTGCTGTGCAGAGTTGCAATGTGTATGTAGGTGATGTGTTATGTAGGTGTATAGGTATAGGATACCAGTGTCTATATAGGATGTGATGTATACAGGTGTCATTGTACCTATGCTGAGTTTTGCTGTGCAGAGTTGGCGTGTGTATGTAGGTGATGTGTTATGTAGGTGTATAGGTATAGGATACCAGTGTCTATATAGGATGTGATGTATACAGGTGTCATTGTACCTATGCTGAGTTTTGCTGTGCAGAGTTGGCGTGTGTATGTAGGTGATGTGTTATGTAGGTGTATAGGTATAGGATACCGGTGTCTATATAGGATGTGATGTATACAGGTGTCATTGTACCTATGCTGAGTTTTGCTGTGCAGAGTTGGCGTGTGTATGTAGGTGATGTGTTATGTAGGTGTATAGGTATAGGATACCGGTGTCTATATAGGATGTGATGTATACAGGTGTCATTGTACCTATGCTGAGTTTTGCTGTGCGGAGTTGCAATGTGTATGTAGGTGATGAGCTATGTAGGTGTCAACGTATAGGATACTGGCGTCTATGTAGGATGTGATGTGCACAGGTGTGATTGTACCTTCGCAGACGGTTGCTCCAGATTGTTCTGTGCAGAGATCCAGGTTGCAATGACTGTTTCCTTGTTGTTTTACGACTCATATAGTACGGGACATGTCTGCGGTAGAAGATACAATGCTGTGGGTGGGGGCTGTATCCGTTACACTGCATGTTACGTTATTGCCACCAGCGGCACCTGTCACAGTTGGATCTTATTCATCGGATACTTTCCATTCTTCCAACTTGAGAGTTTAAACAAACAGTGGGTCTGCTCCTGTGCAGCCAACGCTCTGTCTCTGCCTCCAGTCCCCTGCAGCCATTATTCTGTCTCCATCTGTCTTACAACAACAAGCCTCTCTTTCTGTGTCCTCCAAAGTTTGGCCTCCTTCCATTGCTTCTGTTCGCATCCCACCATCTCTTTTAACCCTCCCCGACCGCCCCCTCCCGTTTGCCCAGGAATTGATGGTGTTCAAATGGTGAGAACACAAGAAGTTAATACGACGGTGACGGGCTAGGACACAAGGTTCTGTTTATGCTAGACGTGACCCTGCCCAGGGATTACCGGGACGAGCTGGAGCAGCTGGGCTCCATCATTAGCATCTGTCAGTCACCGAGGACTTATCTGCCCCCGATGGACCAGAGTGACAACACTGGCAAGCCTCGCTGAGGACCTGCAGTGCTTCCTCTGCCCCCTGAAGAAATCTCTAATCTCCAGCAAAACTTTCTCCTGGGTTTTCCTCCTTGCAACTACTGACAGCCTCCCTGCACGAAACAATGGTACCACCAGAAGGACTTCTCTACAGATCTGCCAGCTGAATAGGTCAAAGCTGTGAATTAAGAGAAAGGGTAGCAGCGAGCTTCATAGCTGAGCAGCTGTGAACCATGTATGAACACCTACAGACAGGGATCCCAGTGGCAGAATTAAGAGGTGTCTGGGCACTTAGGAAGTGGTTATGGTGCGTCAATGGGGCGTGCGTGCCAAGGGGATGCAGTCAACTCCATATTGAGATGAAAGGGTGGAATTAAAGGGATTGGTGTGTGGAGTGCTGCTGCGTGTGAGGAGAGCAGGGTTAAAAGGGAAATACAGTGCGAATACGGAGCAGGGAGCCAAATTCCAAAGGCTGCCCTGGTATGCATCGGGTCCAGCTATTTTCATATTAAATAGATCCAGCTGCTTCCCCCCACACTTTTTTTACTTTGATGAAGGTGCACAGGATCTCTTTGCACCATAGTCTATGACGCCACCATAGGTGGGCAGTGTGTTTGGATGATCTCCTAAGGCAGGACTGCCCAGAAGGTAGATCCCCAGATGTTGTAGAACTACAACTCCCATGATTCTTTGCATGCCTGTAGAATGTCTTTAGAATGACAAAGCGTAGTGGACGCTGTAGTTTTAAAACATCTGGGATCTACCTTTTGTTCACCCCTGTCCTAAGGGGAAGCTGCAATTTCGTACATAGAGTGCATCATTACCTCATCCCCCAGTGGCAGAGGAAAGGTTTTACACACAAAACCCACAGCCACCCCCTATCCACTTCTAACAGAAGCGAGCGTGGGAATGCTATAAAATGCTGAGAGCCATCTAATAAAAATGTTTTACAAGCACAGGTTAAATCCAGGCCAGACCCCGATGTGTAGCCATTCATGATTCCAGCATGTTCCCAGAAGCCCTATATCCCCTTACATCACGCAACACATGAATATGGAGCAATCAGTGACATACACCCCTTCGCCATGTGTGCTTTTATGTAGACTATCATAGAATGCATAGCGCACTGGGCAGCAACATTGTAACTAAGTCCCTTAGAGTGACGGCCGATATCGTCATTTAAAAGGTATTGGGGCCATTTCTACATGTTATGTGAGTTTTAGGGCTTTAGTTAAGAATATAAATCATGTTATTTATTAAAGTGTGAAATGTCAAGAATTACATAGAAACATAGAAACATAGAATGTGACGGCAGATAAGAACCATTCGGCCCATCTAGTCTGCCCAGTTTTCTAAATACTTTCATTAGTCCCTGGCCTTATCTGATAGTTAGGATAGCCTTATGCCTATCCCACGCATGCTTAAACTCCCTCACTGTGTTAACCTCTACCACTTCAGCTGGATGGCTATTCCATGCATCCACTACCCTCTCAGTAAAGTAATACTTCCTGATATTATTTTTAAACCTTTGTCCCTCTAATTTAAGACTATGTCCTCTGGTTGTGGTAGTTTTTCTTCTTTTAAATATAGTCTCCTCCTTTACTGTGTTGATTCCCTTTATGTATTTAAATGTTTCTATCATATCCCCCCTGTCTCGTCTTTCCTCCAAGCTATACAT
Organism: Pelobates fuscus; assembly: GCF_036172605.1. Classification (NCBI taxonomy): domain Eukaryota; kingdom Metazoa; phylum Chordata; class Amphibia; order Anura; family Pelobatidae; genus Pelobates; species Pelobates fuscus. The sequence goes on from NC_086322.1 coordinate 294,362,151, forward strand.
GTTAAGATCCTTTAACCTTTCCTGGTAAGTTTTATCCTGCAATCCATGAACCAGTTTAGTAGCCCTTCTTTGAATTCTCTCTAAGGTATCAATATCCTTCTGAAGATACGGTCTCCAGTACTGTGTACAGTACTCCAAGTGAGGTCTCACCAGTGTTCTGTACAATGGCATGAGCACTTCCCTCTTTCTACTGCTAATACCTCTCCCTATACAACCAAGCATTCTGCTAGCATTTCCTGCTGCTCTATTACATTGTCTGCCTACCTTTAAGTCCTCAGAAATAATCACCCCTAAATCCCTTTCCTCAGATGTTGAGGTTAGGACTCTATCAAATATTCTGTACTCGATTAAAAGTGAAGATCACATTTTAGACCAATATAACCAAATTGGAAAAATATAATCTGTGGTAGGCTTTTAGTTCTGCTATCTTGTCCTAACAATTCACTTTTATTCACAACAATTCACACGTTAGTAAATAATCCTATTACGAGCCCTCCAAGCACCCGCACAAGATGTGGGCAAGGTATAGATTGTAACTTAAAGTTATTAAGTTACTGTGTATTGTCAGAAATGTGATAATGCATTGCAAATTTCACGTAAAAATATCCATACTGGGAAATGTTCTTCAACTCACCAAAACATATTCAGCTTAATGAAGCAGTGTGGGTGTATAGATCATGTCCCTGTAGTTTCACTGTTCAATTCTCTGCCATTTAGGAGTTAAATCACTTTGGTTATGCAGCCCTAGTCAAACCTCCTCTGGCTGTCACTCACACAGATGCCATAAAAAAAAGTTGGTTTTTTTGTTTTCTTTTACAGCACAGTATGTTTACTTTAGAAATTCTGTCTCTTGCTGTGTTAATTGAAACCACTTTAACCACTCACAGGAGGCTGTTACAAGCTCTAACAGGAAGTTGATTATTTTGCAGAAAGCAGGTAGGGAGGTTGGGTGAGCCACAGGCAGAGGGGGTGGGGTGAAGGTGGCTAGGGCTGCATAAACAAATTTATTTAAGTCATACATGGCAGAGAATTGAGCAGTTAGGCTGCAGGGGCATGTTCTATACACCAAAACCACTTAGTTAAGGTAAAGTTATTTTGGTGCTGTTTAGAGTACCTCTTTAAATTTCAGTTCCTAAAAAATCCAGATTCATTTATCCTATTAATACAACTTTATTTGTGGTTTGGGCTGTCTATCACTATATATTTATATTTAATAATGAGCGCTGTATAATTATCTCCTGTCCTAGAATGTCCCTTTAAATCATACATTTTATAAACTGAGACTCCTCACGTTCCCCATATGAGTCTGAGAAGCAGCTGAACTGGTGATTATTTTTACCGACGATCACACGCTGTCCACGTATAAAACAAAAACACACAAGTGAGGACGCAGTTACCTCTTTATCGGGTCATGATATATTTATCGCAAAGATAAAAATATCAGTAAAGTTTTTAATTGAGTGATGACGCAGGCTATTTAAAATGGCATGATCCAAAACAAGATTTAGTCAAACTGCAATCGCAGACGGGCGTTAGATTTCTATCCAGATACTAAGTGTGTTCCGAGAGAGATCACATAACAGGCATTGCACAAGGAGGCAGGTTATACGATGCCGAAACCATCCAATTGACTAGCTTGCTGGCTCCCCCTAGAGTCTTTCTGTATGAAGCACTTTGTTCTCTTACGGTCTATATATACACTGATCAACCAGAACATTAAACCACCTGCCTAATATTGTGTAAGTCCCTCTCGTGCTGCCAAAACAGCTCTGATACACCAAGACATGGGGTCCACAAGACCTCTGAAAGTGTCCTGTGGTATCTGGCACCAAGACATTAGCAGTTCCAGTTGTGGGGCCTCCATGGATCGGATTTGTTGTTGCAGCACATCCCACAGATACTCAGTTGGATTGAGATCTGCAGGGTTGCCATCAGAAATGTTGGGGCCCATTACACAGCTACAGGCCTGGGCCGCCATTCCACTACCATCTCGCAGGCACTAAGAGCTGTGGTCGGTGCTGTCCTTGTCCCTCCTGCCATGACAGATTAAATGTGGGTAAAGGGTTGTAGCATGTGTATAGCGGTGTGTACAGGGGCTGAACAACTTCAGCTTAAAGTGACTCTGTAGTCACTATAACCATTTCTTCTCTTTGAATTTGTTACAGTGCCTGGAGTGCCCTGGCACTGTCCCTCCATTCAGTGTTGCACCATGTTTGTGTAGTATGCCACAAAATAAGAGTCCCTGGCCACCCACAGTCCGGCCCCTTCTGTATGTGTAGCTAAGGCAGAGATTACACACTTCCTTGTTGTCAAACCCATTCATACCGTCAGTTGGAGCTCTGACAGGCTAAAAGCTCTCAGCCAATCACAGCTGCCCATTGCTGCTCAGGCTAATTCTTCCCTATTAGCCAAAGCAGGACAGAGGGGAAGGACTGCCGGGGACTCTTGTTTAGCATTATAACATTAAAAACTGTTACGGTGTCCCATTAAGCTGTAGTGGTTCTGGTGACTATAGTGTCCCTTTAATGGGGTTGTTCAGGTGAGTAGAGATGTCGCGAACATAAAATTTTCCGTTCGCGAACGGCGAACGGCGAACTGACATAGACTTCAATAGGCAGGCGAATTTTAAAACCCACAGGGACTCTTTCTGGCCACAATAGTGATGGAAAAGTTGTTTCAAGGGGACTAACACCTGGACTGTGACATGCCGGAGGGGGATCCATGGCAAAACTCCCATGGAAAATTACATAGTTGATGCAGAGTCTGGTTTTAATCCATAAAGGGCATAAATCACCTAACATTCCTAAATTGTTTGGAATAACGTGCTTTAAAACATCAGGTTTGATGTTGTATCGATCAGGTAGTGGAAGAGTTACGCCCGCTTCACAGTGACAGACCAAACTCCCCGTTTAACGCACCGCAAACAACCGCAAACAAGTCCATTTGCACAACCGCAAACTCCCCATTTGCACAAGGTTGGATACCAAGCTAGCCGTGTCCCGTTCCTTGTCCTCACTGATGTCATTGAAGATCTCTTCCTCCACCCAGCCACGTACAACACCAAGGGTCCCCGAAAGGTGACAACAAGCCCCCTGTATTTTTTTTTTTTAATGTACACTACTGTTACACCAGATATGAGTTGCACTGGTGTGACACTGTGCCCTGGCAGGCCCTGAAACGCACACGTGTGAAGGAAACTGACTGCTATTATATTACAGTCAAAAAAGTTTTAGTTTTTTTTAAATGCAAGCTATTGTGACACTTTTTTTTGTGCAGTTTAAGCGGAGCTCCTCTTTTAGACGTCTGTTTGGTTGCTTGGTTGGCCACGCCCCCTCTATTTTTTTTAATGTACACTACTGTTACACCAGATATGAGTTGCACTGGTGTGACACTGTGCCCTGGCAGGCCCTGAAACGCACACGTGTGAAGGAAACTGACTGCTATTATATTACAGTCAAAAGAGTTTTTTTTTTTAATTGCAAGCTATTGTGACACCAGATATGATTGGTAGCACTGGGCAAGTGGGCACAGTATACGCTGTGAGCCTGACACACACGCTGGCAGGCAGGCAACTGCAATTAGATTACACAGGAAAAAAAAATTAAAAAAAGCAGACTGATGTTCTAGCCCTAAAAAGGGCTTTTTGGGGTGCTGTCCTTACAGCAGAGATCAGATGAGTCCTTCAGGACTGTAGTGGACACTGAATACACTAGCCTAGCTATCGATTTCCCTATTAAATCAGCAGCAGCTACACTGTCCTTCCTCTCACTAAGAATGCAGCTTGCGAATGAATCTAAAATGGATGCTGTCCAGGAGGTGGGAAGGTCTGGGAGGGAGGGCCTGCTGCTGATTGGCTGGAATGTGTCTGCTGACTGTGAGGTACAGGGTCAAAGTTTGCTCAATGATGACGAATAGGGGGCGGACCGAACATCGCATATGTTCGCCCGCCGTGGCGAACGCGAACAAGCTATGTTCGCCATGAACTATTCGCCGGCGAACTATTCGGGACATCTCTACAGGTGAGTACAATAGCTACCTGCAGCCTTTTCATGTAAAAAACGTATTTTCTGAGAAAATACAGTGTTAGCCTTGGAAGCTATGAACACCTCCAGTGGCAGTCACTCAGTCGCCACCTGAGGGACTACCGAGTAAAGTGCTGCCTAATTCGCATTCATCACGTTTGACGTCTTCACGCTTGGCTGAAGACATCAAATGTGCTTTTAGGACACAGAAGTCACTGTGAATGCGCCTCCTGTGTCTTGTAGTAACCCGGAGCCTGTCAGCTCAGAGCCAACAGTGTGGGAGATAAGGATCTTCTGCACACAGCATGGGCTCGGGCTGTCAGGCTGGAGGCAGAAGACCGAGCAGGAGGATCTACTGACTTCAAATAGTAAGTAAACTTATTTTTAATAATTGAGAGTGAGTGTGAGACAGAGAGTGAGTGAGTGTGAGCGAGTGAGTGTGAGAAAGAGTGTGAGCGAGTGAGTGTGAGAGTGTGAAGATAGAAATAGATAGATAGAAATGGATAGATAGATAAATACAGTGGTATATTTTTAATCTGTGCTGCCCTAGGCATGATGGAACTTGGGCACCCCCTAATTTACATTTGCCCCACCCCTTCTTGTTACTGACAGACACAAACTCTCAGATACACTGACATACACACACACACTGATTTGACAAAATCTTACAAACACACACAATCACTGACATACACACACAATGATGCAGACACAATCACTCAGACACACACATATTCACTGACAGACACATACAGACACACACAATCACTCAGACACACAGGCTCCCTCACAGACACGCACACTCACAGACACACTTAAAGACAGACACTGACAGACATACTCACTCACAGACACACACTGACAGACATACAGACACACTGACTGATATACAGACACACACACTGCCAGCCAGACACAGACACACTGCCAGACAGACACATGCTGCCAGACAGACACAGACGCATGCTGCCAGCCAGCCACACTCCCCCGCCCCCCCCCCCCCCCCCCCCAATATTCACAGATTATTTTTTAATTTTAATTTAAATCCACCCAGCCTCCCTACCTTTGGGCAGGAAGGGAAGCAGGCAGTTGGGCGGATAGCTGAATTCCAAGGCGGGCGGCAAGGGAGCGTTGATTTGTGAGCTCTCTCTGCTCAGCTCCTTAGCATGCCACAGAGTGATGGCGGGAGCCGGAATATGACGGCTTGGAACTCATATAGCCATCTGCAACCAGGCTAACAAGGTATTTGCCTGGGCATTTGGGGACGGCTTTTTTGTCACCCCCCGGGTAAGTGCCACCCAAGGCAAATGCCTTGTTTGCCTCGCAGCAAATAGGTCACTGGAAAGATAGAAATAGATATATATAGATAGATAGACAGAAATAGATAGAAAGAAAAGAGTGTGTGTGTATGTTTAACAATATTTATTTACAATGTGTGTGTTTGCATACAATATATATTAGGAGGGGGGCGGGCATGGGCAGCAAGCTGAGCTGTCAGTCAGTTCAGCTCACGAACGTGCATACCGCGCACATGCACAGTAGAGCGCTCAGTGTTCATTCATAGGGCGGCATTCGATGCTGCTCTATAAAGAACCCGATTGGTGCAGCGCAAAGCCGCGCATGCACACCAGATTGCTATAACGCTTCTCTAAGAGAAGCTTTTGATTGAGCCCTGCTATTTCGTCACTTTAATGAAAAAGGGGACGCGGCCTGGAACGGAGGTAAGTTTTAGCTATAATAAGGACTCGAAAATAATTTTTATTAAGGGGAAATAATACAAAAGCAAGAAAGAAGGCTAGGGGACCTGTCTTCCTTGCTTTCATATGCTGACTATAGTGGTCCCCTGAAGGACCAAACTTCTGGATTAAAAGAGAATCATGACATGTCACACATGTTATGTGTCCTTAAGGGGTTAAAGGAACACTATAGTCACCTAAATTACTTTAGCTAAATAAAGCAATTTTAGTGTATAGATCATTCCCCTGCAATTTCACTGCTCAATTCACTGTCATTTAGGAGTTAAATCACTTTGTTTCTGTTTATGCAGCCCTAGCCACACCTCCCCTGGCTATGATTGACAGAGCCTGCATGAAAAAAAAAACTGGTTTCACTTTCAAACAGATGTAATTTACCTTAAATAATTGTATCTCAATCTCTAAATTGAACTTTAATCGCATACAGGAGGCTCTTGCAGGGTCTAGCAAGCTATTAACATAGCAGGGGATAAAAAAAATCTTTATTAAACAGAACTTGCAATAAAGAAAGCCTAAATAGGGCTCTCTTTACAGGAAGTGTTTATGGAAGGCTGTGCAAGTCACATGCAGGGAGGTGTGACTAGGGTTCATAAAAAAAGGGATTTAACTTCTAAATGGCAGAGGATTGAGTAGTGAGGCTGCATGGGCATGTTCTATACACAAAAACTGCTCAATTAAGCTAAAGTTGTTCAGGTGACTATAGTGTCCCTTTAAGTAAAACTATTACATTATTTCCATTAAACTCCATCTCCCTCTCTCCTCCCTCAAGCTCCACCTCCCTTTAACCCCCAGCTCCATCTCCCTCTCACCCCAGCTCCCTCTTTCCTTTACACCTCCCTCACTCCCCTAAGCTCCACCTCACTCTCTAGCTCTTTCCAGTTCTATCACCCTCTCACCCCTTCTTCATCTCGCTCTCTCCAGTTCCTCCTCCACCCCAACTCCGTCTCCCTCTCACACCAACTCCATATCCAGCGTGTTTGGGCAGCTTCCTCCTGAACATAGCAGTTCCCACACTGAGTGATGTTGGAAGAGCTACTGAGGGAGGGTCTTAGATCATCATTTCCTGCTCCCTCCCTCAGTAGCTTCCTGTCTAACACCCTGAGGAGCTGGTCTATGTTGGCAGAGAAGCTGCTGGCTGCTCCTCACACCTTCTAAGAGTGGGAGGCCCTATGCAACCCTGCCTAAGAACCATACACCTGTATGGTCTGTACCCATCTGATGGCGGCACTGGAGATCTAGGGAAGTTGGAGGCCTAGGCAACACCTTGAACTATTTGCCATATTCCTCAAACCATTCCTGAACATTTTTTGCAGTGTGGCAGGGTGCATTATCTTGCTGAAAGAGGCCAATGCCATAAAGGAACACCATTAAGGGGTGTACATGGTCTGCAACAATCTACATAGGTGGTACATGTTATAGTATCATCCACAGGAATGTCAGGACCCAAGGTTTCCCAGCAGAACTGCCTCCGCCAGCCTGCTTCTTCCCGCCTCCATTGAAGGAGCTATTGGTAGTGATCAAGAGTCATTATAGGCACTCTGACTGGTCTGCAGCAAACTACAACGCACACCGTTTTCGGACAGCTTTCTATCATGGCGAGCAGGGTTTTAGCAATTTGAGCTACTGTATCTGTGTGATCGGACCAGATATGCTAGCCTTCAGTACCCACATGCATCAATGAACCTTGGGCGCCCACAACCATGACACCGGTTCACCAGTTGTCCTTACTTGCATCACTTTTGGTAGGTACTAACCATTGCATACCGGGAATAACCTATGAGACTTGCCGTTTTGGAAATGCTGTGACCCAGAAGTCTAGCCATCAGTATTTGCCCCTTGTCTGTCACTCAGATCCTTTTTTTTAGTGACCCCTTGGAAGTTGCCATTGTATCAATCAATTTTATTCACTTCACCTGTCAGTGGTTTTAATGTTGTGGCAGATCTGTTTTGATGGTGTAAACAACTGATCCACCTGCTAAAATTGCTTGCATTCATTTTTTTATTATCATTCAAGTTTTAATACCAAGTCATATAACCAGTTGAAATGAGGAGTAGCGGCTCAGGCAAAACACCCATAGGAATCAATCGAATCAGTTATGTGAAACGTTCAACTGGTTTTAGTTTGCCACAGGTAAATTTCCATACTGAATGGGAGTGGGTAATCTGCAAACTCTGAGATTACTTTATTTCCTTTCTAAGTATGGATCAGTGTGCAGGTCCACCAAATGTGCACAGGTCCTTCAAAGGAGGGTTAGGGCATGTAAGACTTATGTCTCGGAGGAGGATGCATGCATAGTGAATCTGTTCATACCAGAAGTGGTTCAGTAGGGTTGATGGAGAGGGTCTAGGGGCACAATGTTCCCATCAACATGGAGGTAATGGAGTCTCAGGGTGGAGGAAAATGTATTGTTCGATATCATTCATGGAAGAAAGAAGTGGAGAGAGTGTAACTGGAAGCCTGGTGACCCCATATATGTAATGGGGGGAATGCTCTTGTGATCTCCTGGCATGCAAATAATATTTGAAAGAGAAAGCCAGAGGAGCAAATAGAGTGATTAGGACAAGGGCATTTTCAATTTCCAACCAAGGTTTAGAAAAACCCAGAGTGGCCCACCTCATGACTTTTTGGAAGTGTATAGATTGGCAGTATGAAGGAAAATCAGCCCTCCATGTGGTTTTGCTTTAATTAGTATATCATAGCATAGCCCCCCTTTTTTTGCCAAAGGTAGGTGAGGAATAAAGACTTCACCAGCTTGATGAAGGACTGGGGTGTGTACTGGGACAGTTTGTAGGAGATGTATAGATCTGGAAGGGTTTAGTTTAGTTTTGTTTTTTTGGAACCTCATTCTAGAAAGATGGCCATAGGCACAGAACACTGCCATCAGCTGGGTCAGGAAGATGGATGGTTGGTAAAGTGTAAACAGCATGATTGTAGTCAGTATATGCTGCAGACCCTGAACCTCAATACTCCCACTATGCGAATTAGATCTGACCTCATTCAGAAAGGGCTCTAGGGTCAAATAACCAAAATAGGAGAGAGGGGGCAGCCCTGCCTGGTTCCATTTCTGCTGAAAGGCTTAGACATAAAATACTTTTTCCATAACCCTCGCGGAAGGAATGTAATAAAAAGTGCTGACATCTACAAGAGCATATTTGGACCCAAATCCATAGTACATAAAGTAGTAGAGAGATATGACCAACCAAACCTGTCAAATGCCTCCTCTGCATTAGTAGATCAGAGAATAAAGGACATCTATCTTTTCTTGGCAGCATTTAAAAGACTCAAAAATGTCAAGTGAAGAAGAGGGGCTAAAATGTCAAAGTAGTGTTTATAATACTTTAACGCCAGTGGCATTTTTTATGGTTTAAAGCTGCTTAAAACACAAACACCATAAACTACAGACCACT